>NC_048230.1:31884892-32211794 GCF_002007445.2 Ailuropoda melanoleuca | reverse complement strand
TATATATATATATATGTTAGTTAAAAAAAAAAGAAAGGGGGAGAAACCACCAGGAGGAAATACATTACAATCGTATCAGTGATGTTCTCTGGGTGGTTGGAGAGAACAGGTAATTGTTTATCTCTTATTTACATTTTTCTGTGGTTTTAAATTTTTCTGCAACTAGAACGTGTTATTTAAATGGTGATAAACACATTTTGAACTCCACCAGCCCAGTAGCCCCATGGGCATGGGGGGAAGGTGTGGGCTACGGAAAAATGGGTGGGGAATGCTCTTGGAAAGATTTGGCAGTTGTAGTGAGCTTGCTGCTGGGGGTGGGGGAGAGGGGAAAGGTCTGGAAGGCTAGGGGTGGAGTACACCCCCTGGCTTTTTGGCTTTATAGTGTTTCTCAAAGTTACTCCAGTTTCCCTGATCATGGGCCTGCTGACCAAGGAAAATCTGTAGCAGGTATGACTTTTCCCCGTGGAAGGTAGTCCCAACTCCCAGAGCAGAATTCACTCCTGGCCTCTACTCCCTGCCCCACACCCCTCACCTGACATTCCAGGAACACTTTCCACAAAGGGCTTCCCTTTGCATGGTCCTCAGATAGCCATGTTCTGACCCTTCTGAGCATATGACCTAAGTTCCGGGCGGGGGCTGGTTGTATCCCGGCCCCGTGCTCCTTTGGCTTCCATCTAAACCATCCCTCCTGCCTCCTTAGCCATGTTGGGACCACGTTGCTAACACCAGCCGCAGCTGTGGAAAATGACATAGACAGTTTGTCCTTTGGAAATACTTGGCTTGTTCCTTGGAAGGAAAAACTTAGCTCATCCCAAGGAACAGGAGAGAACTGGGGATGGTACAGCAATCTCTGGATTCTGCAGAAATCTATTTCTTTATTTCTTGGCCTTTTTTTTTTTTCTGTCTTTGGGTTTTGCGGAGGCCCTCATTTCCCCAAGAACGGAGTTTCTTCACATCCACACTGTAGTGAAGCTAGCTCACGGCCACCCCAGAATAGCAGAATCATGCAAGTTGCTTTCTCAGAATTTCGGGTGGGCTGGATGGAGCCTTAGAATACAGCCCTGAGAATGTTCCAGTTGCTTTGGGAGATGGTCTAATAGTTGAGAATCCCGGGAGGAGACACGGGTGCATGTGAAGCTGGGCGAGTGCTGGAGACTGGCCCCAGCCTGAGAGAAGTGTGCGGTGAGGAGGTGAGGAGAGCTAGAAAGTACCCCCCCCCACAGCTGTTATTCACTGCCTCCAGGTGTAACACACACACTCATACACACACACACACACATCACAGCAGGTGGGAAGAGGTGGCATCTTTAGACCATCTTGCTGGGGCTGCCCAACTGCTAGGATCTCTTGAAGTGTAGCCCCCCACCCCGGAAGGAATGAAGGAAAGCAGGAGGAGGGGGGAGGGCTTCAATGTTAAAGGGGGTCCTGGTTCCCCGCCCTCCTATCAAGTCAGCACCCTTTAATTAGCTTCCTGGGCAGTACAAATGTCCCTTTTCCAATGAGTTCCCTTGGACTGAACTGGACTCTGAATATGGTTCCCACTCTCTGTGTCCTTCCCTCACCACACAAAGGGGCTTCATCCCAGGAGGTGAGACCTGGTCTTCCCACCAGCATCCTCACGGAGTTCCCTACCCCCATCTCCCTTCCTTGCCTCTATCATCCCAGTGGGGAGGATGTACAATCTCTGGTGGCCTTTTTAGCCGTCCTTGACATGGAAGAGAACTGAGCCCCGTGAGTCACAGTGCAGTGGGGCTAAACTGTGTCCCCAGAGTTCCTATCACAAAGGCCTAACCTCCAGTCCCTCAGCACGGAAGAAGATTCGGAGACGAGTCTTGAAAGAGGTGAGGCGGTTCAAATGGGGCTGTTAGGGGGTGTCCTTGAAAGAAGAGGAGGGGTCTCTAAGGGTTCATGCCATGTCAGGACCATGTGGACAGGCAGTGAGAGGGCCGCCCTCTACAAGCCAAGGACAGAAGCCTCAGAGGAAACCAACCTGTCCACACCTTGATCTTGGACTTCCAGCCTCCCGCCGCGTCCACAGGATTTTGTTACTGCAGTCTGAGCAAATGACTACAGTCCTTGGCAGGCCCAGTGGCCTCTGGACTTCGTCTTGGGACAAGACACACACACATTCACAGGCGGACAGCCCAAGGTGGTGGTGTTCCCCTAGCCTCGGCTGACTGGACGGACGAGATTTGTCTGCGGAGGTGGAATGGCCGATAAAAGGCCAATGAAAGGAAGTTCACAACATCAGTTGGGCCACGTCTGATCCCCTGCTTGGAGGGAGAGAGGGGGACAACCTGCCCACCTTGGGGGCAAACCCCACCTTGTGGGTGGTGGGTAAGAGGGAGAGGACACCTGTCCCTCCATGTCACCAGGGAAAATCCCCAAGGGCTCAGCCCCTGAGTCTCCTGCAGCCCCCATTCATTCTTGGGGCTGTGGGACATGGATGGACACCAAGGCCCTGGGCAACTCCATACACTGATCACCGGGGCCACCGGCCACCACAAAAAGGAGACAGCATCCGTCTCCTGCTGTTGTTTAGAGACCTGAGAGTGTGCCCAGCACACACCCTGCACTTCTTGGGGGAGAACAGGAGTAGGAAGGGAGCAGAAGGGGTTTCAGACCTTACTTGCAGCGTATTTACAGCCCAGTCCTGGTCGAGAGTCCGGGACCCCAGAGCAGAGCTGCCCCCTAGTGTCTTCTAAGGGCCATGCAGGCTTTTCCAGGAAGTTGTGTGTTGGAATTTTAAGAGTTCTTAAAAAAATAAATAAATAAAATAAATTTTAAAAATTAAAAAAAATTAAATGTTGGAAAGTGCACTTATTTCCCTCTTTTCCCCTGTATCTCTGAGGAAGAGAGGAAGGAGACAGAAAAGGAGAGAAAGAAGCGAGGTGGGAGGGGTGCAGGAAGGACTGTGGGAATTTTTAACCTGTTTAATAAATGTGAGGCAAAGTTAAAGATTTCTCTAAAAGCGCCATGAGGCCTTTTGCTCTTTGCCACCTCAAGCCTGGCACCTTTTAGCAAACTAGTTCAGAATCCAGCCTGGTAACGGTGTCGAATATTTTACTGAGATAGTTAAATTTATTGAATCCTTATTCAAACCCTAGGAAGCCTCATCATACCATCATCATCGTCATCATCATCATCGCCATACGAACAGGAAGACTAAAGTCCAGAGAGGGTACATGACTTACCCAGGGGTCACAGAGTTATTGAATGAGGAAGTCTGAAGTCTGGATCAGTGTCCGGGGTCCAGCGAGAGGACCGAATATTAACCCCTACGCTGAGCTAGATCTGCACCGAGGTCAAGGATTCTCGGAACATTCCTGCATGCTGGACTCACCCCACGTTTGGTCTTTTGTGTCTCAAGTCCCTGCTCCAAGCTCTGATACTCTCCAAGCCCATGAGATACGGAGAGGGGAGGCACAGGATGATTCTTGCTTCTCACAGTCCAGTAAGCTCTTCGGTGACCTTGACCCTTTGAGCAAAAAAAATAATAATAATAATTGCAGGAGTGTCTGGCTGGTTCAGTAGGTACGGCATGTGACTCTTGATCTTGGGGGTCACAAGTTTGAGCCTCAGGTTGGGTATAGAGATTGCTTAAATAAATAAAAGTTAAAAAAAAATAGTTGTAAAGGTAATGAAAGAAAAGCCAGGGAAATATATCTCTTAATGGGCCAAAGAAAAAAAAAAGCCAGTTATTTCCAAAGATTGGAAGCCACTCTTCTGACCTCTTTTATTCTAAGTCTTTTAAACAGCCTGCTAAAGGGAAATAACGACCAGAATGCTACCACCCACCCTTCATTCATTCAACAAATATGTATTTCATAACCAAAAACTGGAGTTCCTATTGGGTTCTAGGCTAGGCTGGGTTCTATTCTAAATTCCTGGGATCTAGTAGGGAACAGGACAAGGTCCACCATCCTGAGTCAAGTAGTGTAGGAGATGGAGACCGCCAGTACTTGCACAAAGGAATAGGAAGGAGGAAAATAAATGACAAGATAATTTTGGGCAGTGATAAGTGACATGGTAAAATAAAGCTGGATAATGGGACAGAGAGGATCTCAGGGCCAGGCCCACCTTAACCACAGATGTCAGGAAAGTCCTCTTGGAGAAATGACACTTGAGCTGAGACCCAGGTAATAAGAAAGAGCCCAAGAAGAGCCAACCATGTCAAGATCTGGAGAAGAGTGTTTTGGGAAGAGAGAGATTTGCATGGGAAGATGCGGGCGCAAGAAAAGCTGAACAGGTTAGAACGTCAGGAAAGAAGAGGGAGAAGAGAGTCCGGATAAGAAATCAGAGAGGTCAGCCAGGGGCAGATCAGGTAGGGGCTGGTGGATTTTATCCTTGCAAGGGATGCTGCTGGAAGATTTTATTTATTTATTTATTTATTTATTTATTTATTTATTTATAGCAGGAATTAGATACAATCAGATTTAAGTTTTACAAAAATCGCCCTGGTTGCATTTGGAGGTAGTCCAGACTCAATACAATGGTGACTTGGGTCAGGGTGGTAGCAGTGATGTGGTGACAAGGGGCTGGATTTGGGGTGAATTGTGGAGATTCAGGACTTGCTGATGGATAGGATGAAGGCAGAGAACGAAAGGATGTGATTGGAGTTTGCTTGTTTTAATTTTTTTTTTGTGATCTGAGTTTTTTTGTTTTTGTTTTTTTTTTTTAAAGATTTTATTTATTTATTTGACAGAGAGACAGCCAGCGAGAGAGGGAACACAGCAGGGGAGTGGGAGAGGAAGAAGCAGGCTCCCAGCGGAGGAGCCCGATGTAGGACTCGATCCCGGATCGCCAGGATCACGCCCTGAGCCGAAGGCAGATGCCCAACGACTGTGCCACCCAGGCGCCCCGTGATCTGAGTTTTTGACCTGAGCTACTATATGGTGTCATTTCCTGAAATGTGGAAGAACAGAGGGAAGTTGGTTGATGAGGACGTCAGGCGTTTTGCTATGACTATGTTAAATTTCAGTTGCCTTTTAGATATCCAAGTAGAAACAAGTTGATAGCTGGAGTCTGAGGTTCAAGAGGAAGACAAGGGTAGAAAATACTGACTTGGAAGTCATCAGCCTAGAGATATATCTAAAGCCATGGGATTGGATGAGCCTATCTGGGGAGAGAACACAGTTGGAAAAGAGGAGGTTGAGGAGAGATCCTGGCACCGTTCGACAGCCACGGGTCTGGGGGCACTGGAGGAAGAACAGCCATCAAGGTAGGGTGTGGTGGCAACTCCATCCGGGAAGCGTAAAGAAGAAAATGTGTCAATAAGGCTGTTGTTAACGGAGCCAAACGCTGCTGAGAGACCACATATGGTGAGAACACAATATCTGACCTTTGGCTGTGACATGATGGTGGGCACTGGTGTCTTCAAAAGGGCCATTTCAGAAGAAAAGAGAGCCCACAGCCAATTGCAGTGTGCTGACGAGAGAAAGTAGACCTAGTGAGTAAAGCTGTAGAAAATGTTTATGTCAGAGTCTCTACCGATTCTTGGATTCCTTTATACTTTCACTCCTCTTGTATTCAGAAGAGTAAAGAGCAGCTTTGCATGTGTTATATACCGTATTCTACAATCTCAAGAACTCAGGATTCTATTTCAACACTGATCACTAGAAAGATTTACAGATGGCTTAAGTTCAAGTCAGTATAATCATGTGGAAAATACCAACTGTCTTAGCCTGGATTCCCCAGAAAGCACAGCCTGAAGCCAGAGCTTGGGTGCTACTCATTTACTAGGGAGTGCGATTTCAGAGGGCAGGAGAGACGGGCCAGGGGACGCGGGCTGGGAAAGAGGAGGAGGCATTACCGTGAGGGAGATGCATTATTAAACCGGCCACTGCCACATGTGTCTGACTGCGCCATCCTGGGGGACTTGTCCTCTAAGAAGTTATATAACCTGCACTTTGGACAGTCCAGTGGGGAGAAACGGGAAAGAAGAACCCCCCCAACTCCCTTCTCCCATCAGTCAAAGATTGACCTCATGGGATGCTAACCCCCACTCTCTTTCGGTAGCAAGAGTTGGGGTCTCATCAGTAGGGAAGCCCTAGAGAGAGGGAGAGAAGGAGAGTGGGGCAGACCCAAGGCAAGATACGGTATGGTTGGACCAGCTTGAAATCATTTGTGTCTACCAAGGAGTGATAGCTGCATGGGTGGCTGGAGACATGACAGCAAATGCTAAGAAGATCCGAAGTGATGCATGAGAGACCGGGTATGTCACCTGAATAATAATCAGAAATGTCAGTAAGACTGTATGTCTTTAGGAGAACTGAACCAAGATAGGTCTTCAGGGAGGTTTATGGCTTGGATCATGATCTCAGGGTCCTGGGATCGAGCCCACATCGGTCTCCCTGCTCATCAGGGAGCCTGCTTCTCCCTCTCCCTCTACTGCTCCCTCTGCTTGTGCTCTCTCGCTCTGTCAAATAAATAAGCAAAATCTTTTTTTTAAACTTTTTAAAAAAGATTTTATTTATTTATTTGACAGAGAGAGAGACAGCCAGCGAGAGAGGGAACACAAGCAGGGGGAATGGGAGAGAAAGAAGCAGGCTCCCAGCGGAGCAAGGAGCGCGATGTGGGGCTCGATCCCAGAACTCCAGGATCACGCTCTGAGCCGAAGGCAGATGCTTAACGACTGAGCCACCCAGGCGCCCCAATAAACAAAATCTTTAAAAAAAAAAGATTTGATTTTATTTATTTACTTTTTAAAGATTTTATTTATTTGTCAGAGAGAGAGCACAACCAGACAGAGAAGCAGACTGAGCGCAACTGTCTGAGCCACGCTGGTGTCCCTATTTACTTATTTTTAAAAGAAATCTCTGCACCCAGCATGGGGCTCGTACTCACAACCCCAAGATCAGGAGTCACGTGTTCCACCAGCTGAGCCCGCCAAGCATTACATCATGTTGTACACTTTATTTTTTTATTTTTTATTTTTTTAGATTTTATTTATCTGACAGAGATAAGAGACAGCCAGCGAGAGAGGGAACACAAGCAGGGGGAGTGGGAGAGGAAGAAGCAGGCTCACAGCAGAGGAGCCTGACGTGGGGCTCGATCCCATAACGCCAGGATCACGCCCTGAGCCGAAGGCAGACGCTTAACCGCTGTGCCACCCAGCCGCCCCCATGTTGTACACTTTAAATATAATCCAATGCTTATTGGTCAATCAGTCCTCAATAAAGTTGGGGGGGGAAAGGAAAATATTAAAAATTAAACCTGAAAGCAACTGTTCAGTCAATGGGGGACCGGTTAATAAATGAGGGTTTTAAATACGTTAAAAATCTAGGCATCCACTAGAAAACAAGAAGGTAGACCTGTACCAGGAAATCTGGAAATATCCCCAAGATATATAAAATGAGAAAAAAGAAAATTGAGATTGTTAAAAATCTAGGCATCCACTAGAAAACAAGAAGGTAGACCTGTACCAGGAAATCTGGAAATATCCCCAAGATATATAAAATGAGAAAAAAGAAAATTGAGATTGTTAAAAATCTAGGCATCCACTAGAAAACAAGAAGGTAGACCTGTACCAGGAAATCTGGAAATATCCCCAAGATATATAAAATGAGAAAAAAGAAAATTGAGATTGTTAAAAATCTAGGCATCCACTAGAAAACAAGAAGGTAGACCTGTACCAGGAAATCTGGAAATATCCCCAAGATATATAAAATGAGAAAAAAGAAAATTGAGATTGTTAAAAATCTAGGCATCCACTAGAAAACAAGAAGGTAGACCTGTACCAGGAAATCTGGAAATATCCCCAAGATATATAAAATGAGAAAAAAGAAAATTGAGATTGTTAAAAATCTAGGCATCCACTAGAAAACAAGAAGGTAGACCTGTACCAGGAAATCTGGAAATATCCCCAAGATATATAAAATGAGAAAAAAGAAAATTGAGATTGTTAAAAATCTAGGCATCCACTAGAAAACAAGAAGGTAGACCTGTACCAGGAAATCTGGAAATATCCCCAAGATATATAAAATGAGAAAAAAGAAAATTGAGATTGTTAAAAATCTAGGCATCCACTAGAAAACAAGAAGGTAGACCTGTACCAGGAAATCTGGAAATATCCCCAAGATATATAAAATGAGAAAAAAGAAAATTGAGAGCAGTGTGTCTAGTATAGTTTCTTTTGTGTACATTTTTGGAAAGATGAGCAGAGAGGTAGGTCTGTTAGGATATTTTGGTTTCCTAAATAACAACAATTAACAAAAAAACCCTAAGATTCTAAATGGCTTAAATAAGTAAAATTTTCTTTTCTCTTACACCAAAAGTGGCTTGGGCTTCAGGCAAGGTGTAATCATCTCTCTTCCCCTCTTCTCCTGCCAGCACCCTTCCGCCCACATTGGCCTCCCTGAATAGAGTGTTCATTCTGCAGATGAATCCAAGGACAGAGCGGGGAGCATGCCCTTCACTTGTCTTCCTTGTCCACACCACACAGCCCTTTAGGAAAGGGAGATGGGCCCTAGAAACACAAAGGCTTCCTGGAGTGAAAGAGGGAGAAATACCTCGTGCTTGTTTCTGAGTGTCCTCCAGGCAGCTGCAGGAACGCCACACGAAGAGATCCACCAATGACCTCCATGTTTGTAAATGGCGGAGAGGGTCCCGGGGTCCCGGTTCTCTGTGCAAGTTCTTTCCTGGGTGGATCAATGCACCGTTACCTCATCTTGGTCTGGTTTGCCTGTGTGGGGCTCCAAATGTTCTCTTGCCCAAAGTGATGGGAAATACTGTTAAGACTTAAATTCTGAAAGCCACCAGTGACTCTGCTTCCAGGTGGGCCTGAGAAAAGGAAATGAAAGGATCTCTCTGCTGTTCTCCTGGTACAAGTTCACTTGGAGCAGTCGACCTGGATGATGCTGTTGCAAACCCCAGGATTCCAAGGAAGCCGTTTTGACAGTCAGTTTACCATCTGCAGGAGATGCGTATCTCACCCTACTGTCTCGAAAGATGGCACATATAATGCAACTTTGCCAAGCTGTAGTCTAACTACCATGACTAATCAGCGGTTGGAAAATGCTTTTCAGAGAAAGAGCGCTTGAATGTAATACTGGTCAATGTTTTCCTCAACAGAAAACCTGTCATGAACATTCGCAAATAGCATGGGAATTCAAAACCCAGGAAGGAAACGAACGATCATTATCTCATGGAAAGGAACAGAACTTCCTTAGAGAGACAGGCGTGTTCTCCATTCACTCGTATCCGTGCAAATCCTTCCTGATGACTGAGTATACTTAGAATGACTTCAAGGAGGGGGGTGGGGGATTGGGATAGGCCAGTGATGGGTATTAAGGAGGGCACATATTGCATGATGCACTGGGTGTTATATGCAAGTAATGAATCATGGAACATTGCATCAAGAACTGGGGATGTACTGTATGGTGACTAATATAACAAATATTATTTAAAAAAAAAAAGAAGAAGTACAAAAAAAAAAAAAGAATGACTTCAAGGAACGGATAATTTGCCTGAATCTATCAACAGACATTCAATAGCAATTGTTGAAATTTTAGCAAACTAATTTTAATAATATGATGTATCTCCAAAAACAGAGAAGTGCATAAATGATTAAACATTTAATTTCAAGATCTGGAGAAAGAAAAAGAGAGTCCAGGGGCGCCTGGGTAGCGCAGTCGTTAAGAGTCTGCCTTCAGCTCAGGTCGTGATCCCGGCGTTCTGGGATGGAGCCCCACATCAGGCTCCTCCCTAGGAGCCTGCTTCTCCCTCTCCCATTCCCCCTGCTTGTGTTCCCTCTCTCGCTGGCTGTCTCACTGTCAAATAAATAAAAAAAATCTTTTTCTTTTAAAAATATTATTTATTTATTTATTTATTTATTTATTTATTTATTTATTTATTTTAGAGAGAGAGAAGAGGGACAGAAGGAGAGGGAGAAACTTTAGCAGACTCCTCCCTGTTTTCGTGTCCCTGAGATAACTGAGATCGTGAGCTGAGCTGAAACCAAGAGTAGGATGCGTAACCGACTATGCTACCCAGGGGCCAAGAATTAACTTTTTTTTTTTAAATTTTTTAGTAAACACTACACCCAATGTGGGGCTTGAGCTCATGACCCAAGGTCCGGAACTGCATGCTCTACCGACCAAGCCGGCCAGGAGCCCCTGGAACGAACTATTATAAAATGAAAAATTCAGTGGAATTTAGTACATTCATAGTGTTGTACAACCATCATTTCTATCTAGTTCCAAAACATTTTTATCACTCCAAAATAGAACTCCTTATCCATTAAATAGTTATTTTCATTCTCCCCACTCCCGACAAGTCCCTGGCAATCACCACCTACTTTCTTTCTCTTGGATTTACCTGTTCTGGGTTATTTCATGTACATGGAATTATACCATATGTGATCTTCTGTGTCTGACTTTTCACCTGGCATGTTTCAAGGCCCGTCCTCACTGTAGCACAGATCAGCACTATTATTCATGGCTAAGTAATATCCTATGGTACAGATACTCATCCAGTCACTCTCTGAAGGTCATTTGGGTAGTTTCCACCTTCTGACGATTGCAAATAATGCTGCTATGAACATTCCCTTGCAAGTATTTGAATACTGTTTTCAGTTCTCTTGGGTATATATACCTTGGAGTGGAATTGCTGGATCAAATTTAATTCTGTGTTTAAGTTTTTGAGGATCCACTAAACTATTTTCCACCTGACTAAACCATTTTACATTCCATTTTGCCTTTTTGAAAATAACACTTGGTAAGTTACCAAATAACCCTCAGTAAGTGGTCATGAACTTAATGATAAGTTAAATCATCGCCAGAAGCTTGCTTATTGAGCATGCGGTTAGATCAAGGTGAGGTCCTTATATGATTTATTTTTTATTTTTTATTAATTTTAGTCAGGGAGGGGCAGAGGGAGAGGGAACCTCAAGCAGACTCCCTGCTGATCAGGGAGCCTGATGCGGGGCTTGATCCTGACCTGTTGACCCTGAGATCATAACCTGAGCCCAGATTAAGAGTTGGATGCTTAACTGACTAAGCCACCCAGGTGCCCCACTCCTTAAATTATTTTAGGCCATTTTTGCATGCTGCCTCAATTTCCTGAGAGAAATGTTTCCAGCAAGGGGATCACAGGGTTTTGGATGCATTTCCTGTATGGCCTTGACTGTAAGTCCGGACCACTTGGATTCTGTTCGCTAGGGATCCCTGTCCCCCTCGCATCACCTGCATGTGCTTCTGTATCTCCCACTTTCCTACCTTTCACGCTCTTTGATCGTTAACACATTCTTTCTTCCGTTATATATCTCAAAGCTAGTCAAGTCAGTTATCTGGTCATTTTTCAAAGTCCATACAAATTGTAACTATAGGCAGGGCACAAATTCCAGATGTTGGGAAATTTAGTTGTCAGCTAATTGTAAAAGTTGCCCTCCAGACACTTACCTTCTGGCAGTCAGATTTGGCGAGCCAGGGAGCCAGTAAGTGTCTGCTTATCCACTCTGGCCCAGAATCTGCTATTATAATCTAAATCTTAGAGGAAGAACTTATTTTCAAACTCTTACTGTAATCCCTAAATACTGACAGCAGAAAAAAAGCACATTATCCTTCTCTTTCAAGATTTGCATTCTAAAAGGTGAAGGAAGTGTGGTTTCAAAGAGTGTTTCCATTAAGTGGGAACATTTTGAATAAAATATCTGCCCTGCATTCCAGACACAATGGAAATCCATGTGGAAGCATCAGGAAGCCAGCTGGTTAGTATTCTGTAGTGAGGCATTATGCTGTGCATTCAGCAGAAGACATGATACGCATCTTAAGAGACGTCTTATTTCTTTCCAGCATTATCTTTGCTCTTTCTTGAAGGTTAGCTCTTTTAAAGTTATCTAATTCCTCAAATCCTAAAAACTTTTAAATGAATAGAATGCTAAAATCTTGATGAAGTAAAATTAGTTTACATCATATTGCTTTTTACTTTCATAACCTTTTTAAAGCATAAAAAAGGTGTGTGTTATGAAACCAGAAAGTATTCTTTCACGGTTCAGGGAAAATGTCCAAAGTTCAAATTAAGATAGGAAATTGAATAGGGAACTAAATTTAGAAATATTAAACTCTTGAAGACAATTTTTACTGCAGAGATGGTACTCATTACATATTGAATAATAAGGCTGTACATATGGCAATATGGAAAAAATAAGAAAAAAAATGTGTGACACCTACCTTCTTCCTTTAGATAAAGCTACCCCTGTTGAGAGCACTATTTCTACAGTGTAAGTCGTTTCTGAACACTTGGCCCAAATATTTTTTCGTGGATGTATTATGAATATGTAACCTTTTTTTTTTTTTTTAAAGTAGGCACCATATCCAACGTGTGGGGCTTGAACTCATGACACCAAGATCGAGAGCAGGATGCTTGGGGGCCCGGGTGGCTCCATTGGTTAAAGCGTCTGCCTTCAGCTCAGGTCATGATCCCAGGGTGCTGGGATCGAGCCCCGCATCTGCATCAGGCTCCCTGCTCAGTGAAGAGTCTGCTTCTCCCTCTCCCTCTGCTGCCCCCCCGCTTGTGCTCTCTGTCAAATAAATACATAAAATCTTTAAAAAAAAAAAAAAAGGATGCTCTATTCAAGTAGCCGGGCGCCTCTGTTGAGCTGCTTGTGATTCATACTGAACAGTTCTCTTTTTATTTGTCCCAGCGATACCAAATGTTGAGACTTTTTTGTACTGAAACCTGGAAAGTCCTTAAGAGTATCAGATAAAAGAGCACCTATGACGGAGACTGGAGTGCCTTATTTAATGCTAATTGCTCTCCTGAGATACGTGCGCACGACACACGCTTCACATGGCTGAGACTTGGTCTGATAACTTGATCACAAGTAGCACCTATTCCACCTGACAGTAGGCGCAAGAGAACAAGAACTCTTGCAGAATTTGTCTTTATGGTGAAGGGGGTAAGATTTAACACAGCCACAGCTTTGCCAGAAATCGGTCCCTCTCTGGCCTTCCACATCATTCCTTTGCACGTAAATATTCTTTTGGTTTTAAAAGCTAATGTGCGGGGGCGCCTTGCTGGCTCAGTCAGTGGAGCATGCAACTCTTGATCTCAAGGTCATGAGTTCAAGCCCCACATTGGGTGTAGAGATTACTTAAAAGTAAAAATCTTTTGGGGCGCCTGGGTGGCTCTGTCGGTTGAGGGTCTGACTCTTGATTTCAGCTCAGGTCATGATCTCAGGGTCCTGGGACCGAGTCCTGTGTTGGGCTCCATGCTCAGTGGGGCCTCTGCTTGAGGACTCTCTCTCTCCCTCTGCCCCTTCCCTCACTCACACACTCTCTTTCTAAAATAATTTTTACAAAATCTGTAATAAAAATAAAAATAAATGCAAATCTTTAGGGTGCTCAGTCAGAAGAGCACGCAACTCTTGATCTCAGGGTTGTGAGTTTGAGCCCCACATTGGGTATAGAGATTACTAAAAACAAGCAAACAAAAACTTCTAAAAAATAAATAAAAGGAAATGTGCAAACTGAGTGAAAAGTACTCTGCACAGTTTCCTCTAAATCTTTATTTTTTAAAAGCCAATATGCAGATATACCTAAAATAATTGAAAACAGGACTTCAGACACTTGTACACCCATATTTATAGCAGCACTAGTCACAAGAGGCAGAAGGTGGAAGCCCAAGTGACCACTGAAGATGAGTAAATGGAATGTGGTATATCCATACAATGGAATGCTATTCAGCCAGGAAAGAAAGTTGTTGTATGCTACATGGATGAACCTTGAAAACATTATGCTAAATGAAATAAGCCAGACAGGACAAATATTGTATGACTCAACTTATATGAAGTATCTCACGTAGGCAAATTCATAGAAACAGAAAGTAGACTAGGAGCTACTGAGGGACTAGGGAAAGGGGGAGGGGGAATTACTGCCTAATGGTTAACAGAGTTTTTAGTTGATAGTTTTGGAAATAGGGGTGCCAGGTTGGGGGAGTTGGTAAAGCATGACTTTTTTTAAGCTGAGAGAGAGAGAGAGAGAGAGAGAGAACAAGTGGTGGGAAGGGGCAGAGGAAGAGAGAGAGAAGCAGGCTCCTGAGCAGGAAGCCTGATGCAGGGCTCAATCCCAGGACCCTGGGATCATGACTTGAGCTGAAGGCAGACTAACCAACGGAACCACCCAGGTGCCCCAAGTGTGTGACTCTTGATCTTGGGGTTGTTTGAGCCCCACATTGGGTATAGTATTCAAAAATAATTTTTTTTAAATGATTGAAAAACGTTTTGAAACTAGGTATTAGTGATGGTTGTACATTATGGATGTAATTAATGCCACTGACTTGTACCCTTACAGGATAATATAAAGTTGGATGTGAGGATCAAAAAAATCCCAGGTAGGGGCGCCTGGGTGGCACAGTGGTTGAGCGTCTGCCTTCGGCTCAGGGCGTGATCCTGGCGTTATGGGATCGAGCCCCACATCGGGCTCCTCGGCTGTGAGCCTGCTTCTTCCTCTCCCACTCCCCCTGCTTGTGTCCCCTCTCTCGCTGGCTGTCTCTATCTCTGTCAAATAAAGAAATTTAAAAATCTTTAAAAAAAAAAAATCCCAGGAAGGTATAAGGAAGGATTTTTAAAAATTGGTTAAGAAACAATTTGGGGGGGCGCCTGGGTGGCACAGTCGTTGGGCGTCTGCCTTCGGCTCAGGGCGTGATCCCAGAGTTCTGGGATCGAGCCCCACATCAGGCTTCTCCACTGGGAGCCTGCTTCTTCCTCTCCCACTCCCCCTGTGTTCCCTCTCTCGCTGGCTGTCTCTCTCTGTCANAAATAAATAAATAAAATCTTAAAAAAAAAAAAAAAAAAAAAGAAACAATTTGGGGCACCTGGGCGGCTCAGTCGTTAAGCATCTGCCTTCGGCTTAGGGCGTGATCCCGGCGTTCTGGGATGGAGCCCCGCGTCAGGCTCCTCTGCTGGGAGCCTGCTTCTTCCTCACCCACTCCCCTGCTTGTGTTCCCTCTCTCTTTGCCTATCTCTCTGTCAAAGAAAAAAGATCTTAACAAAAAAAAAAAAACAATTTAACTCAATAGTGTTTAAATCTCTACTATGTAACAGAAATGATGGATACCAAGATAAACATGGTTCCCAATCTCATAGACAGAAAAAGATAGCAAGATGATGAGACTTCCCCAATCTTCAATTCTTTCAACATGGTAAATATTGAGGGACATTGCTTTACATCCACTCGGAAAGCAAGAACATTTCTTTACATGTCAGCGATTAAGATAAAGCCAGACCCCAGATCACTAGACTTGGAAACAACCAGCAGAGTAAGCATCACACTATAGTATAATCCTCACCGTCCTGATGTTTGTGTCCACTCAGTATTTTCGGCAGCATCCGCAACCCCTGAGGACTTGCTAGAAATGAAAGTTCTTGGGCCCTACCTCAGAACTCCTGGATCAGAAACTCTGGGGGTGGGGCCCAAACACCTGTTGTAGTGTGCCCTTCCTGTGATTCTGACGTGGGCTACATTGGAGAACCATGGGTCGGGAGCACAGGATGGCATGGCCTGTCGCCGAACCCAGATCAGAAGAAACCAGGGGGAAAAAAGTCAAGCAGTTGGCTTTTGAAACAAATGTGCACCATGTTTCCCCACTTAAAAAACAGGTTTATGCGGGGCGCCTGGGTGGCACAGCGGTTAAGCGGTTAAGCGTCTGCCTTCGGCTCAGGGCGTGATCCCGGCGTTCTGGGATCGAGCCCCACATCAGGCTCTTCAGCTATGAGCCTGCTTCTTCCTCTCCCACTTCCCCTGCTTGTGTTCGCTCTCTCCCTGGCTGTTTCTATCTCTGTTGAATAAATAAATAAAATCTAAAAAAAAAAAAAATAAAAAAAAAATAAATAAAAAACAGGTTTATGGAGAGAACCTGATTTTGAAAGAATGAAAAACCTATGGCTTTTTGTTTTAAACGGCAAGAGAATTGAAAAAAGAAGTGATCTTTACAAGTATGAGTTTATTCTCCAGGTTTTTACACACCCACAGATTAGTGCTTTTACTGTAGCTCTATCCAGGAGCCAAACAACGTAAAATATGTACTTGTATCACACATGTAACACGTAGAAGATAGAAGGAAACAGTATGAATTTTAAAGTTTAGTTTTTCAATGATTCAGTGAGCACATGGAAATTGAGGATAATTACAGAAATAGCTATTGAACTCTAAAATAAAAACATAAATTATATAAAAGGGTAAAAAACGTTTCATTTAAAAAACAAAAACCAGCGGCTTATCACCTCTCTGCTAGTTAGTAACCTAATGAAAATGAAAAGGAGTCAAGTATTATCTTTCCCATATTTAAAACCAAGTGGTTCTTCCTTTTCACAAATAGCCAGCTCTAGGTCTGAAATGGAAGCCAGGATTTTGGGTTCTGAACATCTCAAATATTTTACTGCCCTGTGTTAATGGATTCTTATTTGTAACACTAAGAAATTTAAGTTTGCTTGGAGGGGAAAAATACAAGAACTGGACGAGCAGTTAAATGGGATTCAGTTCTTGGGACAGTTACAAGTGGCACTAAATCAGAACACACACAGAGCTGAGTTTGAGGGCAAGCATGTTAAATAAAGACCAAAGAAGAGGACCATTTGCGATCTTTACAACAACCAAGTATTTGGCCAAATAGCCTAGGTTTGGCAAGTACAAGGGTAGTTAGTGAGTTAATGAGGAGCTAGATTCAAATTAGCTCCAACTTGATTTACAAATTAACAATATAAAACGATTTCATTGTCTATCCTTTTTGTTCAGAAGAAAATTTAAACCATATTCCTACTGCTCGTGTGAACTTCTGATGTTCCTTGCCATATTTTTGGTTAGATTTTTAAAGATAAGTGGTAGCAGATGTTTATGTTATTAAGTGACCGATGCATTAAATTTCCAAAGAAGAGAATTAGATTTAGTACTAGGTTATTACTCACAATGACTCAGCATAAATAGCAGAGATCCCACAATTGTCCCCAGCCCTGGGATCACAGAGTAGGACAATTTGTGACCACTAAGTGAAAATTATGAAAAATGCTATTTCCAGAATGTCTTTTTCACCCACTCCTTTCATTTGAATTTTTTAAAAAGTAGACCTCATACTTTGTTTAAACATCATTTTAAATAAGCTTCTAACAGTTTCATTCTTCAGTTTTCCCTGAAATAAATCAAATTTTTAAAAACTTCCAAAATTTGCTATTAATTGATTTCAGATGTTTCTTTTGGCAGTAAAACTACTTTTGTTAACTTCTGTAAAAAAAAAAAAGTCAATACTATGCCATTTGCTAAGAGGGTGGCTGAGTCTTTGTTTGTTGTTGCTATTTTTTAAAGCATTTTAGGTTGTACCCAGTGTTCATATAATGGAACTAAAGTTCCTATAGAGAGATAATGAATTTGGAACACTAATGATGTAATTAGACCTTTAAGTGAAAGCCACAAAGAAATCTTATAAAAATGACTGTGTTACACTACGTCAACATTATGTCACTTGATTTTGTTCAACAACTGCTCAAGGTGGCGAATGGGAATGAAAATCGTCAAGCTACTGTGATTGTAACCAGTCTGACTCACGGGGGAAAAATTATGTCTATGTTAAGTCTTCAGCCTACCAGAGCACTCTATATACTCAGTCTAGATAGAGGCCTCCTCCACAATGCTACAATACAAATTCTTCACAAATCACAACTCTAGCCCAAATGTTCTTATATGTCTGATGCTGTTTTTTAAATTCTACCAAATAATTGATAGCTTTACAACAGAATTTCTTTTATTTAAAAAACACTTAAATCACTATCCCACAAAACGTTCAGAAACACAGGTAACTATAGAAAGTCAATGTGCATATACTGCTTTTATTATTATAATTATGGTAATTGTTAGCTGAATGAAAACAAATAATAGCTAAAAAGTTTTCAAATGATAGAAAAACACATTTGGGTAAGTTATGACACAATTTTTTGAGTACGCAGACAATAGAAATGTTTTCTTTTTTTTTTTGCACCAACTGCAAATGCAAAGTTAACGATAAAATCAAGGAATTCAAAGGTCAAAAGGGGCCTTAAACATATTCACTATCTTTTAAATTTTAGACAAAGGAGCTGAGAATAGGAAAACAAAAACAAAAACCCCAACATATACACCATAACAGTCTTTTTTTTTTTTTTTTTTTAATGACTTCCAATTTTAGCTCTTCTCTAAAAGCATTAGGGGCGTTGAGACGCTTATTGTAGATTATGTATCATCTCCTCTTTGGCTATGAGGTGTGTTGTTTTGTTAACTAGAGACATCAGTGAGTTCAGTTTCTGAGACCAGTCATTTAATAAATTATTTGGATCCTTGGGTCTCTGGAAGTTGATAATTCCTGCCAACCTGTCTACTTTAGCAAAGATGGTCTTGTTAACTACTAGATTTGAAAGAAAAGCTTCTGACTCCTGCAAGAGAGAAAGACAAATTGGATTAAGACAGGATAATTACAGACAATAAATAAAATTTAAGGAAAGCATTTTATAAACTCTTTACCTAAGAATATGCAGGCTAAAATTCCCTAGTCATAGTTAGCAATTGTTGACATATTTATTTTACTATGAGTCTAGGAATGAAGAGACTCCCAGTCTACCCAGAATCAGGGTGGAGTTTGCATCAGCCTCCCTGCAAACTCAACACTGCCCGTACTGCAGCCAGCCAGCCAGCCTGCTGCCAACAGCAACCTGGTCCACTCTTGGTCTACAATGTTTCCCCCTAACCATTAGACAGATAATTTGTTTCCAGAAATGCTAGGTTACAATGCATACTCTGCCACTGGAGAGACTACATGGCCAAGGACAAGACACTTACTTCTAAGGACTCTGGTACCCTTGTCCAGAAATGTGAGGAGCTAATGAGCCAACCAAGGATCAAAACCTTCCACCTCTAACATCAGTGATCCGTCGTTTTTAGCTAAACTGAAAAACTCTGTCTGGTGACCGAAACAGCTTCTGGATCACTCCACTTGACCCCTGCCTCTGTGGTGGTATACATGTCACCAACAGGAACCCATACCTGAACACAGCGCTCCTCTAACGTGACCTGGGACCTCTCTCTGCAAGGGAAGTACCGTCAAGTCTCCCTCACATTTTCTATCATTCATTTCTGGGAACCCAGACACATTCATTATAGAAATATAAACCCTGGACTGCAGATGAATCGATGTAAAACTACCACACAGAAGTGAAAAATTTTAACTAGGACACAATATTAATGTGACTATAAACTTGATATTTAAGCTATTTTTTGGTATTAAAGATAGCCTGGAGACACTAAACTTTAAATAATAAAACAAAATTGATTTTCTCATTCAATTTTTACAAGTCAGTTGATATTCAAAATGACTGGCTACAAACAACTCAAACTACTTACATCGACAGACAGATCGAGAAGCTGAGCCATCCTCTTCATTGTTATCCTCGTGTAATACTTGGCCATTATTCTGATATTCTGGGGAGGACAGAGGCATGAAGGACACACAACAGTCATCAGTAAGGCTAAGACCCCATTTGTTTTCATATTCAAATGGGTCTATTTTATTTTATTTTCTCCATATGCAAATAGGTTTAGTTAAAATGTCAGATTCAAGCTTTTCTCTATAGCCCACCACTGGAAGGGAGCTGCTTCTAAATCTTAGTAACAAAGCAAAACTTAGAAATTCTGGTTTCTGCAGTTATTTGTAAGTTGTTGTGAATACTCTCCACAACTCTTTCCAAATATATATAGTCAAGGGAGCCTGAGTGGCTCAGTCAGTTAAGCATCTGCCTTCAGCTCAGGTCCTGATCCCAGGGGTGTGGGATCGAGCCCCGCACTGGGTTCCCTGCTCATTGGGGAGTCTGCTTCTCCCTCTGCTCCTCTCCCCAACTCGTTCTCTCTCTCTCAGATAAACAGAATCTTAGGGGAAAAAAAGATATATAGTCAAAGTTAGGCTTATCTTAACTAAAATAGTAGTTAAAAACTGCAACTGTACTGGGACGCCTGGGTGGCTCAGTGGGTTAAGCATGGGCCTTTAGCTCAGGTCATGATCTCAGGGTCCTCAGGCTCCCTGCTCAGCGGGGAGTCTGCTTCTCCTTCTCCCTCTGCCCCTGTCCCCTGTTTGTGCATGCTCACTCTCTCTAATAAATAAATAAAATCTTAAAAAAAAAAACAAAACCAAAAAAACCCCTGTAACTGTACTAAAAGGTTTTTGCTAAATGGAAGAATCTAAAGTTAAACTTTAGTAATCATGACACAAATGTTTAAAAGGCTCAGATTCAAAAAAATGATTGAGAGCATCTTAAAACACATTATCATCATTATAACTACTTAAAGGTAACCTGAAATTAAATTTCCTAATTTTCACTGGAAACTGTTCCCTTTATTATTTTTATTTTATTATTTTTATTATTTTTTAAAGATTTTATTTATTTGACACAGAGAGAGACAGCCAGCGAGAGAGGGAGAGGGAACACAAGCAGGGGGAGTGGGAGAGGAAGAAGCAGGCTCCCAGCATAGGAGCTTGATGTGGGCTCGATCCCAGGAACGCCAGGATCACACCCCGAGCCGAAGGCAGAGGCTTAACGAATGAGCCACCCAGGTGCCCCTATTTTATTTTATTTTTAAAGATTTTATTTATTTGACAGAGAGAGACAGACAGCGAGAGAGGGAGAGGGAACACAAGCAGGGGGAGTGGGAGAGGAAGAAGCAGGCTCCCAGCATAGGAGCTTGATGTGGGCTCGATCCCAGAACGCCAGGATCACACCCCGAGCCGAAGGCAGAGGCTTAACGAATGAGCCACCCAGGTGCCCCTATTTTATTTTATTTTTAAAGATTTTATTTATTTGACAGAGAGAGACAGACAGCGAGAGAGGGAGAGGGAACACAAGCAGGGGGAGTGGGAGAGGAAGAAGCAGGTTCCCAGTGGAGGAACCTGATGTGGGGCTTGATCCCAGAACACTGGGATCACGCCCTGAGCCGAAGGCAGATGCTTAACGACTGAGCCACCCAGGCGCCCCTATTATTCTTTTAAAAAAATAATTTATCAATTTATTTAGAGAAAGAGAGTGTGGGGAGGGGTAGGGTGGAAGGAGAGGTAAAGAGAATTTCAGTCAGACTCCCTGTTGAGCTTGGAGCCCAAAGTGGGGCTGGATTCCACAACTCTGCCATCGTGACCTGAACCAAAATCAAGAGTCGGACACTTAACTGACTGAGCCACATTCCTTCCTTTATTCTTCTCTATGTCATGAACAAAACAACAGCATTCATAGGAAAAATGGGGAACAGTGGGGAGAGCAAATGAACTGATCTTTGAAGGAGCTGTCCTTCCTCCCAACTCTATTGGGTCCATGGCAACACCAACTTCTTAGGAAGAAGGACAATCATTCTAGACCCCCCTTTCCTTCATCCCTTAAGTGTAATCAGGGACCAAATTCAATTGATTTTCTTTCTTAAAATAATTCCACCCCATCCATTCTTCAATCCCTCAGCTACAGACTTGGCGGAAGCCCATAAGGGGCCTTCACCTAGTCTCAGTTCTATTCCTGTCTCTCCCCAAAATCCATTCTCCACACTTACTGCCAGAGGGGTCTTTGTAAGATACAAGCCTGGTCATCGTCCTCTCAGGTCAAAGTTTCCTCTACTGCAGTATATAAACTTTGTTAAGTTCCAGACCCTTTCCGTATCTCCGACTTTCTTCCTCACTGAGCCCTGTTCTTGCAGGTGCTTATGTCCCCTGCTGGTGCATCTCCAAGTCGCCGCTCAGAGTATCCCATCTGCCTGCTCACCAGGTACTCTTCCTACAAATCTTACCTCCTGTGTCAATTCCTAGCCTGACCTTTCTTTCTTTTTTAAGATTTTTAAGTAGTCTCCACACCCAACATAGGGCTTGGACTCACGACCCCAAGATGAAGAGTCACATGCTCCAACTGGGCCAGCCAGGCACCCCCTTTCAGGTAGAACCAATCACTCTCTACTTATGCTCCACTCCATTTGATAGCTATTTGTGCCTAGTATCTTTTTTTTTTTTTTTTTAAAGATTTTATTTATTTAGTTGACAGAGATAGAGACAGCCAGCGAGAGAGGGAACACAAGCAGGGGGAATGGGAGAGGAAGAAGCAGGCTCCTAGCGGAGGAGCCTGATGTGGGGCTCGATCCCATAACGCCAGGATCACGCCCTGAGCTGAAGGCAGACGCTTAACGGCTGTGCCACCCAGGTGCCCCTGTGCCTAGTATCTTGGATACTTTTATTTATAAATGCACCTTTCCCTATGACTTCTTTTTAAGCTGTCGGACGGCAGGGACCATGTCTTACTTTCCCACATGTCCCGGCAACTTTGTGCAGTATCTGGCACATAGAAGGCTCACAATAAATGTTTGTCATGTGAATGAATGCTGAGATAATTCAACTTATAGTGACGCCAAGAAGATCAAAGACCTTAAGTTTAAGACTTGTTACCCATTCCCAAAACTACTAAGCGAGTATCCGAAAGAAATCCTTTCACCCACAACCATCCCCCGCATTCTTAAGAAATTCCTTCTGGTTTATAGGCTATAAAATTTTGGATTTTTTTTTTAAGATGTTATTTTTAAGTAACCTCTAAATCCAATGTGAGGCTCAAACTTACAACCCCAAGATCAAGAGTCACATGATTTACTGACTCAGCCAGCCAGGTGTCCCTAAAATTTTGGATTCTTGAGAAGTCCCCTCAAAATAAGCATGCTAAAATACAGGGGTTTGTTTGTTTGTTTTCCTGAAAAGCCAAAAATGGGGGAATAGGGCAGGCGGAAGTAAGAGGGAGGAGATAAATTCTGATGTGGTTTTGGAAATATACAATAAACGTTCAACAACAAATTTACATCACTACATTGGGCATAGCAAAAAAAAACCCCAAAAAGACAAAAACCCAAAAGCAAAGAATTATAGACATAACCTTGAAAAAAAAAAAAAACACCTATCAAATTTGAAAAATAAAAGTTTATGCTTAAATTTGCCGAAGTTTACTTTCAGACTGGCATCTCTACCATGCCAGATTCTTACATGTTCAACAACTCTGTTCTTCAAGTCTTTCCACCTTCTTTCACCTTCCTCTGTAGAACCAAAAACATCAGTTGCCGGACTCTCAAGAGACCCTTTTCTTAATTCCATTCCATAGTCTTCAACAAGTGTGGACCAACGCATCAGCTCCATTGTGGTAAAAAGCTTTAAAAGATCCCTGTAAATTGTATAAAACTTAATATTCCAAATATGTAAAAACTAAGTTTCATGTACTATAACAGCAAATGTTTAGATATTGACAAAGACTGTAAAAATTTTTATTTGTAGAACAAAACATAAGTTGGTTATTATTTATTTTACCTATTTTACTACCATTTTTTCCACGGTAAATCTGAATGGAGCATTACCCCTACTTAACATTCTGCTTCCTCCTGCAATATATTTGCCAGTCTTGGGAAAAATTAATGCAAACTTACCAATGAGACAGATAAAAGAAAAACAGCTTTTAATAGATAAAAGCCCACTGTCCTCAGGTAGCGTATGTCTGTTTTATATAGTATGTACTTCTGAAAATCACAAAGCCCCAAACTACTAACACTAAACTTTAGCAAATGGTTAATTAACCAAAAGCTGCTAAGTGAGCTTGAAATGCAACTTCTATTTGATAAGTGGTTTATTTGTTTATTTTTTAAAGTAGGCTCCACACCCAGCGTGGAGCCCAATGTGAGGCCCAAACTCACAACCCCAAGATCAAGACCTGAGCTGAGACCAAGAGTCGGATGCTTAACTGACTGAGCCACCCAGGGACCCCCTGGTAAGTGGTTTAGAATGAAGTGTGTTATAGCCTCATTAATTTCTAATGCAGTGGGAAAAAAACATTTCACTATTTTATAAACTCTAATTTTATTCACCAATACAATCTGTCAGCAACCAAATGAAGCAGGTGTACACTTAGGTTAACCAATTTTCTTTTAAAATGGTGTTTCTGCTGACATGTACTACACTAGCTATAAAAGTACTTACTTGTATTTAGGAATTTCTTCTAACTTCTTGTCACCACTTATTCGGTGAACCAAATCAGACTGTTCATTGTCAAAAGGAGCCAAGATCACATAGAGGACAACACTTTTCAGAGCCTAAAAATGTATAACACGATGAATTATAAACAAGCTTAGAAACAAAGCAGAAACTCAGGCAGGAACTACCAAATCATGGGAGAATTGTCTATATTCATGTTTGATATTATTCTCAAAGTCTTAGGGAATAAACATCCTACCAAGCAGCCCTTAACAGTGGCTTCTTGTCATATTTAGTTTCTTGGAACAATTACACTAAATCTTTGCTAATTTAAATTACTACCTGGGCTGGCATTTTTTGGCGTCAGATGTGTAACGAAAAAGTTCTTATAACATGTCAGCAGCACAAACGTGGAATAAACATATAAACTATTTGAATGGTTTTGTGAAATTATTTTCCAAAGTAATGCTAGGTCTTTTACCTACAACCTCTGCTAGCAAGTGACCTGCTATACATATTTTAGAGTAATCTCTACACCCGACATGGTGCTTAAAAACTCATGACCCCAAGGGTCAAGTGTTGCATGCTCTACAACTGAGCCAGCCAGGCGCTCCTGCTATACATATTTAATTTTATTTTTTTAAAGTTTATTTTTGGAGGGCGCCTGGGTGGCTCAGTCAGTTAAACATCTGCCTTTGGCTCAGGTCACGACCCCAGGGTTCTGGGATGGAGCCCCACATCAGGCTCCCTGCTCAGCAGGGTGTCTGCTTCTCCCTTGGTCCCTCACCCTGCTCATATTCTCTCTCTCTCAGATACATAAAATCTTTTAAAAAATATATATATATAAAAAGATTTTTTTAAAATTAATTTATTTGACAGAGAGTGAGCACAAGCAGGGGGAGCAGCAGACGGAGAGGGAGGAGCAGGCTCCTCACTGACCAAGAAGCCTGACACAGGGCTCGATCCCAGGCCCCCGAATCATGACCTAAGCCAAAGAGAGATGCTTAACCGACTGAGCCACCCAGGCATCCCCCCCTTTTTTTTAAAAAAAGATTTTATCTATTTATTTATTCATTTATTTAGAGCATGCTCACGTGCGCATGCATGAGTACAAGAATGAGGGAAACAGGGAGAGAAAGAATCTCAAGCAGATCCCAAGCTGAGTGCAGAACCTGATGTGGGGCTTGATCTCACGACCCTGAAATCATGACCTGAGCCAAAATCAAGGGTAGGATGCTTAACTGACTGAGCTACCCAGGTGCCCCCCTGCCATACATATTTTAAACAGCAAGGCTACATTCTTCAAAAGTGATAAATAATTTAGAATATTGCCACAATTCATTTCAATCAGTAAAGATAAACTGAATAATCAACACACTGAATAGAAATCAGCACCACACAACTGCATATAATCATTTCAAAATAAAAAATGCAAATTCTTCCTAGTAAGTATCAATGTCAAGCATAAGAATATATTCTCACCTGCTGCCACTTTTCACTTTCTGCCTGTATACAGGGAGTATCGTATATTGCTCTGTAGTGCTTACAAATAGACAAATAGGATCCCTCATGTTGATCCAGCTGAATCATTAAGTTATAATATTTCAACTTTAATTTCTGAAAAAGAGTTGATAAAAATAAATTGGGGCTTATGGGTTTTTTCCAAACACCTCTAAAGTAAACTTGCAGTAAAAGACATGCTTACCTCTGTATTTTCTTCCTGGAAAAATTTGGTGTTAATTTTCTTGCTGATGATTTGTGTCCGAATGTAATCCTTCACAGCTAGGCAGAGCCTCATTTGCTCCAAAATAAACTCCACTCTCTCCTTCTTCTCCATTGACCCATAGGTTTCCACCTAGCAAAGTAAGACCCCAAATAAGTTTCTATTCGGTAATTTCTAAAAACTGCAAGATTAAATGTTTGAACATATTCACACTTGTCAAATAATAAGAACCTTCTTGCACACTGGGGAGCGCTGATGATGATATAAAAAGCTAGTTTTCTCCAGGAAATTACAATTTAAAAAATTATATAGGAAAATGGATATTTTTTCTTCTGGCATAAAAAGTTCTATGAATTTTAACATACGTATAGACTTGTGTAATCACAATCAAGATACAGAACAGTTCTATCACCCCCAAACTCCCCCATTTATAGTAACACTTCCCCCACTCAGAATGAACTGTTCTCCATCACTACAGATGTCTTTTCAAGAATGTCAAGCACAGAATGCAATTTCTTGAGACTATCTTTGTTCACTCAGCGTAATGCTTTGAATACTAAGATTCACTTAAATTGTTGTGCATATCAATAGTTCATTCATTTTTAAAAAATATTTTATTTGTTTGAGAGAGAGAGAAAAACAGAAAGAGCAAAAGCCGGGGAGACAGGCAGAGGGAGAAGGAGAAGCAGACTCCGCATTGAGCAGGGAGCCCGATGTGGGGCCCCAGGACCCTGGGATCATGACACAAGCAGGAGGCAGACGCTTAATTGACTGAGCCACCAGGCGCCCCAGAAATTACAATTCTAAACACAAAAAAGATGCCACTCGCAGGCTATTTACAGAAAAAAATTATAGAAAAATTATAGAGATTATAGAAAAATTATAGAAAAAAATTATAGAAAAATTATAGAAAAAAATTATAGAAAAAAAGAGGTGCTAGCCTTCTTAAAATTCAGGTAATGAGACTGATATGACTTCTAACGGATGTAGAATGTAGAGTTACAGTAAATATACAACAGATACAATATAGAAAATCAATTACGTCAAATACTATGAAAAACAATTTAATATTTGCATACACATATTGCAAATGAATTTATAAAATGTAGAATGGCAAAGTGAAATGAAGTAAGGCTATTTCATTCTTATTATTATTAGGTCTGAAAAAGGTTTTGATTTCATGGTCTTCTTTGTAATTTTTTGTTAAGGAAAATAAAAACTTATACAATAAGCCATCAATGTTTCATTTATGTATCTTCACCCACTCTCCATGTGTCAATTACTTTGAAGCAAATTTCAGACAACATATCATGTATTTCAGTATGTGTCTCTAAACTTTGAAAAAAACTTATCTAAAAATTCCTTGTATCACCAAATATCTAGTCAGTTCCCAATATCTATCTCATTTATTTTAATTAAATCAGAATCCAAATAAGGCTCATGCGTTGCAATCATCAGATATGTTTCTTATGGCTCTTTATTCCTTGCCGTTTATTCCTTTGCCATTTACTGACAAAATCAAGCCAATCATCCTACAGTTTCCTAGAGTCTAAATTACGCTGATTGCATCCTTGTGGTATCATTTAATAGGCTCCTCTGTCCCTAGTATATCCTGTAAACTGGTAGTTAAACCAGAAGCTTTATATAATTGAGGTGAATTTTTTTTGGTAAGAATATTTCAGAGGATGTTGAATCATGAGGCACACAATCCTCCTGGTTGAAAACAGAGTTTGGGGGCGCCTGGGTGGCACAGCGGTTAAGCGTCTGCCTTTGGCTCAGGGCGTGATCCCGGCGTCTGGGATCGATCCCCACATCAGGCTCCTCTGCTATGAGCCTGCTTCTTCCTCTCCCACTCCCCCTGCTTGTGTTCCCTCTCTTGCTGGCTTTCTCCATCTCTGTCAAATAAATAGATTAAAAAAAAAGAAAGAAAGAAAGAAAGAAAACAGAGTTTGAAGGCAAAGCTATGGAGACAGTAGAAATATTCGTGGTTGCCGGGATTGGGATGGAGAGGAAGAGGAACAGGCAGACCACAGAGAATTTTTAGGGCAGTGAAACTTTTTACATGATACTACATTGATGAACACAGGTCATTAAACGTTTGTCAAACCTGCAGAACATACAACACCAAGCATGAACTTTAATGCAAAATACAGACTTTGGGTGATCACACGTCGACGTAGGTTCATCAACTGTGACTAATGTACCACTCCGGTGGGAGATATTGGTGGAAGGGGAAATTGTGCATGTGTGTGTGCCTGTTGCAGGGGGAGGGCATCAGGGGGCATATGGGGACGCTGTACTTGCCACTCAACTTTGTTGTGAACCTAAAACTGCTCTAAAAAATAAAGTCTTTTAATAAAAAAGAAGAAAAGTCTGAAGCCAAACAGAACTAGTAGGAATTTGAACTCCACCACTTCTTGGCAATGACTTTAGGCACATTACTTTGAGTTTGTTTCCTTGGCAGAAAAATGGGGATAAAAATAGTGTTGTATATGAACACCGAAGAAGATAAAATGTGTAGACAACACAGGACATGTTTTAAAAAAAACCAACAAAGACAATGCATAGCACACAGGATCCTCTCAGTGTTATTTTTTCCCCTCCTTTAAGCTAAACTAGCACATGACGGAAAAATCCGAATAAGTAATTTAACTTAATGCCGAAACCTTGATGGGCCAAAATTACAAGGAAAATTTTGAGAGAACGAGTCTATGGCTTTTCTCAGATTTCTTAGTACGTTGCTCATTTTAAGATCTCTCTTAAAAATTTGTCCTGAAACATGGCCAATTATGAGGCAATTTTTCTTTGTTAGAACAATTTAGCCTAGAAATTGACCATCAATCAAATATTCATTTAGAATGAGGCTAATGATTAACAGCAACTCCCTCAGGCATACATAGTACATGAATTACTAGTTTTATTTGAGTTCTAAAGAGAATGACAATTTTCAAATAGCACAAAATCAAGACTAATGCATTGATTCTAACTTTTCTTCAAAACTTTCTGAGCAGTTAAATTTAGTCAGGACCCTAATTACACAATTTTCAGGTACCTGAGTAACCTTCCGCTCCACTGCGCTCACTCTTATCTGGGTAGTTTTAAAAAAGTGGTAAGGTGTCAAAGTAAGCTATTGCCACAACAAATACTGCTGAACAAATATAAAGATTTTCACATTCTAAATACAACTCCTTACCTGTAACTCCTGTAAGATGGAGGCTGCCTCTTTCACGTCACCGTTTTGCTCTTTTATAGTTGCTAATGTTTTAGTCAGCCGAGCACGCTCGATTTCAACATAAATCTACAAATATGAGAAATTTGTATTATCAAAATTCCCAGAGAAACGTGTTAACATTTTAAAGACAGACCTGAACTATTACTCAAACTAAGCCTAACAGTATTTATCCCGCAGCGATCATGCACTTTATCCTCCAAGAACAAATATAGCTGAGTGACATTTTACATTTCACAGTCACGTAATTTTTTTAAAAAAATTTATTCGGGGCACCTGGGTGGCACAGCGGTTAAGCATCTGCCTTCGGCTCAGGGCGTGATCCCGGTGTTATGGGATCGAGCCCCACATCAGGCTCTTCCTCTATGAGCCTGCTTCTTCCTCTCCCACTCCCCCTGCTTGTGCTCCCTCTCTCGCTGGCTGTCTCTATCTCTGTCGAATAAAGAAATTAAAAAATTTAAAAAAAAAAATTTATTCATTTGAGAGAGAGAGTGCATGTGCACACGCACACATGCTCGTGCATGCGTGCCCAGGGAGGAGGGGGGCAAGAGAGAGAGAGAATCTAGAGCAGACTCCCCGCTGAATGTGCAGCCTGACTCAGGGCTTGATCTCACCATCCTGAGATCACGACCTGAGCCAAAAACAGGAGCTGGACACTTAACCAACTGAGCCACCGAGGCGCCCCACAATCACATAATTTTTAAGAAAAAGTCTCTATGAAACATTATCCATATTTTGTAGCTTTGTTTCAAGAACCTAAATATGAAATCATTGTGTTTAATGAGTAACAGAACCATAAGCTACATTGAATAGTACAGAAAACAGAACAGAGCCTTTAAAAGAATTATTTGAGGGGCGCCTGGCTGGCTCAATTGGTAGAGCATGTGAGTCTTGACCTTGGGGTCATGAGTTCAAGTCCCACATTGGGTACAGAGCTTATTAAAAAAATAATAACAATAAAGTAAAACTATTTGACCTTATAAAAGTTACCAGCATTTTTTACAGTTATTAAGTAATATTAGTGGATTTATAATTTCCAGCAAATTAAACATCAAAAATATAACTACAGCCTAATGGAGTCTAGGGAACTAATTTTCATGCTTAGGCTTCCTTATCCCTTTAGCCTTTGTTCCACAGCAACCCCTTTCCCTACTCCACCCCCAAAAACCTCAATCTCCAAGAAAAATAATTTTCATTTTCCTAAATGTTCCATGTGTTTCTTAAGGATTTTATTTTAGAAAGAAAGAGACCGTGGGCACAAGCTGGGGGAGGGACAAAAGGAGGGAGAGAATCTCAAGCAGACTCCCTGCTCAATGGGGAGCCCAACATGGGGCTCGATCTCATGACCCTGAGATTATGACCTGAGCCGAAATCAAGAGTCAAGACACAGGGCACCTGGGTGGCACAGCGGTTAAGCGTCTGCCTTCGGCTCAGGGCGTGATCCCGGCGTTATGGGATCGAGCCACATCAGGCTCCTCCGCTATGAGCCTGCTTCTTCCTCTCCCACTCCCCCTGCTTGTGTTCCCTCTTGCTGGCTGTCTCTATCCCTGTCAAATAAATAAAAAAATCTTTAAAAAAAAAAATTAAAAAAAAAGTCAAGACACAGCACAGTGACTGTTTTTATGATGGATCTCTTTGAGGTGGTGAAGGACAGTGTCATATTCATTCTGGATCTAGCACAACACGGGTGCTCCATAAACATGGCTGACTCAGTCACAACAGCGTAAGACTCTCGATCTCAGGGTTGCAGATTCAAGCCCCATTTTGGGTATAGAGATTACTTAAAAAAATAAAATCTTGGGGCACCTGGATGGCTCAGTGGTGTGAGCGTCTGACTCTTGATTTCGGCTCAGGTCATGATCTCAGGGTCATGAGACTGAATCCCATGTTGAGCTCCACACTCGGTGGGGAGTCTGCTCGAGATTCTCTCTTCCTCCCCCCCAACCAACGCTCTAAAATAAATAAATCTTTAAAAACAAATAAAATCTTTTAAAAAGTTTTACTGAAGTGACAGTCAAGACCTAATAAGCTAATTATAAGCTAAGTTTTTATTCTCAGATCACAAAAATCAGTCCAGAAAAAAAAAATATACTTACCTCAGTCACCATTTCATACTTGTCGTTTTTGGAGAAACGAAAAATTAGGAGGGAAAAAAGGGATCAAAAGAAATACAAATGGATTCTGCCAAGACAGTGAAATCCTGAAAATTAAACCTACACTGTGAATACGCTATTACTTTTTTTCTTTTTTTTTAAGTAAGCTCTACATCCAACATGGGGCTCGAACTCAAACTCCAAGATCAAGAGTCACTTGCTCTACTAACTGAGCCAGTTAGGCACCCCAGTACTCTATTATTTTAAATAGTAGAGTGAAACCTTAGTTATCCCAAACATAGATTTCTCAAGCAGATCTAGGCTAGGGTGAAGAATTAGCTTTATCTTTGATTCATTATTACTACATGTAAATTTGGAGTAAGATCACTAATTCCTAGAAAAATTTGGCTATACTGAGACTGCCACTATTTAAATATATTCACTTAGGGGTGCCTGGCTGGCTCAGTCAGAAGAACATGCGACTCTTGATCTCCAGGTCATTAGTTTGAGACCCACGGTGGGTGCAGAGATTACTTAAAAGTAAAATCTTTAAAAAATATATATAAATAAGTAAATACATTCATTTGTATATGGGAAGATACTAGAAGGAAATGTACAAAGATAATGGTTGAATCAAGGTGATGACCTATTTTGTCATCTTAAAAAATATCTATGTATCTATTAATATAATGTCTACATAAGAATCTCTGAATACAGAAAAGACAGGACTTTCCACTGTTGAGTTATGCCAATGGAAAACTTACCTTTCCTTCTGTAACCATTCGTAGAGTATCAATTAATCGAAGTTTGATTGGAAGGTCTGTGATTTCCTCAACATAAGTACAGCATTGCTGAACCATTTTTGCAACAGCCTAAAATAATAAAAACCATTCATAAGTAAGAGTCATTCCTCATAGAATTTAAAAGGAAGTATTTCATCAACGGAAGAGCTATGTTCAAATCTAGTCTTCCCAAGCAAGTATAGATACTGATATGCCTATTAAAAAACATAAGGAGTGCCTGGCTGGCTCAGTTGGTAGAGCATGAAACTCTTGATCTCAGGGCTATGAGTTCAAGCCCCACGCTGGGTGTAGAGCTTGCTTTAAAATAAAAAATAATAAAAAATTCATGGCGTGCCTGAGTGGCTCAGTTGGTTAAGCCACTGCCTTCAGCTCAGGTTGTGATCCCAGGGTCCTGGGATTGAGCCCTACGTGAGGCGAGCAGGGAGCCTGCTTCTCCCTCTGCCTTTCCTCCTGCTTGTGTTGTCAAATAAATAAATAAAATCTTAAAAAAAAAAATTCAAAATGTCTCTGATAGGAGGCACCTGGGTGGCTCAGTCATTTGAGCAGCTGCCTTCGGCTCAGGTCATGATACCAGGGTCCTGGGATTGAGCCCGGAATAGGGCTCCCTGCTCACTGGGGAGCCTGCTTCTGCCCCTCCCCCCTGCTCATGCTCTGTCTCTCTCTCTCTCTTAAATAAACAAAATCTTAAAAAAAAATGTCTCTGATAGCTAAGAAGTACTAAACACCTAGTAATAAATTCAAAAAGGTTAGGAAAACCTCAGATGAAAGACTTTACACCTCTCCACTACAAACCATGAATTTATTACACAAAAGGGGTGTTCAAGGATGTCTATCAGAAGGCTTCCTAGATGGGGTGCCTGGCTGGCTCAGTCGGTTAAGCGTCTGCCTTCAGCTCAGGTCACGTTCTCAGGGTCCTGGGACTGAGTCCCACATCAGGCTCCCTGACCAGCAGGAGTCTGCTTCTGCTTCTTCATCTGCTTATGTTCTCTCTCTGTCTCTCTCAAATAAATAAAATCTAAAAAAGCCTTCCTAACTGGCTTTTTCTGGAGCCAAGCAAAAAAGCACAGAAGTTGTAAAAGACGAAAGGGGGAAGAAAGAGAAGAGAAAAGCAGAGTTCAACGGTGGCTGTGAACACAATGAAGCCATAGCCAGCAGATACTGTGACTAAAGAAAAGAGTCAGTGGCAGAGGCAAAAGGTTAAGTAATTCCACCCCCTGGGTAGGGAGGAGAAGCCATAGTCTTACCCATACTCCCCTCAATGAAATATGACATTGATGGCCACATGTCCTTTGCCCAGGTTCCACAAGGATAATATAAATGGGTTGGACTACATTACCTCTAGCTCTAACATTCTGAACATTTCGGTAAATTCTGGTAAATATTTACATAGTAAATATTTTAAATTGTGTGGGCCACAGGGTGTCTCTATGGCTACTATTCAACTCTGCCTTTGTAACTACAAAGCTGCCAGATGATGTATAACAAATGGATGGCTATGTATAAAAACTTTATTTACAAAGCTGGCAGGTGGGATTTGGCCCATGGCCTGTATTTTGTAACCTCTAATACAGATTTTTTTTTTTTTAAAGATTTTACTTATTTATTTGACAGAGAGAGACAGCCAGCAAGAGAGGGAACATAAGCAGGGAGAGTGGGAGAGGGAGAAGCAGGCTTCCCAGTGGAGCAGGGGGCCCAATGTGGGGCTCGATCCCAGGCCTCCGGGAGCACGCCCTGAGCTGAAGGCAGATGCTTAACAACTGAGCCACCCAGGAGCCCCTCTAATACAGATTCTAAACAGCATTATCAATTATCATAATCACTGAGAATAATAATTAGGATTCTGTCATCAAGAAAATGCCTATTTTGTTTAAGACGGCAGAAAAGTGAACAGAATACCTTCTGTCGATTATACATCAAGCTGGAAAAAAAAAAATCCCATGGTATAGCTTGCAAAGATTTTCTTGAAAAACAATATTCATGTAGCTCAGGTCGAACTTCTAATTACCTGAAAAATTGGCTGTTCAGACACAGGAGTTCCAGAAAGCGAAGGTTTTATTATGAAATATAACTCTTTCAATAAGTGCAAGGCTCTGGGACATCTTGCATCTCAAAAAATGATCCTTCTAACACTAATTATAACCATGATTTCTAGAAGGGCATACGCCTTAGTAATTCTAAAAGCTGTGCAAAAACTACATTAACAGGAATCAGATGGGGTACAAGAAAAACAAAACAAAACAAGTACATCAATATCCTAATGGTAAGTGAACATCCTGCTGGTCCCTGAAAAATTACAAGTCATCAGGTAAGTCATAGTTGGAGTGAGGCTTACCCCCTGGGCTCAAGTGACAGACAGTGAATTAGAAACCATTAATTTTAAGCAATCTAGAAAAGGTTATTTTAAGAAAATCAATACTTTCTAAGTCTGGTAGAGCAAAAAGAAAAGTTTTAGGTAAAAAGTAATTACGGGAAAAGGAGAGGCACATTTTGAGTCCTTAAGCACTTTCCAGAGCTAAGAAGACATATGTCACAGCAAAAAGAGGAGCCCCACCACAGTTGTGGTCATGCCATTAGCCAGCTGCGAGACTGGCTCAAACTCTTCTCCAGGAAGCCTCCCCGGACAAACCTAACCAAAACCCTCTCTTCCTCCTTTCATGTCTCCCAACGCCACTCACTATTCTTCTATGTCACTCACTATATATTGCTGTGTGAGTCTGTAACTTTTAAGATTTTTTAGAAAAAGAGCGAGAGAGAGTGCGTGCCAGACAGTGAGCTGGGGGAGGAGCAGAGGGAGAGGGACAAGCACACCCCGTGCTGAGTGCAGAGCCTGACACAGGGCTCCATCCCACAACCCCGAGATTATGACCTGAGCCGAAATCCAGAGTCAATCTCTCAAACCACTGCGACACCCTGGTGCCCCTATGTGTGTAACTTTTAAAAAAAACAAATCACCTTGCTAAAGATGGACTACTGTTACTCGTGATTTATATTGTCTATGAACTAGAAGTTACCTGACACATTTCTTCACATTCTGAGAGTCTTACATACAAATGTCAGTTTTTCAATCAGAAAAGCCAGAGTTAAACAGTCCCTTCTACTAGCTCTGAAATGTTATGACTCTATTAATAATCTGTATTTTTGGGTATGTGCTTTGAATGGCACTAGTACTACATAAAACACATATTTTTGTTTACTTTAACCCAGATTGCCTCAAGACAAATAAATAAGCAGCCCTTTCCAAACTGTCCTTAGAAAGTAAATCTCTTAGAAAATCAGAGGAAGACAATGTCAGTCTCTCAGTTGCTTCTATGATGGTCTCTCAAACCACAGAATTCAGCAGTAAAAGGCATATTTAAGTCAATTTCATTCACATATACTAGACTGCCTCAAATCTATATTAATTTTTTTTTAGATCTTATTTTTAAGTAATCTCTACACCCAATGTGGGGCTCGAATTCACAACCCAGACATCTAGAGTCACAAGCTATACCAACTGAGCCAGTCAGAAGCCCCTCTATGTTAATTCTTGACCAAATTATATGCATATAAACTTATCTAAAAAAAAGGAGAAAAACATTTTATGCAAAAAAAATAATTTAACCCACTCTAACACTAGGTTCACTCTAGCAGTAAACTAATTAATAAAACAAGAGATCTGAACAAGAACACCATATTTCTGTTTTTGGTTCCACTACTACTATTCTGTTTTACAATGTTAATACCTTTATTTGCAAGCAAAAAATAAAAACCTGGAAACTACTCAGGGAACAGCATTTGAAAGATGAGATATAAATGACAAGTGGAATCTACTTGTACAGAGGATCATTTAAATATCTCAATCTCAAACAGAATGGGGCGCCTGGCTGGCTCAGTCAGTAGAGCATGTGACTCTTGACGTTGGGGTCATAGGTTTAAGCCCCACATTGGGCACAGAGTTTACTAAAAAACAATAACAAAAACTCAAGCAAAAAAAAACAGGGAAAACAGTAAAGAAAATCTAGCTTCCCCAAAACACCAAATGAGAACATAATCTTTAAACAAAATTAGTCAAACTAATGTCTGAAAAATGGCCTCAAAATAAGTTAAATCTTAAATATTTAATAAAAGACATGACTAAGTAAATTACAGATGATCAATTTGATGGATAATAACACAATCATTTAAAATAATAAACATGAGGAGGAGCCTAGGTGGCTCAGTCAGTTGAATGTCTAGCTCCTGATTCTGGCTCAGGTCGTGATCTCAGGGCTGAGATCCTCCAAGCTCTGCGCTCAGTGGGGATTCTGCTTGAGATTCTCTCTCTCTCCCTCTCCCACCCCTCACATGCTCCAGCGTGTGTGCGCGCACACGTGCGTACTCTCTCTCAAATAAATAAATCTTTTAAAAAAAATAAAAAAATAATAAACATGAAGACATGGAGCCACATGGAAATAGAACAAAGCCGCACCAACACTCAGCACAATTTTGTAAAAATATGCAAATATATAAAAACTGGAAAAAAACATAAAAACAGCTGACATAAAAATATGGGCAGAATTTTTAAAAACTGTCTGGAATGTAATGCTGATTTAACAGTAAATTTAAAACAGATTCATAGAACGGTTTTCTAAAGTCCTTATTTAAATGCAAATGTAGTCATGAACTCACTTGTTTTAACTGACTCCGTCTTTTTGACAAAAGCATAATATTTTCATTAAGTAAATCCCATTCCTTAGCCTCATAGCACATCTTCACTACTGCAACTAAGATGCGGGATGTAGACACCATATCAGAAGCCTGTAAGAATGAAAATATATTGAAGTTAATGGAGCACTGTTAAGTGAAATTAATGATAATTGAGGTTTTCACTATAATCTACTCACAGTGCGGGTCTGTTTCTCCAAAGAGAGAAGGGTTTCAATGACTTCTTGAAGTCTTCCTTCCTAAAACAAAAGATAAAAATGAACCATGAAAACACTACCACCAACACAAAACCAAACAAACTAGCCTAAAATGAGATGTTTCTGACACAGAAAAGAAAAAAAAATCCATTTCAGAGGAAAAGGGCCACCCCCATTACCACTATTGTTTTGGTTTTCTTCTCTTGGTAGTGCTTGCTTTTCCTGTGGACTCCTTAAGTCAGTGGTTCCCAAAGTGGGGCCCACAGCTGTTTTTAACATTTCAAAGTGCCTAAGAGAAACTGAATATAGACCAATGATTTAGGGGCGCCTGGGTGGCTCAGTCATTAAGCGTCTGCCTTCGGCTCAGGGCGTGATCCCGGAATCCTGGAATCGAGCCCCGAGCCCCGCATTGGGCTCTTAAAAAAAAAAAAAAAAAAAAAAAAAAAAATAAAAAAAAAAAAAAAAAAAAAGAACAATGATTTAACGCCTGAAAAAAAGTCAAGTCTTTGTTTTGGATTCTAACTGATCAACTCAGTACGGTAACCAGATTATCTTGTTTCGAACTGAGACTCTAAGTGGCACTTACACGTACGTGTCTTTGAGGAATAAAAATGGGAAAAATGAATGATTTCTTTATGAAGTCACCAACACAAATACTTTAAAACATTAAGTTTTCAGGAAAAATAAAAAGGATATTTGGTGGTGAAAAGATAAGAAACCCTGGTTTAATTTTTCAAAGACTTTTTTTTTTTTTTTTTTTTTAAGTAAGCTCTGTGCCCAGAGTGGGGCTTGAACTCACAACCCCGCAATCAAGAGTTGCATGCTCTGCCAACTGAGCCAGCCAGGAGCCCCTAATTCTTCAATGACTTTTAAAGTAAATTATAATTGTGGTTAAAGGAAATGAAGACCACCCGAGAATATCCATACATGCTATACTAAAGGTCATGCTTCTAAGCAGATACTGATCCAAATGGAATACCCCTTTTTGTCAACTGACAATAACCTGTATCTCTCATATACAAAAAATACTCTTCCTGGGGTGCACGTCAGGAAATGGGAATAACAAAATTCAAATGATATAAACTTAAATGGTAATATATCAGGACTAAAATAAGCTATCCTATTAAGAACCACACATTGTGGGGTGCCTGGAGGGCTTAAGTCAGTTAAGCATCTGCTTTTGGCTCAGGTCATGATCTTGGGGTCCTGGGATCATTTTCTCGCTCTTGGTCTCTCTCAACTAAGTAAGTAAAATCTAAAAAAGAAAAACAAAAACAAACAACAAAACCAAAACAAACCACATTGTGATAAAAACAAAACCAGTCCAAAGCAAAAAAAAATTGCAAGTATTGAAGATACTGATATTAGTAACAGTGAATGAATTCGAAGTGATGGGGAGGGGGGCGCCTGGGTGGCTCAGTTGTTAAGCGTCTGCCTTCAGCTCAGGTCATGATCTCAGGGTCCTGGGATGGAGCCCCACATTGGGCTCCCTGCTCGGCAGGGAAGCCTGCTTCTCTCTCTCAAACTCCCCTTGCTTGTGTTCCCTCTCTCGCTGTCTCTGTCAAATAAATAAATAAAATCTTTAAAAAAAAAAAGTGATGATGGTTTTATTTTGAAATTGGTTTTCTAACTATAAATGAAATTTATTTTTTTTTCATTTTTTTTAAAGCTTTTATTTATTTATTTGACAGAGAGGGAGACAGCCAGAGAGAGAGGGAACACAAGCAGGGGGAGTGGGAGAGGAAGAAGCAGGCTCATAGCAGAGGAGCCTGATGTGGGGCTCGATCCCATAACGCCGGGATCACGCCCTGAGCCGAAGGCAGACGCTTAACGACTGAGCCACCCAGGCGCCCCTATTTTTTTTTCATTTTAAAAGATTTCATTTTTAAGTAATCTCTATACCCAATGTGGGGCTCAAACTCACAACCCCAAGATCAAGAGCCACATGCACCACCAACTGAGCCAGCCAAGTGCCCTGAAACTTATTTTATTTTAATGACATTCATGGATAGTACATGAGTACTACTCTTACTGATGAAAGAAACAAACAGTTTTTGAATTAAGGATACAAATAATGTTTGGACTTTTCAAATACTCTTTCCATATTTTCCAAGATAACATTTAAACTATGAATTTTCTATGGAGCACAGAATATGTACTATACAGGCATTATTTGAACTTTAACTCAAATCTATACAATTATTATAGTTAAGTCTGAAACATGTAAGATTAAAATTGCAACAATGTTTCATATGCAAAGGGGGAGCCTCAGTTCTGCAAACTCTATAGATTCATATGTATGATAAATGCTGACTAAATGTCCATCAGAGGAAAAGAACAAATCCATAAATTCTTCAAAGGCTAATAAATCATAAAAGATAAAAGAATCTTAGAACTGTAAAGACTGCTGCAGATTATTTAATGCGATCGATCACCTCATTTTATTTTATTTTTTTTTAAAGACTTTATTTATTTATGTGACAGAAACAGCCAGCAAGAGAGGGAACACAGGAGGGGAGTGAGAGAGGAAGAAGCAGGCTTCTAGCAGAGGAGCCTGATGTGGGACTCGATCCCGAAACACTAGGATCACACCCTGAGCCGAAGGGAGACGCTTAACGACTGCGCTACCCAGGAGCCCTGATCACCTCATTTTAGAGTATAAAAAGACTAAGGACCAAACAGCTCAGCCACAAAACTTATCAGCAGAACCAGAACCCAGGGCTCTTGCTTCCTGGTCCAGTGTTCCCTCCATGACACCAAACCGTAACTAGTTTATTTTTTTTATTGGTTTTTTATTTTTATTTATTTTTTAAATGATTTTTTATTATATTATGTTAGTCACCACACAGTACATCCCCGGATTCCGATGTAAAGTTCGATGCTCCATTAGTTGCGTATAACACCCAGTGTAACCAGTTTAAATCACATCTTTGCTTCCATCAAGGTAATTTCCATTAGGGAAATGGTTACTATCTGGCAACAAACGTAGTACAAAAATAATTAAGATGCAAAATACTGTTCATTAATGGTCACCTATCACTTTTGCAATTACTATTAGTCATGTGACTATAATCAACAGAGTATAGTCTATAGTATTCAGAAGTATGTTGTTGTTTTAAGATTTTATTTATTTGAGAGAGAAAGTGAGAGAGATCAGAGGGAGAGGGAACAGAAACAGACTTGCCACTGAGTGGAGAGCCCAATGCGGGGCTCGATCCCAGGACCCTGGGATCATGACCTGAGCCCAAGGCAGACATTTAACAGAGTGAGCCACCCAGGCACCCCCAGAGTATGGGTTTTAAAGAACTGCACTCTACATGTGAAGGAATCACATACCACTCTAGAGCCATAGGCTGTATCAACAAAACATCAGCTGTCACCTTCTCAGGAAGGCATTCTTAAACAACTCCCCATAGTCAGTAGTTATTCAGCACTTCCTTGTTTAACTCACAAGCCCACTGACTTTCTGCTTTGTAATGACTCCAAACTCTTTTCCATTTTCACCCTGTCTTCCTAATCTCACTAGAATGTAAATTCTGTAAGAGTGGGGACTGCATCCATGCTGCTCACCACTGCAGCTCAGAGTTCTGTACCTAGCAAAGCACATCATGTTGCTTCTGTACATGTTATGGTACATCCCTTTACACCTTGTACCAGTTATTAATATGCATATCTTGCCTCCTAAGTGGTCTATAAATTCCTTCAGGGCTGGAACATGTTTGTTTCCCATGCACCAACTTGTACATAGTAGGCATTGACAATAACCAGAACTATCAGATGACCTTAATGGCTCAGAATTCCTGATTCTCACTGTCACACTATGTAGGATGTGACGAGTTCCATCACTGGCAATTCAGTGCTATTTGAGGGATGCTACCATCAACTTCATTAAATACAACTCTCAATTCTTTAATCATCCCACTTTTTCCTCCCATTCTTCCATGTTCAATGCTATGGCTAACCATTTTCCTCCTTTCTTTCCCATCTATTCACACAGTTCTTGAAATTCCACCTCCTGATGCTGCTTTTCAACTCAGAGGAACAAGATGGTCAGAGCTATCAAAACCAACCCGTTAGAACATGTCACTTTTGTGACTCATTTTTCTCATTAAAATAATCTTTGTAAATGAGGTAATGACTAAGGAGTTTGTTCAACATTAATACATGTTGGGTATCTGTAAATTCTGTATGTTTGTGTCCTTTAACTCCTAAAGGATCCACTGCTTTAATGATTTGTTAAACAACCTAAATAAGTAAGAAAAAGGCCAATAGTTGAAATTTAATGCCAATTCAATGCTTTCACATGACCTTCTTTTCTTTTCTTTTAAGATTTTATTTATTTATTTGACAGAGACAGCCAGCGAAAGAGGGAACAAAAGCAGGGGGAGAGGGAGAGGAAGAAGCAGGCTCTTAGAGGAGGAGCCTGATGTGAGGCTCGATCCCAGATCGCCAGGATCACGCCCTGAGCCGAAGGCAGACACTTAACGACTGTGCCACCCAGGGGACCCACACATGACCTTTTTCTCAGAGGGGTCTTTTTGTCCAAACTGCTAACAGTCAATAAATTGTTTTACATTTCACCTCTTCTTTATTTTTGATAGTAACCTTAAGAGGCTACAGCTAGGGGCGCCTGGGTGGCTTAGTTGTTAAGCTTCTGCCTTTGGCTCAGGGCCTGATCCCAGGGTCCTGGGATTGAGCCCCGCATTGGGCTCGCTGCTCCACTGGGAGCCTGCTTCTTCCTCTCCCGCTCCCCCGGCTTGTGTTCCCTCTCTCGCTGGCTGTCTCTCTGTCAAATAAAATCTTAGGGGGGAAAAAAAAGCATCTTAAGGAAAAAAAGAAAGAGAAAGAGGCTACAGCTAACCAAATGAAAAGACATGAAGAAGGAGAACCAAAGGATATATTCAATTTAAGAATGTAAATAATCCCCAAGTACCCACGTACCAAATATACCACAAACAAGAAGGGTGGTGGTGATCCTCTGTGTAAGAACCGCTAAGTACTATATAGTTGCAGTTCAGAAAAGGCCCTCTTTAGATTAATACATGGGTGAAGCACTAACCATTACCAAGAACTAGTATCACTCCTATTATCTCACCAACCTCAAATACCAATCACAGAGGCGTCAGAATGTAATGGTTAAAAACATAGGCTCTGCGGCCAGACTGCTTGGGTCTAAATGCCAGGTCTACCACTGTGTTTCCTTGGGCAAGACGCTTACCCTCTCTGACCCTTAATTTTCTCTTCAGTGAAATGAGCATACTAAAATTCCTGCCCCACAGGGTTGCTCTAAGGATTAAAGCAATACCTAGGAAGATATGCCTGGAATATATTATCATCATAACAGCTAATGTTATATAGAAAGTACACAGCAGGGGCACCTGGGTGGCTCAGTCAGTTAAGTGTCTGCCTTCAGCTCAGTTCGTGATCCCAGGGTCCTGGGATGGAGCCCTGCATTGGGCTCCCTGCTCAGTGAGGGGCCTGCTTCTCTCTCTCTCCCTCTGTCCTTACCCCCACCCCAGTGCCACCAATTGTGCTCTCAAATAAATAAATATATTTTTTTAAAAAGGAAAGTACACAGCAATAAATATTAGTGACTGGGTGTCATATGTTGAATGTTAGGTGAGTGTTGGGATACAGAAACAGAATTGTACTAGGTCACTGTAGGAGATTGATATGGCCTAGATTTGGCAATTTTACCACCCACATCTATACTTCAGTTTGCCTCTTGAAGGTTTCTGCTATCTGTGCTTTCCTCACTGGGTACATTCTTATTAAGTTTCTATAAACATAATTTTTATCTTCAAATGTCTTTCATATTAAAAATAAGAAATGTTTTAAGGAAATTAAATACAAAAGAAAGTCTCTTAAAGAGGTCGTGGGATGTAGCAAAAAGAACACTACCTGTTGCCAGGAGACCTGAGCCTGATCTGGCTTTGCTGCAGACTTTGGATAAACCACTTAAGCTGCAAGAACCTTAGTTTTCTCACAAGTAAGGGAAAAACAATAAAACTTTCTTTAGTTTTGCTAATGAGCTCAAAGTAAAAAACAGAAGAATGTATGCTAAAGTGTTCTATAGGGGCACCTGGGTGGCTCAGTTGGCTTCAGCTCAGGTCGTGATCCCAGAACCCTGGGATCAAACCCTGCATCAGGCTCCCGGTTCCTGGGGGAGCCTGCTTTTCCCTCTCCCTCTGCCTGCTACATCCCCAGCTTGAGCACACGTGCATGCACTCTCACTCTCTCTGTCAAATAAAGTCTTTTAAAAAATAAATAAAAGGCAAAACAAAGAAACAAACCTTAATAAAATTTAACTAGATGGTAAGACAACCATCTAATCCAAAAGTTGAAAATTGTGGGTTTGCATTAAAAAACAAAAAGCTTATACCCTGCCACCCCCCAGTCCTCTACCTGCCTCCTTCACAAAAAATAACCCACACCTGTGCCTTGTTTTGTTCCACTGGTTCACTAGCTTAAAAAAGAAAAACAAATCCAGATGGCTTTAATTTTACCCAGTTCAACAGGCACCAACATTCTGTTACCAATTTGACACCTAAAAAGGCATCTGAGTTTGCAAGTCTTTTCAACCATCTTGAACTAACCACAATCTCCTAAATAAATGCCATACACACGATTACTACAACTGTAAATGAAATTTTTTTTTCTTACTGACCTATAAGCTATCTGAGGGCAAGAGCTTCATCTCATAATAATCTTTGTACTCCCCACAATGTCTAGCACTGACTACTGACAGTAGGCTATCAGAAGAAAAAGGTAAAGGGAAGATTTTTTCCTCCCAGGTCTCAGTTTTAGGAATAGCTGTGTTTCTTTAAAGCAAATGGTTTCTTCCTTTGGACACTAGCAATCTAGGACTTCCAAAGTGGTGGTTCAGGGGCTGACTTTGACCCGTACGTATGTTTTGTTCGACCTATGTGCTATTGGCTCAAACGTGTTTTAAAATAGATTTGTGTCATTTCTAAATATTGAGGCAATTCATATTAAAAAACCCTCCATTTTCCTGGTTTCTCCCTCAAATTAGAAGAGTTGACAAGGCTTGGCCTTCATCCCCAATAGGCAAAGATTAACTGGAGGTGAAGAGTTACTGCCCCCTTTCCCTGGACAGGTGCTCAGAAGTTCACTTGGCTCACTAGGCAGGATAGCATGGTGAGAGCACAAGCTCCAGAATCAGTCTGCTTGGTTTGCATCCTGGCTCCACCACTTTACTAGCTGTATGACCTAGGAGCACGTGACTCAACTTCTCTTAGACTGTTTCATGTCTGTAAAATAAGAAGAAGAACGATACCTATCACATAGGGCTAAGGTGAGGACCGAATGAGCTAACGCGTGTAAGCACTCAGAAGGGTGTCTGGCACTGTAGAAAGTACTCATTAAATGCCAGCAATTGTTATCTGTCTGGCACTGTAGGTGTTTTCCAACCTTCATATACAAGATGTTTCTTTACACTAGCTACCAGTAAGTACAGAGATGAATTTATGGCTCCCCTCCATCAAGTGTACTGCGGTTAAGAAATTCAGGTGTATTGGGGCGCCTGGGTAGCGCAGTCATTAAGCATCTGCCTTCGGCTCAGGGCGTGATCCCGGCGTTCTGGGATCGAGTCCCACATCTGGCTCCTCCGCTGGGAGCCTGCTTCTTCCTCTCCCACTCCTACTGTGTTCCCTCTCTCGCTGGCTGTCTCTCTGTCACATAAATAAATAAAATCTTTAAAAAAAAAAAAAAAAAGAAAAAAAGAAATTCAGGTGTATCAACTTCATTATTTTTCCCTATCCCTGTCTTCTGTAAAGCTCTATTAAATCCTTTATCAGAAAATGAAGAAGTACTGAAAAGGTTTCTTTCCAAGAACTATTACTGTGAAATAATACTTGACACTCCTGTCCCTGAATTTATTACACTTAAATGTACTTATGCAGTAAGCTTTTTAAAGGACAAAAACTCTATTAGTACATGCATCCCAGGTGAATAGCAATAAATATTTGTGGCTGGATTGGTCAAGGAATTTAATGAGGACTGAGTGTAAGGATTCTTAGCAACAACCATCCAAACCCAAATCAGACAAACCTAGTTTTGAAACCCCCAGTTCTATTACTAACTGTAATGTTCCATAAGAAACTCCCCAAGCCTTGGTTTCTTTATATGTAAAATGATACATAAAGTTGCCTGGCACATGGGGGGGGGTTTAAAAATGTTAGGATCAAGTTAAATTCCTGTTCCAGGGGAGATAAACAGTTGAGCTAAACCACTGTTCATGACCTCCCCTAATGAGGTTATCCTGAACTTCTGTGACTATTTGTCTTTACTTCTGCAGTTCCCGCTCCAGGAACGGCTCCTCCCCATCCCACTCTTCTTAAGGCCCAATACAAACGTCAACTTCTCTGGAAAACCTTCCCTTATCCCACCAGTAAGAACGAACAGTTTCCTTCTCTGTGTCCCAACGGCACGTTTATACTTGTGTGACACTCACCACCATGACTGATTCGTCTAATTCGTGATGTATACGAACTCCGTAAGGGCAGGGGTCCTGTGCTAATCACCTTCGCCCTACCACTTTCCTAACCCTACTGCTGGCTAAAGGCCAGGAACATCCCATGATCCTAAAACAACTTGATTCAAATTGATTCAGCAAGGGCAACAGAACTCAACTCTCTGACCTAGCCTGAACGCTAAAGCGGCCTTAACCCCTGGGAAACTGCTAAAGTAAACGTTAAACAGTACCAAGAAAAGGCAAAAAGTACCATGGGGCCCCAACTCCTCCGGGAAGTGGCCATCTGTCCTGGGGAGGGTTTGGGAAGCTGTATGCACTAGCATACTCCCGCTGCGGAGCGGACCTGGGACCTCCTACTCATGCAGGCCCAACTCGGGCTGGGCAGGCAGTGGGGGACGCGCCCTCCAGCCGGCAGGCCCCCTGAGGCCTAAGCAAGCTCCGCGCCGTGACTCAGCCCTTGGCGCCCGCCAACAGCCAGCCGGCCTCCCCTCACCTTGGCCAGCTTCTCGCACTCGGGCAGTCGCTGATCCACCGTGGCGCTGTAGTCCACCTCCATCTTGACGATGCGCCCATCAGCCCGCTCCGAGCCGCCGTCCGCCATGGTCCCTGCCTGAACGTCCCTTGATGTCCCCCTGCTTCGGCCACCACTCGTCACCCACACCGGAAGCCTCCTGCTCACCCGCTCAGGCAGTGCGTCGGGAGCCCGCGGGAAGGACCCCACGAGGCCCCCTGCGCTGGCCGCCAGTCAGGCACTGCTGCGGACAGCCCTGGGGGGCGGGGTTAAGGGGGGCTCACCCTCGCCCCTGAAGCTCATGTCCGGTTTTGTGTCGGTGACAGACTTTTCATCCAAAATTTGCGGTGAGGAGAACTAGTGTTAACAGACTAGACCGCCCCATATATTCTTATATTCCTGCTTTGAAACATTATTTCTCAGAACCGTAGGCAAGTCGCTTAACTTTTGTTGCATCTCAGTGTTCTCATCTCTGCATGAGCAGGCTGAAATAAACCCTAAAGAAAAAAGTTCTAAAGTTTTCACCTGGTTGAGAATCTTGGGGGTTTAATCTGTGGCATCTCTTAAAGATCAAAGAGAAGGTATGACAGCGGTTCGGTGATAAAACAAGTATTTGTTTTCATTTTTACTATAATACATTATGTGGATAAGAAGAATCTTTAGAAAGACATTTTATTGGCTATCTGGACTCTTGTGGGCATCGAGCGAGCTCATGTATGCGAGGTTATTTCAATTTTTAAGGACCGTACAAGTTTTCATTATTATTCGCACTATCTAGGTCCCTATTAAAAAGTTTAGGATGCTTGAAAAGTGAGAATGAGTTTGTGTGTGGTGTGGTCAAAGTGTCAGTCAACAGTAGCCTCCCAAGCAAATGGGAAATCTTGGAATGGTCTACCTGTTAGTGAATTTGATCAGCACCAACATCACTTTCTATATGCTGAATAGACTTGTTGTTGTTGTTTGATTTTACTGTTTGTTTTACTGTTCTATAATAAAAATCATGGATAATATAACCCAACTGCACACATAATTAAAAACAACAACAAAATGTCCTAGGTGTAATGTAAAGGAGGGGCATTGCAAAATAGCAAAATAATATATATTTCAAAATATAAAGGTTAGGAGTGCCTGGCTGGCTCAGTCTGAGGAGCATGCAACTCTTGATTTTCGGGTGGTAAGTTCCAGCCCCACCTTGGGTGTAGAGATATTTAAGTAAATAAATAAATAAACTTCAAAATATAAAGGCTAAAATATGTCTATCATAGGAGATAAAAAAGAAGTAGTCATTTGCATGTACGCATATATAACAACTGTAAAAGCAAAATCTGCAACAGATATGTTTTCATTGGTTCCCCAGGCATCATAAGGGCTTACTGTGAGTGGCATGATTTTTCCAAAATGGTGTACAACTTCTTGGTAAAGATCTGTCTATATGAAAGTACAGTCTTCCATTGTTTTTCACATAGAAGAGTTCTTAGAAATTTTTTGTGCAGGGGTGTCTTGGTGGCACAGTTCGTTGAGTGTCCAACTTTTGATTTCTGCTCCGGTCATGATGTCGGGGTGGTCGGATCCAGCCCCGGGTTGGGCTCCATGCTCAGTGGGGAGTCTGCTTGATATTCTCTCCCTCTGCCCCTCCTGGTCTGCCCTCACACATGCATGCTCACGTTCTTGCTCTCTCTCTCTCACATAAATGAATCTTTAAAAAAAGTTTTAGTGTATATTAAACCTTCAAAAAAAATAGCATATGTGAAATGGAGTTATAGCCTAGGCCTCAGACACATAAGTAGGTGTCTGTCAGGACATTGAAAAATCAGGTGGAATGTGGGACAATATTTTGCTGTGCAAGCTTGTTACATTGTAGATGTCTGGCATCCCAATTATATGCTGATACCTTCCTTCCCCCCACCAATGATCCGATACCCACACAAATTTCTAGAACGCACACTAGGAGCCAAAACCGTTGAGACAGGCTTGGCTAAGGTGTTTTCTGGCTCTATTCGGTGTGCACGTGGTTTGACTAGAGACAAAGTATTTGGAGGTCTACATTGTGTATGAAGAGTGTGAAAACACAAAAAGTAACAAAGGCGTAATGGAGTAAATGGATTTATGGTTTCCAGGACTCAAAAAATAAGAGTGAGAGAGGGTCTAAGAGAGAGGTTAAAGGTGGAGAAAACTCTAATTGGCTCTCAACACACCAAACTGAAGCCCTTCCTCACTAGGCTTAGAGGTAACGGAAAACGAAAGCACATTGAAATCTAAGGAAAAGCTTGCAGAGGAAACAAAAAAAAAAAAAAAGGAAGTAAAGAAGGAACTCAGTATAAGTCTGAGAAATGGTCCGAGAAAATAGGTAAAGTACTATTATATAGATAGACTCTTTATAAATCCTTCATTTGGGGGAGTCTGACATTGTAAGTAAGAATTTAGTTTCAGAAGAGAGAATTAGCAAAGAATAAGGAATCTGAAAGGTAGAAATGAAACCGCAATAGAAACGTAAAAATAGATGGAAAGTAAGACAGACACAGTAGTTGGGGCATCTTGCTGGCTCAGTCCCTAGTCCGCTGATCTCCGGTTCTGAGTTCAAGCCCCACGCTAGGTTGAGAGATTTAAAAAAAATAAAAAGAAAGATAGGGGTCATAACAATGCAATTAAAAAAAACGATGAACACTCTAGAGCCTCAGCTAGGCTTGACTTTAAACTGAACACTTCTCTTCCTCATTCTTGAAGCCTCCCCCTCCCATTCCCCTTCATTTGTTTTTCTGTAGAATCCTTTGTTCCAGGAACTCCTTACCAATATTGACATCCCGCTGACCTCCATGTATACTTAGTAACGAGACTCATGGCCAGTGCCAGCGCTGGTCATGAGACCACCTTGAAGATGTGACCTTCCCAGCTGGCAGCACAGACCAGATTCCTATCCAAACCGCCCAGATCCTGTATTTTCCTATAAAACCCCTCAGCCTTGTACCCCGGGCAGGCTTGCAGTCTTTGGAGCCATTAGCCAGCTGTAGCCTCCTTTGCCTGGCAGAATAATAAACTATTTTGCCGCTGTAAACCCAAACTCTGTCTCCGAGTTACTGCTCCGGAGCACAGAGGTCGATTTTCTGCAACAGAGAGAAATACTGATTGGAAAAACCCTGGTAATGTATATCATGATACTGATTATTGAAACTCATGTGTCTCTATATTAACAACTATGTTTGTTTTCATATTTGGCATCTCTGCATGTTCGGCTTATTGGCTGTGCACACATCAGACCCAAAGTTCCCACCTTTGTGAAGTGAACATTCTAATGGGGGGGGGGAAGATAGATAATAAAAATGTAAATATATAGCAGGGAAGATAGTGAATGGGAGGTGGTCAAGGAAGGCCAGACTCATGAACCAAGACCGGCAGTAAATAAGAATCTTTTTCTTTTTTCTTTTCTCCTATGTAATCTCTACCCTCAAGGTGGGGCTTGAACTCCCGACCCTGAGACCAAGAGTGGCATGCTCCACAGACTGAGCACCCCAGGAAAGGAGTCTTGCAGCTAGTTGGACAAAGAAGATTCCAGGCAGAGGTGAGAGCAAGAACCCTGAGGTGAGAGCAATCAGATCACCCTGGCTTGCGTGAAGACCAGAACGAGTGAGGGCAGGAGTTGCAAGAGATGAGGTTTCCACCATTGTAAGGACTTGGTTTTTAATCTGAGTAAGGTGAGAAGCCAGTGGGGGGGTTTTAGGTGAAGGAGTGGCACGAGCCGACTTATACAGTGAAAGAATCATTCTGGCTGCTGTATGGTGACTAGGTTGAGCAGAAGCTGGGAGACCAGCTGGGAAGTTATTACAATAATTTGGGAGGAAAATAATGGTGGCTTGGACTAAGGTAGGAGACAGCAGAAGTGGTGAGAAAGGGCTAGATCCTGAATACAACCTGAAGATAGAGCCAAGATCAGATTTGCTGTTGGCCATGTGGGGAGAGAGGTCAAATATGTCAGCAAGATTTTTGGCCTGAGTGTCCGGAAAGATGGAGTTGCCTTTTATCAAGAAGGAGCAGGTTAGGGACAAGCAAGTCAGACAGAAAAGGACAGAAGCCCAGCTTTGGATATGGTAAGTTTGAGGGCCCTATGGATATCCAGTGACGATATTGAAAAGGCAAATGCATAGACAAGGGTCAAATTAAGGGGAGTCCTTAGGGCCAGAGGTTTGAATTTAGTAGTCATTAACATATTGATTGCATCTAAAGCCAAGAGGGTTATATTACAGAAATGTTCCTGAAATGTGCGTGAAACATTTGTTTTTGTAAATTGCTTCTTTTCAGTGGGAGGAGCGCCTGGCTGGCTCAGTGTAGGGAGCATTCAACTCTTGATCTTGGGGTCATGAGTTCAAGCCCCATGTTCAGTGTGGAGATTACTTAAATGAATAAAAACTTAAAATAAGGGCAGTGGGAGAACTTTGTATTTTCAAGTCTGTTGTAAATCATTTTCAAAGAAAATTATACTGCATTTTATCTTTTGAGTAAATCTCTTGGACCTGTGTTAGAATTATTTCATGTCAAGTACCATTATATCAAGTGAATAAAAAGAATCAGTGTTCATTTTCTCTTGCTGCTGTCAAAAATAATCCTGTATTTAGTGGCTCAAAACAACAGAAACTGATTCTTTCACAGTCTGGAGTTCAAAAGTCTGAAATCAGTATCGCTGGGCCGAAATCAAGGTATCGCAGGGCCATGCTCCCTCCGAAGGCTCTAGGGAACAATCCCTTCCTTGTCTCTTCCAGCTTCCAGTGGTTGTGGCCATTCCTTGGCCTCATCAGGCCAATCTCTGCCTTCACGGTCACGGTCACATGGCTTTCTCCCCTTCGTGTGTGTATCAGTCTTCCTTTGCTTTTCTCGTATGTACACTTATGACTGTATGTAGGGCCCACCCAGATAATCCAGATTAATCTTCTTTTCTCAAAGTCTTTAACTTAATCACATCTCCAAAGACCCTTTTTCTTTTCCTTTTTTTTTTTTTTAAAGATTTTACTTTTAAGTAATCTCTACACCCAACGTGAGGCTCAAACTCATAACCCTGACAAGATCAAGAGTCCCATGCCATACTGATTGAGCCAGCCAGGTGCCCCCCAAAGACCCTTTTCCTAATAAGGTAACATTTTCAGTTAGGTTTAGGACCTGATATCTCTGGGAACCATTATTTAGCCTAATCCCAGTCACCTAAGCAATTGTTACACTGCGGTTTTGATATAAATGACTACATGCTTTTTCTTTTTTTTTCGATCAACCTTAAAGATTTTATAGAAAACAAGAGACACAAATCGGTTCTTCCCTTATGACTATGTACTCTTAATAGCAAACATAACTCCCTCTTTTTCTCTCTGGTGACACTTAAAATATTCCATAAAAAGTCAAATATCATGCTATCTCTATGGTACAACATAGCTAAGAAATACTATTTCCAGGAGAACCTGGCTGGCTCAGTCAGGAGAGTGTGTGACTCTTGATCTCAGGGTTGTTAGTTCCAGCCCCTCAACAAAGGTAGTGATTACTTAAAAAAAAAATAAAATGTTTTGGGGCACCTGGGTGGCGCAGTCGTTAAGCATCTGCCTTCAGCTCAGGGCGTGATCCCAGCATTCTGGGATCGAGCCCCACATCAGGCTCCTCTGCTAGGAGCCTGCTTCTTCCTCTCCCACTCCCCCTGCTTGTGTTCCTTCTCTCGCTGGCTGTCTCTGTCAAATAAATAAAATAAAATAAAAATCTTAAAAATAAATAAATAAAATGTTAAAAAAAGAGAAGAAATACTATTTCCAGATCTGTGTTGAGATCATTTGGTGATACTAGTTCAAATATGCTTTGGCATTAAGTAGCTACAATGATTGTACAGGTGCTTCTTTTTAAATGACACTCAGGATCAAGGACAGTGTCCTCTTTCATCACTAAAACTTGTTTCCAGTGAGTATAGGTTACATATAGTCTCATAATTTATCTTAAAATATTTGATGTTTTGCCAATTTCTATAAAAACAAGAAATGCAATAAAACGTTGATACATTTATTATTAGCTTATTTGTTAAAAAAAAAAAAAGACAAAACTATACCTTGCCCACAGAACTTTCAGGTTTTTTTCTGTGTGAAGCAATTTATACCACATCATTGTCAATTATTTTTTATTTTATGAGCTCACAGCTCCAAGCAATTATACATCAAAGGCATTCTTTGTATTTAATAGAGGCCTGATAAATGGGTCTACACATAAGAATTGCCTTGGGACTTGCTGTTTGTAGTTGTATTAAGAATGAATTTATCATTTGCTTAGTACCTAACAAGGTCAGACACAGGTGTTTAAAACACTCACACACCCAGACATGGACTTGCTGGAATTAAACAACATTTAATAAAAATGAATTGCAAAGGATAACATTTGGTTTTCAAAAATAACCCTTAAAAATGTGGTATGTGATGTGGACACAGGAACCAACCTGCAAAATCTTCCAGTGTCCAAAGCTGGAACAATTTGAGCAACAAAACTAACATAGTATTGAATTGTTATTCAATACATATGCATGAGTCCAACTGATATAAATAAATAATTGAATAAATAAATGAAGAAGAGACAAATCTCACAGAATTCCATATTATATATGTAGATACTCTCTCCTCAGGAGGCAGGCTTAATTCCCATCCCTGGATTGTGGGCTGGACTTAGTGACCCACTTCCAAAGAACAGAGTATGGGAAAGGAAAAATAGTAACTTTACAATGGAAAAAATTGGCAGACATGACCTTCACCAAGTGATTGAGATTAAGGTCAAGCCCTTCATCAAGGGCTACTTTGGTAATGTAAGGCAGATCATGGGAATGAGAAGGTACATCTTTATATTACTGTGATGTAACAGTTTTATCCTTCTCTCCTTAGACCTAATTTTTTTTTAAAGATTTTATTTATTTATTCGACAGAGATAGAGACAGCCAGCGAGAGAGGGAACACAAGCAGGGGGAGTGGGAGAGGAAGAAGCAGGCTCATAGCAGAGGAGCCTGATGTGGGGCTCGGTCCCGTAACGCCAGGATCACGCCCTGAGCCGAAGGCAGACGCTTAACCGCTGTGCCACCCAGGCGCCCCTCCTTAGACCTAATTTTGACAAGTTGGAAGTCAGTGTCTCCAAAAGCTTCTTGGAGTAGCTAAACATTTAGATAAGATTAATGACCGTTACACTAATACAATGCTTCTCTACGGTAGGACTTTATCCCTCCCTATGCACCCTCACATTTGGCAGGGTATGTGTGTGTGTGGGGGTGCTACTAATATTTAGTGGGTAGAGACCAGGGATGCTGTTAAACATCCGACAGTGACCACCACAACAAGGAATTATCTGGCACCAAGTATCAGTACCTCTGAGACTGCGAACCCTGAAATAATTATATACATACACTTATACCAGGATACATTTTCCAGATGATACAGAGAGGACATGGTCTGTCTTCTCTGGAAGCTTAAGATCATGCCGGGCAATTGGAAAACAGGTGGAATACTTTACCATTGTATATGATATTTTCTATATAAAGGCCACACTTACATGCAAACGAGAACCAAAATGAATAGTCCAGATAAGTGTTCCCGGTTGTCTAGAAAGGTAAAGAGTTGTCTAGAACAGCTCTGTATGTAAGAGATGGAACTTTCAATGGGCTTTGACAAACCCACAGACCTTATATAACAGTGAGTAGGAAAGAGGAAGATATAGAAATAACCATAGTATTTTACTTTAGAGGTACCAGGGATATTCTAGGAATGAAACATGACTTGAATAGTCACAAAGACTGTTGGTACACTCTTCTTTCAGATGCTACTTACAGAGTGGGTCATGGTTTTTTTCACGCAAACGGAGAAGAGGTTTCAGTGCGGGGGACGGGTACATCATCAGAATCCAGGTGAAGACAATGGATGGAAAAAGCTACTTAGATGATTGATTTTGATGTGCGCCTCCCGCATCTCTTCTTTTGAGAACCCCTGCCGTCAGGGACTGTCACTTATCCGAGGATATAGGCTGTCACAGACGTGTGTAGGCTAATACTCTTTCCCTTCTGCTCGTGTATCATTCCGCACTGGTAACTTTACTCTTTTTCCCTTTGTGCCCCACCCCCATTTTTAAATCTGTGATAATCAGTAACTGCAGATTGTACTGTTATTAATGGCTTATTACTACTCTTCTTAATGATGATAGTAGCCCCTTCAAAGCTCTTTGGAAGTAGATATTGCGGATTCCACTGGTTGAAAAGAAACAAAGATAGAATTCTTGCCAGACTCGCTGACGAGATCACTTAAAACACTTCAAACAATGCATCTGACCAGTAGATGGCGATCTCTTCCCTTTGTGTGAATGAGTTATGAATGAATAAGCTCTCCCTTTGCTCTCCCCTCCCCCAAGCGCTCTTGTAGTGAAAACCAATCCGTCCTCAAGTCCTTATCGAATCTTTAAAATTCATCCTCTTCGGGTGCAGTCTAATTCAGACCCTCCCCATCTGTCTCCTGTAGTATTCTAATAACATGATAACCTCCTGCTTCTGCTATCCTTCTGCCCTCTCCCATCCAACACACTGCCATCAGAAATCACTTTTCCAAAAACAGATTGCTGAAAAACGGTGTCATGGGGGGATGGAGCGGGGGAGGGATTCTCTGTGAAGTCAATGGCAGGAGCAGAAGGGTCAAGGTAAAGTGGGCACCTTTTCCCCTCAACAGATTTGTCTCACCTGGATGTGCCAATGGATTTGTCTCACCTGGCTGTGGGAGGGGGGGGGGAAGGTAACTGACTAGCGGGGATAGGTAGATTCAGAGTCTTGATCTCCCTGCCAAGGAATTTCAACTAGCTCAGTAGGCCACAGAGAATCAGTGAAAGGTCTGGAAGGTGGCAGGATTAGAGCTGTGCTTGAACAAGATTAATGTGACCAGGCATGCGGATGGATTGAATGAAAAGGAAGTTCAGGCAGCTTAGCAGAGTCAAGAGAGAAGCACATACAGTGTGATTTGCAGTCTGGGAAATGAGGAGAGGTAGTTTCTCAACCATAATATTAATTTCAGTAAACACAGGTACAGAATCGATGTCAGGAAACGTCAAGGAAGCTGGGAATATATCCACACACTCTGATGTCCTGTGCGCGTGTGTGTGTGTGGCTTAGCCATTGCATTGCCTAGCTGCCTTTGGGAAGAGGATTAGGTGCCAGAAAGCGAAACCACTACACTTTTTTTCAAGTAAGAAGTAGGAAAAAAAAGGAAAAACAGCTTGAGCTTCTTTCCGTATCACAGGCTTTCAATGTGTTATTATTCACCACTATAGTGTCAGATTTAGATTTTCCACCTCGAGGAATTTGGTTTAGCTTTAATTGGTTGCTGTGAATGTTTCTGAGCCAACTCTGGGAAGCATTTATCTAGAGAATAGTTTTCCCTAACATATAAACTGGATATACGGTGTTGTTTTTCTATGAGGCTTTGTATCATGTTCACACAGTTATAAATTCTCTCCAGCCATCTGGGTGATTTTCGCCACAGCCCACCATAGTTACATTGGTTATTTATTTATTAATCATAATTTTAAATACTATAATATCAAGACCATCTGCAGCACCACCCGAGCTCTCTGAGTAGCTGGAGGGCTGTAGAGCACACATATTTTTTCTGAGAAAAGATGATGCTTGCAGGTTATTCTGCATAGAGGCAAACGATGCATTTTTCATCCAGCAACTTTTCAGAAAAACAAGCTTAAAAATACCAGACAAATGAAAAACAGACTTCAGCAGTTACATGCAGCTTCCTGAGTAACTGAAGAATGTGCCTCTTGTGGTTAAAATGAGGGATCTGTTTAATATGGATGAAGTACCAACACTCCAGGCATTTTCATTGACATTTCATTGTGACTTTTTGAACTTAGGAGTGCTGACAGGAAAACCTACTCTTGCCGCTCCGAGAAGACCTGCGGTCGGACAGCAGAGCAGGCCAGGAGAGGTGAAAAGGCTACGTCTGCCCCACGTTCCCTCTTCCACGCGGAGGCACTTCCCAGTTATCCAGGATTCCCTCTCCGAAACGAGGCAGGAAACCAGGCAAGAGTTGGGTCTCAGGCTCCCAAAGCCCATCGCCTCTTCAACGCCGGACCAAAGTGAAAACGCTCAGGGTGGGCATTTGTAAAGACCTTCTCCAAAGGTCAAGAAACACTTCTGCCTCTGGAAACCAGAAGCTACCGGGGGCGGAGGGGCGGGGCAGAGCACCCAGGGAACACCTTGAGGACAGATTCGAAGGGTAAAGGAGCCAGGGAAGCCCCCTTTGCCGATCCTCCCCAGCGCCGGCCGTGCTCGGCTCCGGGGCAGCCCTGCCGTCTGGCAGGAGCTGGGGAGAGACATGCTGTTTTGTTTAAATCCTCCACATTCTTTGCCATTTCCCCATTGGCCGGATGGGGCTACCCTCCCCACCGCGGCCGCTGCTGATGTCAGCCTCGCTGGCGCTCGCTCCTCCCGCACCCACCTCCCCGGCCCGAGGCACACTGCAGCTCCGCGCGGACTATCCGGCCCCAGCGCGGTGGCTGCAAACTCGCGGGCACGCACGGCGCTCGGGGAGCCGAGGGACTCGGGGGAGGGGACGTGCGCGGAAGGCGCCAGCTTCCTCTCGCCCGCCCCTCGCCGCGGCGAGCCCAGGTTGGAGGAACCCGGGGCCCCAGCCCGACAGAGCCGAGCGGCGGCGGCTGCTTCCTTTTTCTCCCGCTGCGAGCCCTGGAGCGCCTCGCGGACCGGCTCTAAAAAGAGCAGGAAATCTTGTTTACCGCCCGGGGAGAGGAGCCGATCGAGCCTTTGTCTGGAAAGTCAGCATCTCCAGCTCCGGCTGCAATGTGTTCCTGGTGACATTAGCATTGGCAGACCCGCCGGAGAAGGGGGGTCGCCAGGTTCATGTCTGCTTTCGGAGGCGGATCGAGCGGGTGACTTTTGTGCATTCGTTTTAATTTTCGGAAATCTCTCTCTTTTCCTCCCTTGCCCGCCACCGGGCATGTCCTGATCTGGCGGCCGCTCCTACCGCCCGGGGCTGCCGATCTGAGCCGTTTCCAACGGGTCTCCCTCCCTTCCTCCCTGATCCCTCCCTGACTTTGCAACACCGCGTTCCGGGAGGACCGACCTCGGCGAGGAAAGAGGCGGGGGAGCCCCGAACACCCGGACCCGAACCTTGACATGCTCTCGGGCGGAGAGGAGGAAGCCAGGAGCTGAGCGCACCTCCGGGGCTGCTTCGCCGGCCGGCTCCGAGCGCAGGACTCCGGGCGCCCTGCCCTGCGCCTGGGCGGCAGCTTTGTTGGTTTGGGGGGCGCCCCCCGCTTCCCGCCCCGGGGGCGCGCGGCCGGCAGGACCATGCTGCTTAAGGAGTACCGGATCTGCATGCCGCTCACCGTGGACGAGGTAAGCGCCGCACCGGGCCCGGCCTCGCCCGCTCCCGGCCCCCCGCCCCAGGGCGCCGCGTCCCCCGCTGCCGCCTCCCGGTCGGCGGGTCCACTGCGGGCGGCAGGGAAACCCTGCTGGAGCATTACCTCCCAAGCCAGAAGGCTGGAGGGGAGGAGGAAAGGGAGTTGCTGTTTCCACTTGTCACCCCAGCGGGGGAGGACGGCGTTGGGTGGGGCGGTAGACTCTAGGTGGAGTCTTGGGGGGCACGCAGAATCCTGATTGTTGGGGATCCGGATGCACCAAAGGGAATTGGTGCGCCCCTCCCTCCAATTAATAAAATGAATAAGGCAAACCTAAGCACCCCAGCGCGCTGGGGGGTGGGGAGGAGGCACCCCGTCCTGGCGTGGGCCCTGGCTCCCCTCCCACGTTTTGTTGTAAGGTCTGGAGACGAGAGAAGCCTTTGCCCTCAGGATCTCCAGGCCCCGAGCCCCGCTGGGGGGCACCTCGGAGCCCTAGGGGAGTCCTCCCGGGCCCGGACTTCTCGCGGTCGCCGCCAGCCTGGGCGCCGCTCGCGCCACGCCCGCTCATCGAGGCTCGCAGACCTGGCTTCGACCTTTCGCAAACCGCCTGGCTCGGAAACTTTCTGCGTCTCTTGTTTCTTTAGCGGCGGGGAACGTGGTCTGCGGGCGAGCCGGGAGCGGCGGGGACTGCGGCGCGGCCACAGGAGGGCGCTCCAGCACGTGGGTGCGGGCCCGGCCCGGGCTCTGGGTCCTGCCGCTGCAGGGCGGGCGGGAGGCGAGGGGCAGGGGCTCGTCTTCTACCCGCTGCTCCCGTTCCCTCTCCAGATCCCCCGAAGCAGCAAGCTCCATCATTCAGGAAATGATGACTCAGTGAGGATTATTCAGGCCCCGGCTTCCCTTTCTTCCCCCTCGCCTCCCTACCTTTTTGGTGCTTTCACAATTGCTTAGCGCCTGTCCAGGGACATAAAGGAAGCGTGAAGCCAATCAGGGAAATTTGAAACTCACTGGTGTGGTTTAGTGTGCCAAAGAAACCGGCGAGCCAAACTGAATTTATGCTTAAAGTATTTAACCCATCGGATATGTTATTGAGCCATTGCCTTATGGAAGGGGATAGGTGCTTTCGGAAAGAAAAAGATGTTTAACCGATAAAGTGTCTGTGCTCCGGAGGGGCTGTCTTAATCTGTCGTCTGGATCAAGTGTTAAGGCAGGACCCAAGTACGATCCAAGGCAAGATGAAAGTAGCTCCGAGTTGACAAAACATACATCCCAGGAACACTGGCTACCGAAGAGAAAGGTCAGCTCCCGCCAGAGTGATCAACGTAGTGTTTGTGCCCGTTGGACGTTTGAGGAGGTAACATTGGAGTAGTCTTGAAGGATGGAATCCATGCGGATCCCGACCATGTAAATCAAGTGGACGAGCAGCACACAGCTGTATGGGGAGTGGGGGAGGCAAATTAGTGACCCTGGTTAACCAGAGTATTTCTGGAAAAGGTTGAACTCTTCCCACCCTGGGCAGCTGAGCTGGATCAGTTCAGCCTGGAGGTGTGTGTCCTTCTTTCTCTGTCCCCAGTGACTTTATTTATTGATAGGAGTTTGGAATCCAGGGGTAATATTGGTACTGCATGAAATACCCCTCCAACGCAGGTGATAAATAACCAGTTCTAGAATCTTCTTACTACCTACAAAATCTTTTTGTTCTCTTCATTCTGGTTGGTTTTCTTCATAGGCTTTCGTGAACGTTCAGGCACAGCTCTTAAGCGACTTATTTATTTATTTATGCTACTCAAATACCCACCACTTCAGGGTGAAGTGATCACTTTTCAATGTACAGATGGAGGCTCCCTCTTTCTTTCTTTCTTTCTTCCTTTCTTTTCCCTCGGAGGCCCTTTCTTAATTGGCAAATGAAATCAGGCTCCACTTGTAATAGAATGTATAATTGTGATTTAATTAATGTGTAATTCATTTGAACTAAAGCATGATTCAGTTTCTTTTTTTTCTATTTTTTTATTTTTAAAGATTTTATTTATTTATTTGACAGAGATAGAGACAGCCAGCGAGAGAGGGAACACAAGCAGGGGGAGTGGGAGAGGAAGAAGCAGGCTCATAGCGGAGGAGCCTGATGTGGGGCTCTATCCCATAACGCCAGGATCACGCCCTGAGCCGAAGGCAGATGCTTAACCACTGTGCCACCCAGGTGCCCCATGATTCAGTTTCTTAAAAAGCTACATTTTGGAGTTTTCCACTTGGTTAGAGAAGCAGGGGGACGGTTTAGATTGATAGAGCTTTCAGACTGATAAGATTTCAGATTTTCCAAGCCAGATGATGGGTGAGGAAACTAGGCCCGGTGCACCAGAGGTTGGATCCCTGGAGTTTGACTGGTGGTAAACCCCCCAGTGTCCACCATCCCCCCCTTGTGCTGTGTCCTACTGTCCTTAACATTATTATTTTTTAAAATAAATTATTTGAGAGACACAGAGAGAACACACATAAGCAGAGGGAGAGGGAAAAGCAGACTCCCTGCTGAAATGGGAGCCTGACCTGAGCCTAAGGCAGACACTTAACTGACTGAGCCACCTAGGCGTCCCCTGTCCTTAACATTAAAACTGGGAAGGAACTTAACAGTGTCTTCAAAGAAGACAATTACCATCAACTTAGGTAGACTCTTCAAAACCTAACTTTTGCTTCAAGGCTTTATTTGCTTGGGGCCTGATTCTGTCTACACAGTACTTAAGGAATTTATTTCTGTCTAACCTCCGCAGTTAATTAGGAGTGCCCATATTTTTGAAAGTGAGGAGAGTCAGTGAGAGAACCAACACTGTGTCCATTCTTCTTCCCTGGCCTTATCCTGTTTAACTCCTGGTAGAGGGGAGCGTAAGGGGAACTCATGTGCTATTATCCACATTTTGCAGGTGGGTAAACTGAGAGTCAGAAAGGTTAAGTAACGTGCACCAGGTCACACAACTAGTTAATAGACAACGCACAACCAGAGCCATGGTAAAAACCCAGTGTTTTTCTTTATGCTGCTCTTTGCCTGTCACTGGTATTTAATGTAGAAAAAGGAAAAGACAGTTCTTGAAAATAGAGTTGACACTATCAACTTAATGAAAGATCAAAGACCTTTTCAATTGTTATAGAGTGCTAGATTCTACTGTTTCTCTAAGCCTTATTTTAACTTGTAAAATGTTCCCTAGTTTCAGGAAAGAGGAGCAGCGTTGGGGCCTAAAGAAAATAAAGCTCAACTACAGTCTAGATCAGTCTAGATCACAGTGTTGGTGTTTTGTTTAGTTTTTTAGACAATTTCAGAATGAAGAATTTTAAGAGGTAACATCCCATGGATTAATTTTAATAAGAAACTTTATCAGAATAGTTTCTTCATTTATGTTCAGTGTCATCTCTGAACTCAATATATACCCATTCATTGGAAAGTTCTAAACAGTAAAGGTTCCTGGGGGCCAGTGGTTGGCTCTAAAGAGACAGTTGTCAGCGTCTTCATTTGGAACGTTTGGTGATGTAGATTCTTTAACTTTAGTCTTGGAAGGGCTCGTGGAGATCTGTTATAGTTGAGCCACTTCATTTTGTGGGGAAGACTGTGGTTGTGGAAGATCTGGTTAGTTGCCCATCTCGCGGCCGAGGGCAGGGTTTAGGCCAGAAGCCGGGTCTTCTGATTTCTGGTACAGAGCTGTTTTATACTGTAGGCCAGGGCTTCTCCCAATTTTCCTCCTGTGGGAGATTCCTCGTTGGAAGGAAATATTATTTCTAAGCCCACTCTTCAAAGCAGGGACACTAAGCATCCTAGGTAGCCTCTAGTAGAAGGTGGCTTGGAGACAGACTCTGACCTTCCCTCTACTTAGGGGACATTTGGTCAGCTGACCAGAAGCAAGGCCAGGGAGCTTTATTTGAAGTTGCTCTTGTTAACAAGTCTAATGGTTTTCCCTAGATTGTGTATTTATTTGGGGTGGCTTCTTTTGGTTGTGTGGCTCTAAGGAGATTATGCTGGAGTTCAAGTTCCTTGTGCCCCAAGCCTCTCTCCTCTGTGCTACCAGCATCCCAAACTCCACCTTCGGGACTCCTTGGAGCAACCTGAAGATCAGTCCTTCCCGACAGGTTCTTATCAGTAAGATCAGCACCTTACTGTGGTGCCACATATTAGAGCACATCCACATATTAAGGCAGGAATCCTTTTGTTTCCATTGCTTGCTTTGGTGTTTTAACAGTTCCTGTTCTGACTGCATTAACGTTAATGGGCATACTTTTAGGGATTTATTTGTGGTCCTCAGGGATTCGTTGCACAATGAAAAATAGAAACACTTCCCTCCCCTCCAAGAAAAGAAGCGAGAGAAAGAAAGCAAAGGAAAGAAAAACAACTTTTTAATACAGAATATTATTTTGTTCTTTGCCCTGGCCAGGAGCCAGTGCACTTTATCCTGGGTCCCGGGAGAATTTTCTTGCGCACATTTCTGAGAACAGATTTGGGATTGGGGTGGTGCCGAGTCTGGAATGACCTAAATGGAGATTCCAAAATGCCCAATAATGCTCCTTATTCTCTGTTTTAAATAATTTTCATGAAATGCGTCTGCAAGTATCAGGGCAGAAATTCTTTCGGGAAAGAGAGTTTAAGTTTGATGTTGGCATCGACACTGTTTTTTGTACAAAGTGATATTCCCGAATATGAAGAGTAAAGGTTCCTTGGATTAATCTCACACACCTCCCTCAGGGTTCCTCAGGAACGTGATTTTGGAAAATTTTAAGAACAAGCACTATTTTGACTTTTTTTTTTTTTCCTCCTGACTCTTAGCTTAGCTGGGAGGGACCAAGGTGCCAGGGTCATGACTTTGATTTCTGGGTGATCCTGGTAGCTTCAGTCGCCTGTCCTGCAGTCAGAAAGGCACGTTCCTCCTGCTGCCCAGCGATCTTGCACAGAGCCCTTGCTGGTCGGGAGGGGCATGTGGGCGGGTTAATGGGTAAGAGCAAACCTTTCACCACTAATGGAACAGACAACAAGCAGCAGATGCTGTCCTCCCCGGCTGGTCAGTGAAATTGACTTTGTGTGCGAAGGACACTGCATTTCCCCCGTGATTTGGGTGTGAATGTCTGCCACGCGAAAACAATCTGGGCCTTGAAAAAAAACGGACGTTATTGTTAAGAAAACCTTAGTTAAAAGTGGGTAGTAATTAACTTTTGCTTTTCATTACAAAAGGAGCGAGTAAGTGAGTCCCTGAGGCTCTTAGACTTAAAAACCTCGTGTCTGATTAAGTGAGTAATACTTCATTTCAAAAAAGCTCTCATTTCGGGTGAACAGAGAATACCGTTGTTTTTTTTGTAAGCAGTTTTAAAAAAATTAATATAGTTTCAACACCCCATTCTCTTGAAGATTCACCGTGTGCCCCCCCCCCTTGCCCCGGAGTGTCAGTTAGAAAGTGTGTGGGGGGGGGGAGGGATTCACAAAGTTCTTTTTTTAATATAAAAGTGTGCGCACAGTGACAGGCAGTAAACGTGTTTTTCAGGGGCAGTGACTACTGGAAAAGTACGTCGAGGTTCATTGCTTTAGCCGCCTGAGTGAGGGCCCAGGTGCCCCTGGTTGGCCCCTGTGGGCTTTGGCCTGCTTTCTGTTGCCTGGAGGTTTCTATGGTCAAATAACTTGGGAAACTTTTTTGGAAACTAGCTAACACTTCTGCCCCTGTTTGGAGAAAAAGACCGATATAGACATCAGCTGATTTGTAGCAAGAAGTCAGGAAGGTTTTATATATTTTTTGTAAATTCAGCCCGCTGGGAGAGGAAAAGGAGATTTCAGATTGTAGATTGCCAATTGCCTGCCCTCCCTGCCTCGTGCTGGCAATCGGGAATTTTGTGGTTTTCTAGTGTATTTTTTTTTTGGTAGGCTCCAGGGAAGATGAAGTGCAAGTGTACAACTGGAAAACAAATTCTATCTGGAAAATGTAAAATTGTTTGAAAAAAAATTGTCTTGAATGCTTGACTTTTCATACTGTACATCCTTCAACTTAAAAACAATTCATCTGCACAGACAGGATCTCGGGGCTGCACACCTCTAGTGAGCGCTGTTTCCCTGGAACCCAAGTGGGAATAGTGCAGTGTGATGGCCCTGCAACCAGCCTCGGCCTCGGTCAGCCCTCTCAAGCTTCCAGCCTCTGCTGCCGTCATGTGTTAAAACTTGAACGTTTATAGCAAACTTGTGGGTTTATAAGTGGAAATGTCACCTACCTTAGAGACGTCTTTCCTGACCATTCTGTCTCAAGTAGTATTCTCCTATTCTTTATCTCTGTACTTATTTATTTCCTTCAGAGCATTTCTCATAATCTGTACTTATTTGTTTGCTTATATGTCATTCATTCCCATCATTATCTTTTCAACATAACCCACATAGGAAAATAGTGACAACATAGTTTAACTTATTTTTCTTTCATACTAAGTCTTTGACATTCAGTGTGTATTTTCCATTTGCAGCACATTTCAATGCCCACTAGCCACTTTGCAGTGCTCAAGGGCCACAGGTGGCTGGTGGCTGCCATATTGGACAGGGCAGCTCTCATGCTTAAACCTCAAGTCTGGCACATAGTAGATGCTTAATGAATGGATGGGAGGAAACTGGGAAAAACAGAACCATTTCTGGAAAGCTGAGCCAGTTGTCTTCCTTCCTTAAAATTTTTTTGCACTTAGTTTTTATACCACCTAAAATTTTGCAAACTAGTGATTCTTTTATATTACAAGCATCTTCATTTAAAAATTGCTCAGCAGTACCCCCTGAGGAGCTTGAGGCCAGTCTTTCTTGGGAGTTAATGTAATCATTCTGCTTTCGTCCTAACTTCTGGAGGAGTATTTGGTTTCTACTACTCTGTAACTAATTATCACAAATTTAGTGGCTTAAAACAATACCCCTTTATTATTTCACAGTCTCTGTAGGCCAGAAGTCTGGGGATGGCATGGCTGGATGGCATGGCTTCTCAGGGTCTCTCAAAGTTGAAATCAAGGTGTTAAGCTGGGCTGCACTTCCTTCTGGAGCTTGGAGTCTCTTCAAAGCTTGTGTGGTTATTGATAGAATTCAGTTCCTCATGGTTACAGGGCTAAAATCCCCTCTTTCTTGCCAGCTATCAGCTAGGGGCCAGCTCCTAGAGGCTACCTGCCATTTCCTCCAGTGTGACCCTGTTCACAACATGGCAGTTTGCCCCTTCAAGTCCAGTAGGAGAGCATCTGCTGCCACTTTGAATGTCTCTGATGTGTTTATCTCTGACCTTCAGACTCTTTTTTTAAAAAAGACTAGCCTGATTAGGTCAGGCCCACCCACATTCAAGGGTAAGGAATTACAGATAAACAGGGTGTGCACACCAAGGAGCAGGAATGGGGGGGGGCTTTCTGCCTACCAGAGGGGGAATAGCTGGATTGACACTTTCTCTTGAAGTAATTATTTCTTGTATCTAGGTTGGCATTAGGGGGAGCATGGAAGTGTTCATATCACAAATATTTATTGGAGTCCAGCTATGTGCTGGGTGCGAGGCCGAGTGCTGGGGATAGAGCAGCAAACAGGCAGATGTAATTCCTGCCCTCCTAGAGCTTATAGTCCAGAGGCCACTGGAGAAGTTTCACTGCCAGTTTATTTTATTTTATTCTTAAATTTAAATTTTATTTTTTAAAGATTTTATTTATTCCTTTGAGAGAGAGAGAGCATGAACCCGGGGAAGAGGGAGAGGGAGAAGCAGACCCCCTGCAGAGCAGGGAGCCCAATGCGGGACTCTATCCCAGGACCCTGAGATCATGACCTGAGCTGAAGGCAGACGCTTAACTGACTGAGCCACCCAGGCGCCCCTCACTGCCATTTTAAAATAGATTATGACAGGGGCACCTGAGTGGCTCAATGGGTTAAGCATCTGATTCTTGATTTTGGCTCAGGTCGTGATCTCAGGGTCATAATACTGAGCCCTGCCTTGGGCTCTGTGCTCAGCACAGTGTCTGCTTTTGAGTTTCTCTCTGTCTCCCCCACTGCTGCCCCCCCCCACTCACTCTCACTCTCTCTAAAATAAATAAATCTTAAAAAAAAATTGAGTTGGTATATAAAATACATCTCAATAAAACTGTTTAAAAAAATAGAGGTGGCTATGGATAAACATAGACATCTATGTTTAGACACAGAGAGCCATTGACAGAAAGTGCTGAAGTTGAATTATGAGTCCACTGAAAAGTTGTGGTCCCTGTCCTCAAGGAGATGGCTGTAGTTGTCCTGATTTTAGACGGCTTTCCAAAGGAGGTGGTTCTCTCCTGCAGCAGTGTGGGAAGAAAATCTGCCAGATTTGGACCAGAGTGACCACAATTTAGGTCAGAGCTTGATACTTAGGGGAAAGAAGCAATCACGGCTTGAACAGCTGCCCTGAGGCTCACTGTGTGGCTTCAGGGTACTGGGGGACCATCACACCTCCTTCCCACCCCTAGGGGACAGAGGCTGGTGGCCATCATGAATGGAAGGAACAGTACCTGGGGACCTTTCTGGCTACAGCTCCAAGTGCATGTCTCTGCTTTCTGTGTGCATTGAATGGGAAGTCATGTGTTAGCCAAATGAGTCCTAGAAAACACAGTCTGGAGGAGATGGTTCTGCATGGGAGTTGAACTTTCTGCCTGATTCATCTCAGACAGATGTCCTGAAGACTTCCCATCACTGGCTTTATTGCAGAGGAGGCTGACTGGCTGTTCAAACTCTGTCTCAACAGTCTCCGTCTGGGATGTCAAGATCATACTACACTAGGCTGGGCAAATCTCCCCGGATGACAGACCACTCAAAGGGAGCCCTACTGCCTTGGCCTCCGGCTTCACCCACGTCACAGGAAGGAGGCTAGAGTCCCCCCGCCATGTTCTGGCAGTCTGCCTGAACCGCATTATCCGATGCTGTTTGTCGATTTAGAAACACGAAAGCTGGCCCTCACAAGGTTTTGACATCAAGTATTAAAGTGACTCATTCTTTCATTTCCCAGCGCTCTGACAAAGGGGGCCTGCTCTTGAAACTCCTTTTTAGACTGTAGTGGAAGTCGACTCATAATCTAAACAAGTAGCTAGCGTAGGTTCTTGATCAAGTTTATCTAATGACTCTTCACTTTTTTTAAGTCTCTTCTTTTGCTCCTTTTAAGTTTGGGTAAAGCATGACCTTCTAGATTCCTCTTGTTCCTGAGCAGAGAAAAAAAATCATTCTTTAATTCCTTTGGATTATATCTGACAATCTTTAGGGTGTTGTTTCTTTCCCAGAATGAATCACCTAGAGAAGTAAGATTGGCCCAACAAATGTAATTTGATGACAGCCTATAATAATGTTGTTTAAGCACCTAATCTAAGCAGCTAATCTCCAAGGACTGGTCCCCGCCCCATGTCTACACACTCACACACACACACACACACACACACACACACACCCCATTGAAGTCATTCTATTTGCTGTATTAAGGCCAGATCCAGGTGTTTCTGAGCACTAATTTGTGTATTTTTACACCAAAAATAACTAATCTGTATATTAGAAGAAAATTTAGGGGTGCCTGGCTGGCTCAGTCAGTGGACCGTGCAACTCTTGATCTCAGGGCTGTGAGTTCGAGCTCCATGTTGGGTATAGAGATTACTTAAAAAGAAAAAAAGAAATAAAATGTATCAAGTGGGGAATGAGAAGTCTCCACTAACTGGGATATAATTAAGTTGTTGAAAACCTCAAATGCACTGTATCTTACTTTCTGGACTGTTTGTCTTCTGTAGTGCTCTTCCGTATTTTATAGTTTTAATTATTGTAGTGGGATTTATTTATTCTTTTTTTAAAAAAAGATTTTATTTATTTATTTGAGAGAGGGAGAGAGTGCAAAAGTGGGGGGAGGGGCAGAGGCTGAGGGAGAAGCAGACTCCCTGCTGAGCAAGGAGCCCGATGTTGGACACGATCCTGGGATCCTGGGATCATGACCTGAGCCGAAGGCATGCGCTTAACCAACTGAGCCACCTAGGCGCCCCTGTTCTTTTTTGTTTGTACTTTTTTGTGGGGGAGGATTTGTTTATTGTTAAAGAGGCAAAGTTTCACTTATCACTATGTCTGGCAAAAATGTTTCCAACTTGTATAGATAGTTTATAGAGACAGTGATACCTGCTTATCTGAGCCATCTCCATCTTTGTGGCTTACGTGAATTGTGGCAGATCCTTGCCCTGCCTCTCCTGATCACAGCATCCAGGAGCTAGGAAGTTACCCTGTGTCACAAGGTCTTGGCTGACTGTGGCCTTGCAGTAACCTTGCTTTTACATACATAATAGAAGAGTCAGCACCGTATGCCTCAGCAATGCATCCCGTGAAACGTTCTGTTTGGAAAGTATTTTAAAATGTGGTTTCTGGGTTTTGTTTTGTTTTTTTTTAAGATTATTTATTTTCGAGAGAGCGCACGTGTGTGGTCGGGGGAGGGGCAGAGAGAGAATTTTCAAGCGGACTTGTGCTGAGCTCAGAACCGATATGGGGCTCTATCTCTCAACCCCAAGATTATGACCTGAGCTGAAATCAAGAGTCAGACGCTTAATGGACTGAGCCACCCAGGCGCCCCTGTTTTCTGTTTTTATAGCTTGGACTGATAGCAGTTGCGTTTCACACGCAAAGGGGGGAGAGAAATTATATCTGTTGAGTGCCTTTTGGTTTAGTCCTCAGAATGGCCCTATGAGTTGGGTATAATGATCCTACTTTCCCCTTGTGGGTCGTGGGTGCTTGCATGGCTAGTCAGTGTTAGACTTACATCCATACCTAGGCTGGTCAGACTGCAGAGTGCACGCTCCTTGCTCTACCCTGCTCTGCCTTCCCTTGAATCTGAGAGCTGGAAGGAACCACGGAAGGTGATCCAGATCTATCATACACCCAAACAAATAAATGAAAATCTTCAAGATCAGAAAACTTGTTCAGGGTTATCGAAGGAAATAATTGGGGGGAAGTAGTTCCTCCATTCCACTTAAACAAAGAGAGTTGTCCTTAAGTTTTGTCTTCCATGGAACCATCCATTCTATCCAAGTATTAAACCAAGTGACATTCCTCTGTGTAGCTTTGATAAGTGAATCATGTTCCTTTGAAAATAACTTTAGTAGTTCATGCTCTAAAAAGAGAACCACCCCTACACTTTTGGAAATTATTCCTTTTAATGGCAGTAAAAACCTTTGGCTTTCATAGACATCAGCAGCAGATTGGTTCGCTGATGAGCACCTGTGACTTTCTCAAAATTAGTATCAGGAATAACAATGGGAACAGAGATGTGACGCCATATTTTTGGCACATTTAGTTGAAAACTTAAAAGACTCTTCACATGCAGGTAAGCAAATTGGAGCGTATGAAAATCATCAAAACGTACCATTCAAAATTGTATATTTACCCTTCCTGCTGAGTTAGCTGCTGCTCGGAAACTTCTGGTTCCCCTCTACTAGCATCGCCTCCAAAGCAGTTTACAGCCCACACAAATTAACATTGTTCTTTTAGAGTCACACCTCATGTGGACTAAAATAAAAATTTTTAACTTGATAATTATTTCAAAAATGGAGCCATCAGGTATTTTTGTTCTAAATTAAAAATGAAATATTTTTGGGGCGCCTGGGTGGCACAGTGGTTAAGCGTCTGCCTTCGGCTCGGGGCATGATCCCGGCGTTATGGGATCGAGCCCCACATCAGGCTCTTCTGCAATGAGCCTGCTTCTTCCTCTCCCACTCCCCCTGCTTGTGTTCCCTCTCTCGCTGGCTGTCTCTGTCTCTGTCGAATGGTTAAATAAAATCTTTAAAAAAAAAATGAAATTTTTTTTCCCCAAATTAAAAATGATCCTCAAGAGACATTTACCATGATCAAAAATGGTAAAGATGATGAAAAAACCCAAACACACCTGCTCTACTAAGTTCCATGGTGGAGATCCAGAGATGTTTTGCTGTGTCAGCACTGTTGAACCACACAGGTACATAATCACCTTTTTTTTCTTTTAAAGATTTTATTTATTTATTTGACAGAGAGAGACAGTGAGAGAGGGAACACAAGCAAGGGGAGTGGGAGAGGGAGAAGCAGGCTTCCCGCCAAGCAGGGAGCCCGATTCGGGGCTTGATTCCAGGACCCTGGGATCATGACCTGAGCCGAAGACAGATGCTTGATGGCTGAGCCACCCAGGTGTCCCCAGGTACATAATCTCCTAAAATGGACTATTTGAAGGGGACCACACACAGCTGGATGTGTATGTTCTGGTCAGTTTTTTAAAGAATAATTTTTAAAAATTGTGGTAAAACACATAAAACACAAAATTTGCCATCTGCACTATTTTTAAGTGTAGGGGTCAGTGGTATTGAGTACATTTGTGTTGCTGGGTAACCATCTCCACCATCAAGCCACAGAACTGTCTTTGTCTTGCAGAACTGAAACTCTATACCCATTAAAGAAGAAATCCCCACTCCACCTGCCTGTGTCCCTATGCATTTTCTACTCCAGGTATCTGGTCAGTTGTGTTTTGTTTGTTTTTAAGGTGTTGCTTTCGTTACTTTCTCATTTAACTCCTACACCATTTCCCGAAACAAATCTAATACAACTTAAATTCATAGGATCTAACCAAATAGAATTTTTTCCTGAATTTTGCCTTCTTTCAAGGAAGGAAAATGACAAAATGTGTTCATATCCATCCTTTGGGGGGGGATTAATGACACAGTAACCTGTACCTTTGTGGCAGCAGATGAATTGCTCGGCCATTACAACTCAGGACTACTTCTGTTGTCATTTAACAGAAAAAGTGCATTTTGTTCAGAATCTTTAGTAAGGCAGGAAGAAAGACTAGTGCATTTTGGAAGCATTTCAAACAAACAGGATTGGCACAGACAAATGTTCTTCTGTTAAAGCAAAAGACAGAATATTTGATTAATGATGCTTTATTCCTGTACTAGGTGGAAATAGACATTAATTGGACCCTTTTTCTGAAGAAGTACAGTTATAATGTTGCCTTTTTAAAAAATTTTGTAAATATTTAATGCAGGAGAAAAAATAATTTGTCAGTATAATGGCTTATTGATAAATAAACTTTGGAACATTTTCATTCTTGTCAATTCTCTTAGTGATGTCTGCAGCTGGTTTTCAACTGACCAGCCAAACACTTGGATTTCATTAGATTTTTATAGGACTTTGGTTTTGCCATTCTCGAGGAGTGTGTTCCACACTATCCAGGAAAGTAGTGGGATCTAAGAAAATGTTGGCTTTCAGTATCCACCCAGTCTGAGAAGCATGTACCTGAACACCTTATGGGCCTCTTTAGCCTCTAATGCATCTGAACCACGAAGCCTCAGAGGACAACACTCTCCTTAAACCAGTAATTGTCAATTAAAATAGAGAAACAAGACTGGATAGATGTTTGAGAGAGCTAAATTTTACTTGTCTGGACAGGTAGTTGTGAAGACAGGGGTTACCACTAACTCCTTGAGCCCATGGACAGGTCCTCTGAAATGTTGAGTTTCCTGTGGTTAGCACCCTGATGACAGGGTCCTCCATCAGGAACATTCTGCCAGTTTGTCCTGATCTAAAATAATGACGCTGCTGGTGCTGATGAAAAAAAACACATTATGACCTTTGATACTACCGCACACGGATCATCATTCTGGAGTTGTTCAAACCTCCCTGAGAGTGGATGCGGTGGATAAAAGTGGTTTTCTTCATGCTTAGAAAGTACCATGAAAGTAGACAGTTCTTTTGCTCAGTGAGACAGGTTTAAAGATATGGAATGTAGTTATTTAATCCTCCCCCCTCAAAGTGCAAAGAGTTTGAGAACTAGAATTGCATTTAATCATCAGGGTACAGACTGTACTGTGCGTGCTGGAGACCCAAACCCTGTTGTGTGGAAGGCCATGATGAATGCTCATTTTTTTATATTATGCTTTTGCGGCTCATAAAGAGGCATCGTGTCCAAAATGAAAAAAACCCCCAAAAACCTTTAGAGTCAAGATTTAATAGCTCACCTCTTTCAGATTGTGGTTGACAGAAACTTGGACACAGCTGAGTGTAATTATGTTTTTCAGCGGCGTGACTTACGGTGCTGCAGATAGGGGTGTACTTCGAGATTCCTTGCCAAGATCTGGCTGAAAAGGAGCTTGGTGGTGGTTTAAAAAAAAAAAAAAAGAGTAATTAGGCTATTAGTTGTCCAAATGGAATAATCCCCTTTAAGCCTTTTCAAGAAAAACATTTCCAAAAGGGTCAGGTGTATTTGAGATTAGCCATTATTTACCTAGGTGTTCAGCTTTTTACCCAGGCTGTTTTAGGACTTGGTTCTTTTTTAAAAGATGTTGGTGATGTGTGTCAGAAATCATCTTAGTTTTTAAAGAGGTTCAGTCCTGGTTCTCAGATCAAAAGCAGCCAAGTCCCTGGCATCCCAGAAGCTTCATCGTAGATTCATGTATTTTTCATCTAACAGCTACTCTCGGGGTTGTTCTGGACTTTAGACCGGCTCTCCTCGAGTGGACCTGGAGAAGGAACTGCCAAGGGCCTTACTGGCTGGCCTCTGTTTTGGAGGAAAGTTAAGAAGAAAGCAGAAAGAGGCAGGAGGAGGTGGTGGCCAGGCCTAATGGACTGTGGTTTGGGGTCGAAATCCAGGGCTCTGTTGCAGACCCCGGGGCTTGGGACCCACCCCAGGCTAGGACCTGCTCACCCTGACGCAGATGCGGGGCTTTACCACCGCCCCCATCCTCTCTGCCACGCACCTTTTGGGTGTGTCTCATCTTTAAGCTGGATGATCAGCTTTCTTTCTGCCTTTGTTGGCGTTTTTTGAATTGCAAATCAGCCACGCCTTACAGTGTTTAAGCTTTAAGTCCTGGTAATTGCCCCACCTCTCATAGGGAGTATCATCCCTGAAAAAGGCATAATTACTTTCAAATGCGATATTTCTTTCATTTTCCCCTACCCTTTCATTTAATGAGGCACTGTTGCATTTTATCTCCTTGAACAAAAATATCTAGGTTGCTCTATGTTGGGGTTTCTGATTTAGGGTGTTATGGTATATCTAGGAGTATGAACGTGAACTTAGAAGAACAGGCTGAGTCCTAGCAGTGTGATATCTATGAATTGATTTAGGAAGACTCGATTTTCCCATGCCTTAGTTTACCCAACTGTTCAATGCCTCCCCTTCCCCCGCCCCGCTTCCATCAGGGGCCAGTCATAGGAAGTAGGGAGCTGACTTGGCAAATGTAAAGGGTGATAATTGTCCAGCCGTGGATGCTGCATGAATTCTTGGTAATTGTGCGTTCCCTGAGCTATGGAGAAAATGATATTGTCTCGCATTTGAAGTATCTTTATATTAGGGGGACCAGCTAGTACAAAGACATTTTGGAGTCTCCTTTCCGAACGGCCCATGGGAAGGGAATCCTGAGGTATCCACTGGATCTGAGTTTGGCTGGAGGAAATGTTACATCATAGAGATGAGGGAACAGAAGGCAAGCTGAAGACAAAGCATAAGCTGACATCCTGCAACCCCCCATCCCCCACTCCTGGGTGGCACAGGTGTGACATTCTTCTAGAAATCTCCCAACTATCTTAATGTTAATGCCTTCTTAGAGGGGAAAAACAACCTTAACTTGACAATGGTCAAGCCTCCGGTATCCTGTGAGTCTTCTTTAACATATGAAAATCCTTTTGGAACCTCCCTTTTTCCGTACTTCCCCCAACCCCATAGTATGTATCAGCCACCCCTTACTACCACTGGGTAGCAGCTCCTTCTGCCCACAGGTCCTGTCCCTGGGCTTCATAAGCCACCATTTTGCACCAAAGACGTTTCAAGAATTCTTTCTTGCTTTAATCGTTGGGGAATATTCAGGGGACTCCACCCCCCTGAAGCTCACCTGTATTCCAAAACCTCATCAATAGTAACAAATGCTATAGGATTAGTTTTATTTCCAAGCCTGCATGGGGCTATAAATTGCTTCTTAAAATTTCATTCTCCGACACCATGATGTTTATGTTGCTATGGTGGTGTGTCTTGCTTGGGTGTCAAGATTGCCATTGAAAATAGACCAAAATAACAGCTTGACAGGTGGCTGTGCTTTGTGATCTTGTTTGTAAAGCTATTTTGCAAAGTAAATCACCCATCTGTGCCCTTCACTGTATTCTATATTTTAGCCATGCTTTTTTTTTTTTTAAACATATTGCTCCCCTTTTTACTTTATATATAGATTTTCCCTCTTAGCAGCAGTGCCATGCCAATTTGCTGTAGTAACACAAGGAAAGATTTCAGCTCATTTTATTTAGTGGTGGATGTCCTTTCCTTATTGGTGTAATTGGAGCCCTCCTCCTAAAAATAACCCTTCTTTTCTTAATGTGATTCTTTTTATAGTGATGTACTCTTTATTTAAATGGAAGACCTCTTTTTAACATGCCAGTTTACATATACACATGTATGTATTATGTATTATATCCATATAGACCAATTATAGATCTATTTCCTTGTAGGGTGTAATCTTCAGTGATTTGGTAGTAGAAGTTGTTTCTGTTGACCTGTCATTAAGTGTTCACCTGCTATTAAATGATCATTTTCTTTCTTTTGGGATAAAATGATAGGAAGAACACTATGGTTAAAACAGTTCTGCTTCCTGACTACTGTAAGAATCTTTCCTAGAATAATCTTGCATGGTGATCATCTTGCCTTTTAGCTTAAATACCAGCATGGCAGGATGCTCACTGTTTTGTGGGGTGACCTCAGAAGCCACGATCGTCCTACGATTGTCCACCTGGATGTATTAGAAGGTCCTGTCTTACATTTTGTTGCTGACTGCCTCCCTGGAACTTTCATGGCTGTTGCTCATTTCCCCCCTCTATGGTGACACAAATACCAGCCACTTCCACATGCTGGCTCTTTAAATATTTAAAGAAAACTCTCCTGCTGTCCTTTGGTTTTCTCTTCTACTGGCCCAACATCCACAATTCTCTTAATGACTCACCTTAGGAAATGGTTTCCAGATTCCCTCATCATTCCCATGGTTCTCCTTTGTTACTGCCATTTAAAAAATCCTGAACACAATGCTTTAGAGGGTCAGCAGACTTTCAGTAAAGGGTCAGATAGGCACGCTGCAGACTTGTAGGCCATCCCGTCCCTATCACAACCACTCACCTCTGGCCTGTAAGACAAAAGCAGGCGAAGACAGGTATGAATGAATGGGCATGGCTCTCTTCTGGTAACGTTTTATTTATGGGTACTGAAATGTGAATTTCATATACTTTTCACACATCACAGGATATTATTCTAATTTTGATTTATTTCAACCTTTGGAACACGCAAAACCCATTTGTAGCTCGAGGACCATACAGTAACAGGCACGCCCCGGGTGTGGCCCGAGATGTTGGAGGACCTGGCCCCCGAGACTCTGCTGATACTTTAGTGTGAGCATTGCCATTTTCAGAAGCTGTGCCAGACTGCTGGCTGCTTCTCACAAGGCGATCAGCTCCCTGCAGTTTCCCGGCAAAGCTCAGTCTCCATACCGGTGTGTGCTTGAGATCTCTAAAAACAGGCAGCCATATAGCAACAACAGTGTAATTACCATGGGACTTTGAAATGTAAATGTGATGAATGGCGTCTGCTGATTTCAAGTTGGACAAAATGTTTTTGATTCTTGCTTCTGTTATTTACCATGTTCATGAATTCTCTTAGCTTAGTGGCAGATGTAATAAGCATGCCTTTCCGTCTTTATCCAAGCCACCAACTTTTTGGTAACCTCCAAATCACAAAATAGGGGTTATAACCGCGTGGCTTGGTTCAGAAACTAGGAGGCCTTTGGGTATAGAAATGAAGCCCTTAATTCTGTTTTCCTAAGCTTAAGAATGGATCATTCTCTGCTTCCTCATTAGTTTTAATTTTTAAAAACTGGTTCTTGTTAGATGTTTTGTGAAACCCTTTAACTGAGATTATAATTGAGCATGCGGAGGAGAAAATTTAGTAAATGGGTGAAGCCAATTTTTTTTAGTGTATAAACATTTAATTAAAATTATATATTTGTTTATGTGGGCATTTACTTAGCAAGGCTTTGCTTTCACAGGGGAAGGGAAAACACAGTGGGCCAACATTTGTGGAACATTCTAGCGTGCCAGGACCATTATGTCAATTACCTCATTTCATCCTTATAGTCACCATCCAAGGTGGATCCTATTATCTTCATTTTACAGATGTGGAAATTGAGGCTCACAGGATTTGCTAGTCACCCAGTGAGTCAGTGGCAGAGCTGGATTCAAACCCAGGGCTCTTTACTACAAATTCCATCTGTTTTCTCCAGTAACACCATTGCTTTGTACAGCCAGAGAAGTTGACATTTATTTGTTCATTAGCAAGTTAATTTTATCAGTAGAGACCATTGATCCTAAAATGGGAATGTATTCCTGAATTAATTACAGGAATGATACATTTTGCGGTGTATATCCCAGACACTGTGATATAAAATGAGAATGTTGACCTCCTTCCTGGGAAGAGAGTGATCAAGTTAAAAACTCTTTGCTTTTGCCATTCTTCAGTAAAACTGGAAGCATAGATACAATTTTAGATTACCTTAAAGCTATTATAAATCTTGAGGGAAATCTTGATTGTTTTTAGAAAGCTTCTATATTTATCTAGACTGTATCTTGCAACAAGGCACTTCAAGATGTCATTATATGAATATTCAAAAACTAATAGAGCCTAGATAAGAATGCATGATAATCTAAAGATATCATTTAAAACAGGGCTTTAAAAGTACATTACTTCAAGTGAAAAAGGAAGTCTTGTAAACAAGTTTTTTATAATTCACTATGCATTCTAATTCCACTTATCTCCTGAGTCTTTAAAAGCAGATTTATAAAAGGGAGATGAAACAAACTTTCGGAATAAAACTCTGAACCCCAGAAAGTAAGATGTATTTAATATTTTAATTGTAAGAAATGGATTCCTCTATCATAGCTAGTGCTGGGAATGACAAAACCTTTGCTGAGATTATTCTATGAGGAAGAAATGAGGCTGTGGCTTTCAGGAGCTGGTGGCCACTCATACTTTAGATTATGAGCTCCTCCGAGGGTCATGATTGTCCTTTTTTAACTCCCCACCAGTCATTTTTCTTTTTTTTTTTTTAAAGATTTATTTATTTGAGAGAGAGAGAGAGTGCAAGCAAGGGCGGTGGGGAGGGGCAGAGAGAGAGGGAGAGAGAAATCCAAGCAGGCTCTGCACTGAGCAGGGAGCCTGATGCAGGGCTTGATCTCACGACCCTGAGATCATGACCTGAGCCAAAGGCAGACAGTCAACTGACTGAGCCACCCAGGCGTCCCCAAAATTCTCTTAAAAAAAAAAAAAGATTTTATTTATCCATTTTAGAGAGAGAAAATGTGCATAAGTAGGGGGAAGGAAGGAGGGGAGGGAGAGGGAAAGAAATCTTAAGCAGACTCTGTGAGCTGAACATGGAGCCCGTCACAGGGCTCAATACCACGTCCCTGAGATCATACCAAAGTCAAAGGCAAGAGTCAGATGCTTAAGTGACTGAGCCACCCAAGTGCCCCCAAATTCACTCTTTTAAATATGTGTACAGAGCAGTGGTTTTATTTATTATTTATATATTTTTAAAAGATTTTATTTATTTATTTGAGATTGAGAGAGACAGTGAGAGAGAGCACAAGCCAGGGGGAGAGGCAGAGGGAGAGAGAGAAGCAAACTCCTCACTGAGCAGTTGTGCAAGCATCACCACTACCTAATTCCAGAACATTTCTATCATCCAAAAAGAAACCCTATACCCATTGGCAGTCACTCCCTATTACTCCCTTTCCCCAGCTCTTGACAACCAAAATCTACTTTTTTTTCTTTATTTTTTTAAAATTTTATTTATTTACTTATTTGAGAGGGAGAGAGTGAGCAACATGGATGGAAGGGCAGAGTGAGAGGGATGAGCAAACTCTGGGCTGAGTGTGGAGCCCTATGCAGGGCTCGATCTCATGACCCTGAGATCATGACCTGAGCCAAAACCAAGAGTCATACTGGCTCAACCTACTGAGCCACCCACGTGCCCCAAAACCTACTTTCTGTCTTTATGAATTTGTATATTCTGGATATTTCATATAAATGCAATCATACAATGTATGGCTTTCTGTGCCTGGCATCTTTCCCTTAGCATAATGTTTTCAAGGTTCATGTTATGGCATGAATCAGTAATTCATTCCTTTTTATGGGTCAATAATATTTCATCGTATGAACATACCGCATTTTGTTTATACAGTCATCATTGGTGGACATTTGGGTTGTTGCCACTCTTTGGCTATTGTGAATAATGCTGCTATAAACAGTCATGTAAAAGTTTTTGTTTGAACACCAGTTTTCAGATCTTTTGGAAATATATCTAGGGTGGAATTGTTGGTCGTATGGAAATTCTGTTTAACTTATTGAGGAGCTGCCAAACTGTTTTCCACAGTTGATGCATTTTTTACATTTTCACAAGCAGTGTATGAGGGCTCCCATTTTTCCACCTCCTCGCTAACGCTTTTTATTTTCTTTCTTTTTAATTCTAGCCATCCTAGAGGGTGTGAAATAGTATCTCATTGTGGTTTCGATTTGCATTTCCTTAATGACTAATGCCTTTGAACATCTTTTTCACATTCTTATTGTCTATTTGCAAATCTTGGGAGAAATTCTATTCAAGTTATGTGTCTTTTGTCTTCTGGGTGTTAGATCCTTATCAGATACATGATTTGCAAATATTTCCTCCCATCCTTCAGGTTGTCTTTTCACTCCCTTGATAATGTCCTTTGAAGTGCAAACATTTTAAATTTTGATGAAAACTAGTGTATCTATTTTTGCTTTGGTTCCTTGTGCTTTTGGTGTCCTGTCTAGGAGACCATTCCTTAATCCAGGGTCACAGAGATTTATACTTATGTTTTCTTCTAAGAGTTTTATAGTTTAAATTCTTACGTTTAGGTCTTTGGGCCATTTTGAGTTGATTTTGTATAGGGTATAAGGTGGTTATCCAAATTCATTCCGTTGCCCGTGACTTTCTATTTGTCCCAGCACCATTTGTTGAAAAGACTGTTTCTCCCCATTGTATTGCCAAGCTAGCTCTTTCTCCCTCAACATTTTGACGGTGAGATTGATGCATCTAACTATAATTCAATAATTTTTTATGGTTGTATAGTATCCTTTTTTATTTAAGTATTATTCATTTATTTAAGCCATGTCTACACCCAGTGTGGAGCTCGAACTTATGACCCTGAAGTCAAGAGTTGCATGGTCTTCCCACTGAGCCAGCCAGGTGCCCCTTATGGCTATGTAGTATACTTCATATGAATCTGCCAAAATGTATTTATCCATTCTTTGATCCATGTACACTGGCTTGTTCCTCGAGTTTTGCTTTTATGGACACTGCTGCTGAGAACATACTTGAAACTCTTTCTTACTACCCATGTGCGAGAGTGTCTAGGGAATATGCCTAGGAGTGTAGAGTTCTGCACATGTTTTCCAAGGTGATGGTAATATTTTATGCTCCTATCAGCAATGTGTAAGAGTTAAATTTGGGAAAACTCAGTTTTTAAACATTCTGTTTCTTTAGTTGTCTCTTTGAAAACAGTCATTACCTAGAGGAAAGTTGTAGTATTTGCAAATGAAATCTGCCACTTAGACTTCTGATGTTTGATTAGTAAGAATTATTTTAAACAAGTGAAAGGTCAATAGCTGGAGAACCCAGTATGTAATTAGTATCTCTTTAATTTGTAAATATTAGTGTGAGGTTTAAACAGATGTTTGGCTGGTTGAGGTGGTGAAAGTTTTCGCTGAGAGTAAAGGAGCATGTGTGCTACATCATGGGTGGCCTACTATTGCTCCCTGGCACAGAGTCTGGAGCGAGTTTGATAGAGCCATTGGCAGAATCAGGGTATGGAGGGGTGGGAGGATGCGTCCCTTTCTTGGCTTCCACATATTAGTACACGGGGGTTAGGCTGAGACAAAACTGTGTCGACGATGATGAGAAACACGCCCTATCTTGGGGCGCCTGGGTGGCACAGCGGTGGTGCGTCTGCCTTCAGCTCAGGGCGTGATCCCGGCATTATGGGATCGAGCCCCACATCAGGCTCCTCTGCTATGAGCCTGCTTCTTCCTCTCCCACTCCCCCTGCTTGTGTTCCCTCTCTCGCTGGCTGTCTCTATCTCTGTCGAATAAATAAATAAAATCTTAAAAAAAAAAAAAAAAAGAAACATGCCCTATCTTATCCTGTAATATCACGTGAAAGGGGGATGGAAATGGCTTCCGGGTTGGGACAAATCCTCGGGAGTCGCGCCTGGGAAGTACAGCATGGTTGTGCCAGACCACCAGTGTGGCCAAGGCAGGTGAGTATCAACAGGGATGGCCATCAGGAGGTGATCAGATGCTTCTGGAAGGCAGGTGGATGGGGCATGCTGGCCTCCTGCCTGGCAGCATCCCAGAAGCATGTGGGGAAGTTCTCCAGCTCAGGGTGGGGCTTAGGGACAGGATGCCAGTTAGGAAGCAGGAAGGAGGGTGGGGGGAAGGAGGAGGTTGTTAACATGTTCCCCAGCTCTAGGGGCTCTTGAGGAGGTCATCAGGCCCTGTATTAAAGAAAATGGAACTAGAATAGTTCCTAAGGAGGCAACTTGGTCTCAGGAATTAGTTGGTATAATCCCAAGTGCTATCGACTGAACGTTTATGTCCCCCCCCAAATTTATATGTTGAAACCCAATCCCCAATCTGATGGTGCTTTTTTGGAGGTAGGGCCTTTGAGATCCCTCATGCATGGGATTAGTGTTTTTACAAAAGAGACCTCAGAGAGCCCCTGCGACCCTTCTTCCATGTGAGGACATAGAACCTAGCCATTTATGAACCAGGAAGCAGGCCCTCACCAGAGAGTGAATCTACTGGTGCCTTGATCTTGGACCTCTTAGCCTCCAGAACTGTGAGAAATAAATTTCCATTTATGAGCCACCCCGTTTATGGTATTTTGTGATAACAGCCCAAATGGACTGAGACATCTAGTTATTAGAACTGGTGCACAATAGCAGATAGGGGCGCTTAACCATTATTCCTCTCACGAATAATGGCTATCATTGTTTGGGTGCTTAATATGGGCTAAGCATTTATGTAAAATAACCTGTTTAATTCACACAACAATCCTATGAAGTGGATTCTATTACCGCCTCATGTTACAAATGGGAAAACTGAGGCACAGAGCAATTAAATAACTTTCCGAAGGTCACACAACTTGTGAATGGCAGAACCAGCATTTGAACCCAGACATTCTGGCTCCAGAGCCCAAGCTCCTTCACGATGGGACCGTGCCTCTTCTAGAGACAGTCTTGGATTCGAATCTTCACTTCAACCTTATACTTTTATTTATTTATTTTTATTGAGAGAGAGAGAATGCTTCCGTGCATGAGCAAGGGAGAGGGAGAAGCAGACTCCCCGTTGAGCAGGGAACTTGATGCGGGAACTCAATCCCAGGGTCCTGGGATCATGACCTGAGCGGAAGGCACACGCTCAACCAACTGAGCCACCCACGTGTACCTCACATACTTCTTTTTATAATTAAATTTATTCCCCTCCCTGCACCTTTTTAAAGTAGGTCCATACCCAATGTGAGTCTCGAACTTATGACCCTGAGATCAAGAGTTGCATGCTCCACTGACTGAGCCAGCCAGGCACCCCTTCCCTTTTTCTTATATTGTTTCTCATTTGCAGATTTCTTTCTAGTTCTACCCCATGGTTTCTCCATTATGGTGTTTCTCTGTAATTAGTTGGTTACTGGATATAATTTCAGTGTATTGAGAATATGAGAATGATGGAAGAGAAGTGGAAAGCATAGAAACAGAAGAGATGATAGTGGAGAATTAAATGTACTGTTCCTCATTTCCAGTATGAAATCAAAACCGGAGGTTAGATCATTCAGAATGAGAGCATTCAGTGTTTTCTAAACTGTCTGCTTATAAGACTGACTTAGTAGTATGACCTGATTTAGTACTCCTGAGGTGAGAATAAAGAATTCATATTTTTAGCAAACACTTCCCATGACTATAATAAATCAAATATGGAAATCAAACTTAAACCTTCTTTATATAAAGCCCCCAAGTATGGCACATTAGCTCAGCTAAAGAATTATTGAGTGTTTTTAGCGTTTACACACACACACACTTTATAATAACTTAACATGTTTTTTTTAAGTTTACTTATTTAAGCAATCTCCACACCCAAAGTGGGGCTCGAATTCACAACCCTAAGACCAAGAGTTGTGTGTTCTACTGACTGATCCAACCACGTGCCCTTTAAATTTTTTTATTATTGTAGAAAACATGAAAGCTACACAAAAATAGGAAGAATGGTGTGATGATGCCCCATGCACCCTCACCCAGCCTCCCCAGTTGTCAATCCATGGTCAGGTATGGCAGTATTTTTGAAAGAGAGCAGAAAAGTTACTAAATAGTAAAGGCAAGAATTAAAATCAACTGTGTCTGCTTTACCTATAAGACTTAAAACTGGAAACAACCATACGTCCATCCCCAGGTAAATGTTATCAACAAATGCTTGTATGGCCATTCAGTGGAATTCTACTCAGCAATAAAAACAGCAACCTATACACACCACATGGGAGAATTGCAAAATAATTATGCTGCATGAAAAAATCCAGACCAAACAGGAGTACATTCTTAAAATTTGCCATCCCCTGGTTTAGAGGTGGACACAAACAATAAACAATAGGAAATAAGTACAAACAGGGATCACAACAAATCATGATTAGCCCTGAGGCACCTGGGTGGTACAGGCGGTTAAGCATCCAACTCTTGGTTTCGGCTTAGGCCATGAGCTTGAGCCTTGCGAAGGGCTCCATGCTGAGCATGAGTCTACTTAAGACTCTTGGGGAGCCTGGGTGGCTCATTTGGTTAGGTATCTGCCTTTGGCTCAGATCATGATTCTGGGACCCTGGAATCGAGCCCCACGTTGGTCTCCCTGCTTGGCGGGGAGCCTGCTCCTCCCTCTCCCTCTGACTGCTGATCCCCCTGCTTGTGCTCTCTCTCTGTCAAATAAATAAATAAAATCTTACAAAAAAAGAAAAACCAAACGTCTCCCTTTGTCCCTCCTCCCTGTGCGCGCGCGCTCTCTCTCTCTCTCAAATAAATCTTTTTTAAAAAAATCACGATTAGCACTATGGCAGTAGAGAATAACGGGCACAAAGGACAGCCTCTTTCTGTAGGGTGCATCATAATCTGCATTTGAATTGAAATCCATTTCCCAAGCATATTCTATGGTTTTCTGCTTTGGCGTCTTTGCACATTGTCTCCATCTGTTAGGCTCTTTTGCTGCCTTGCACTACTGTCAAATTCTACCTACTCCTTAGCTCCCACTTAAATGCTACATTCTCAGGGAAGGTTCTGCCATCTCTCCAGTTATAATTCAGTTCTCTCCTGCCTTTTTTTTTTTTTTAAAGTGAACTCTGCCCCCAATAAGGGTCTCAAACTCATGACCCCAAGATTAAGATTCACATGCTCTATGACTGAGCCAGCTGGGCATACCTCTCTTCAGCTTTCTTTAGCTCATGAACCTCTCTGGGTGTCACTTCCATTAGATTGTAAGATTCCTAATAAGAAGACCCAAGTCCCATTCTTCTCCTAATCCCTTGGGTCAGTGCAGCTTTTATAATATGAGTCTACGTCCATTTAAAGTCCTCCTGGGCAGACTTCTCCCAACCTCAGCCTCTGCCCCTCCCTTGCATCCTGTGCTAAAAAAACGTTGGCTGTTACGGTTACATGGACATGGTTATGTAATGCCCTTAATAAATGAAATCTAAAATGGTATATTTTTTTGAACCCAGAAGTTCACTCTGGGTTCAAGCTTTATTCTCTCTGAAGTTTTATAACATTTTCTGAAGTTCATGTTATATTCCTTTTTCTTCTGGATGATTTGCAAGGAGCTTTGGTCGAAAGCGATCAAGTCCTGACTGAGACGTGTTAACTCGGCAGTAGTGATATCTTTCAGAATGAAAACGTTGATTTTGAAAATCCTGCTTGCCTGAAAAACACACCTGAATACTTTCTGTATGTATTATATAAGGTACTGTCTTTTTTTTAATATATATATATTCTTTTGCTTGTAAGAAGGCTCAGCAGTATCTGTGTTATGTATGGAATAATATGGAAAATAGCATTTTTTTTCCCCACAGTCCTGGCTGTGACTGGAGTCTTATGAACACATGTACCAACTCTGAAAATTCACTTAACTTTCCAAATAAGGTTTTGTCCTTTTTTGTACATAAATGTACGCCTCCTTTTCTTCTTCTTTTTTTGAAAGACTTTATTTTTAAGTCATCTTTACACTCAGTGTGGGCATGAACTCACAACCCCTCAAGAGTCGTATGCTCTACCGACTGAGCCAGCCAGGCGCCCTACACCTCCTTTCCGTTGTCCATATGTGATGCTCTTTGATTTACAGTGGGGTTTTGCATAATTTCACCCACTGTTAGCTTATAGTGTATAAAAATATACAGATGTATAAACCTAGGAAAAACAAGGTGGTCATGGGTAGCTGTGGCAGATGAAGTGTATTTCTGCCTAGATTCCTTGCCCCCCCCCCCCCCGCCCCAGTCAGGGTTCCCAGGTGCAGGGATGCTGAGGTTCCTGGGTGGGGTCCTTGCCATATTTGAGAAATTCGATGTTCACTGTATCACATTTCTCTCTCGTTTAACGTGGCATCTCCATCACCATTGAAGAAGTTCTATCAGTGATCTAAGTTGCCCTTTAAATGGAAATTGTCCCAACATTCAGGACCCTCCTGGTTCTTTTCTTTTTTTTTTTTAAGATTTTATTTATTTATTCGACAGAGATAGAGACAGCCAGCGAGAGAGGGAACACAAGCAGGGGCAGTGGGAGAGGAAGAAGCAGGCTCCCAGCGGAGGAGGCTGATGTGGGGCTGATCCCAGAACGCTGGGATCGCGCCCTGAACCGAAGGCAGACGCTTAATGACTGCGCCACCCAGGCGCCCCTCACAAAGAGCATTTAAAGCCCCAAACTGAATCTCTTCTTTTTTTCTATAAAATTCTGAATGTCCTTTGCTATGGATCATGTTTATATTTGCACGCATTTGAAATAACTTATCAGCTGTCCTGCTGGTAGCCTACCTTTGGGGTCATTACCATTGCAAATATCTCCCTGATATCCCGCAGACATGGAGTTTTGACTGCTTAGTTGGTGAGTAAGGCAGACATATTGGAGTATCCTTTCCTTGGGAAGTTTGTGGCGTAAATCTTCTTACCCACAGATGACTGGAGTCTTTAGGCTCCTAGGCACATGACTTCATTATCAGGAGGTGATTAGGCAGTAGATTAAGATCTGCGCATTGCCTTGCAGTCTATATACAAAGCCTCCAGGATACCCATTTTTATTAGAGACAAAATTTCTAACTTGTCCAGTTGGTTTGTTTATGGCAGTGCTGCTCTGCTGGTCCTGGGAGAAGACAATTTTACATTTAAATAGAATATTCTAACTTTGCTTAGTAAGTAGTGACCTAAAAATTATAGTGCACGGAGCCGGAATTTCAGTGTTTTCACGCAAAGAGTTCTATCACAAGAGCCTCCCCTTTTTCATTCTTTGGCTGGATAGGCAGATTTACATGTTGCATGAAACAGTCTTGCTGGAGGGGGAGGAAACAAACAAGAAATCAGCAACTGAGTATGGGGTCATTTTAGGAATCCTAGTTATTAGTGTGATCATGATGAGAACGAATGCCCTTGACCACAGGACATGGACACAGTGTGATCCCGTGGGTTATTGTTTAGGATTAGGTTGGCATTACAAAGTAACTGGTTCTGTCTATGCCAGCTGACCTGGTAAGGGGCAGAGTATCCTCTGGCCCAGATTCACACTGGGTTGCCCATTCAGTGAAATTAAGCAGGGACTGTGGCTCACAACCACGAGGAAGGGCTTGTTTAGGGAGAGAAAAATTGTGAAAGCAAAAAGAAAGATGGCCATGTGAAGTTGGAAAAGACAGGCAGGTATAGCGGCTGAGGGGGGAAAAATAGGTACATATGGTGGAGAAATGGAAGTGCTCTCCATTGCTCCTTCAGCTGCATCTCCTTGGCACTGATTCTAGAAGTTTCCTATTTCTGGGGCCGAGCATAGATATGGTGCATTTCCTAGGAAGACAGATTTATATCCAGCATACAGCATCTCAAATTGCTGTGCCAGACTCATGGATCCTTTTCTGTGTCCTTGCCTCAAGTTTTGTGGGTTCGGTGCATGCTTCAGATGTAAGAGCTAGCCAGACTTTCCTACCTCCTGGGACACTTTCTAGTTTTGACCTTAAATATGAGATCAGGAAAATTCTGAGAAAAGGAAGACCCTCTTTTTCCTGAATTACACAGTACGTTGACTCATTAAACAACAAGAACAAAAAAGCCATTTTGTTCCAGAATGATCCACGTGTGGCTGCACTTAAAGCACAAAGTGATCAGAGACCAGTCACGCTTTCATTTTGCTTTGTGCTCATGGGCCTGACATTCTTCTGTCTTTGATCCCTGAGTGGGTGGCAGGAAAACAATGCTTTTCAGATTGGAGCTAAAAAAAGGCACTCTGTGGTAGGGAATATATTTTATTGATCAATGATTAGTGAGTCTTTTTATGACATGCTTGGTATTAAATATGATTCAAAAACCTTCAAAGGAAGGTTCTCAGGAATTACTAAGTCATGGCCTGTCGGCATGCCTCTAAACACAGCCGGACACCTTGGAGCGGGAATCTCTGTGTGCAGCCAAGTTTCTAAATTCTTGGGGGGGCGTACAGAGAGGAAGCAGTTCAGTTTCCTATTTGTGTTTTTATTTACATGCCATTGCCTGACATTTAATATATTTTCTCATTCTAGGAGCACTTAAGTCTCAATACTCAGGCTTATTTTCCAGTATTTCTTCAGATCAAATCATTCGTCCTTTACTTGTGTCCGTATGTAGTGGAAAGAAAATCAATGCCTCATCTGGGTCCTACTTCGTAATGAAGCTAGTAAGAGTCTCATCAGCCATGAGTAATATGTTATTCATGATGTTAGTGAGGACATACTCAGCTCCAGTCTCTTTGGTGGGCTCTGTAGGGTCCTTGTGGGGGTGGAAGGGAGGATGGCACTTAATTCTGGAGACCGCTGCATAGCCCTCTCTGGCTTCCTCTCACATGGGCTGCGAGAAGGCTTTCTTCTTTGTGGCACTAGTGAGGACTTGGCAGATGGAACAAGACTTGTTAGTTTTTTACCCTGTGTTGGATTCATCCACACATACAGCCCATATCTAGGATGTACGGCTTTTACCTGGGTGCCAAAGACTTGAAACAGAGGACGGTAACTCCGGAACCCATTTATGTTGTTTCAAAACCCTTGTGCGTTGTGTGGTATCGAGAGAAGGCATGTTCCTCTACCAGATAGCCCTCACCCAGATTATGACTGTTCTTAAATCACTTTGCCTAAAGCTGTCATCTTGCTTGGCCTTAGTGAAGTTACTTTATTTATTTTTTTTCTTTTCCAATTTGTATTTAAATTCTAGGTGGTTGACATATTGTGTAATATTGGTCTCAGGAGTAGAATTCAGTGACTCATCACTTACATACAACACCCAGTGCTCATCACAAGTGTCTTCCCTAATACCCGTAACAGTCCACCCCCACCCACCTCCTGTCATTAACCCTCAGTTTGTTCTCTATTGTTAAGAGTTTCTTGTGATTTGTTTCCTTTTCTCTTTTTTTCCCACTTCTCATATGTTCATCTGTTTTGTTTCTTACATTCCAAATATGAGTGAAGTCATGTGGTATTTGTCTTTCTCAGATTGACTTATGTCACTTAGCATAATACCTTCTAGTTCCATCCACGTGGTTGCAAATGGCAAGATTTCATTCTTTTTGATGGCTGAGTAATATTCCAATATAGAAATATGCCATGTCTTCCTTATCCATACATCAGTCAGTGGACATTTGGGCTTTTCCCACCATTTGGCTATTGTTGATAATGCTGCTGTAAACATTGGGGTGCGTGTACCCTTTCAAATCTGTTTTCTATATCCTTGTAAATACCTAGTACTGCAATTGCTGTGTCATGGGGTAGTTCTGTTTTTAACTTTCTGGGGACCCTCCATACTGTTTTCTAGAGTGGCTGTACCAGTTTGCATTCCCACCAACAGTGTTAAGAGGGGTGAAGTTAACTTTAATCTTGAAATGTGGCAAAGATGCAGTGACCATCTAGTAAATATCAAGTTGTGGGAATACAGTGATGAATGAGCCAGCAAATCCTTCCTTGACGGGGCTCACAGTCTTGTAGGGTCAAGGCAATTATAGAGACCTTCCAGAAATAGTATTGAGAGGCAAATTCCACATGTAGGTGATGCATGAGGGTGACAGGAAATGACCTCAAATTGAAGTTAAGATGCACAGTAGGAGAGATGAGCCAAGAATCCGTGAACCCTCAGAACCCAGCAAGTGAGCCGGTAGAATTTGCAGGAAGTATGACTCAATTGTGACTGTAATGAAGAAGGCTTAAGCCAAGTCATCTGAAGAAACGACATGCTAGCATATGCTTCGAAAGAATAAAAGGAGAGATGAAACAGCATGTTCCCAGACCTCTCCCAGGAAGACAGGAGGTCAGAGACCTTTGACATTGTCTGACTACTGTTTTGTAGAGTCGGGGGTCGGGGATGGGAGGAAGGGACAAAACTAGGCTTTGGAGCCAGACTAAGTTTGAATCCCAGTTCTGCCACTTCTTATTAAGTGTTTGACCTTGAACAGGTCACTTCAACTCCCTAAGCTTCAATTTGCTCATCCTTAAAAATGGGCTGAAAAGTAGTGATTGTGTGTACATGCCTAAATGGAATATACGTTTAGTAGGTGTTAGCTCTGCTATCAGGGTTGGAGCTCAGGTTTGAACCCAGCTATGTCTTGGTTCTGGGACTCCCAAGACTTCAGCATACTTGCTTTTTTTTTTTTTTAAATATAGAAAAGAATATAAGGAAGAGCTGTATTTTAATTGTATTACTGTTCAGTTGCCCACTGTTTTGATGGGTTGAACAAAGTCCATTGATTCTTTGTGGAGGAGTGTTTGCTGGAGAGTGTGAGTCAGGCATCTGCATTATTAACTTGTCCAGAAGCTTTTTGTGGCAGATTGATTTAAAAAGCCCCCAACAAAACAGAGGATTTTATTTAATAGAAATATTGTCAAGATGACACTGAGATTTGGGTTTGGCTTTCAGATCATATGTTTCAAGTCAGATAAAGGTCTTTCCCCTGACAGACATGAGACCCATGATGTGCTGAAAATTCTGTCCGCTCCAAAGGCCTTGCATGGGGGAGGTGATATTCACCTGCAGCATCCTTGTGACCTTGCTCAGCAGGTGTGGCTTTCTCAGCAGGTGAGGACAGGGGCTTGGTATAGAGAGTTGGGGAGAAATCTGGTGGCCAGGATTTTCAGCCTACAAGGGTGTGTGGTCTGCCTGAGTTTGAATGTGGATGGGTGTGTGCCCAGGTATGTGTCTGGGTTTCCATCCAAAGGCAAAGGCCAAGTAGAAGAAAGTTGCTAAAAGAAAAAGAGTTTTAAAAGCAGGCTCCAGATTTGTATCCAGCCTGTAAGGAATATGCAGCCCAAGTTCTGCTTGCAGAGAGTTGCACTGTTACTTTTTTTAAAAAATGATTTTATTTATTTATTTATTTGTTTGTTTGAAAGAGAGCACAAGTGAGAGAGAACACGAGCAGAGGGAGGGGCAGAGGAAGAGGGAGAGCAGACTCGCCGCTGAGCAGAGAGCCCCATGGAGTGTCCAGTCCAGGGACTCTGGGATCATGACCTGAGCCGAAAGCAGATGCCCAACCGACTGAGCCACCCAGGTGTCCCTGCAGTGTTACTTTTTGGGTGTCTTTATCCTCGTCTAGGTTCAGTACTGAAACATCCAGATTGGTGTTATAGGGGAGGTTTTGAGTAGATTCCTTGCGACCCTGAAAGTCACACTTCTCTGAAATTGGCTTAACACCAATCCAGACTCCACTGGCGTTCCTGTTATATTTTACAGCTATTCATATGCGCCCCTTAATAAATGACCTCTGTAGAGGGAGAATAATCACCAGTTCATTGTACAGGAGGAAAAGGCCCTCAGAAATGGCCAGAACTTATTCAGTATATGCCACCTGTTACGGAGGCACATTGCTTCCACAGAAATCCTTGCTTATAGGCAAACTTTCTCTTAAAGGGTCAGCAAGTAACTATTTTTGGCTCTGTAGGCCATCACACGTCTTGTCACAATCATTCAGCTCTGCTGTTGTAGCTCAGAAACAGCCATAGACAGTGGTTTATTGGAATGAATGTGAATGTGTTTCAGTAAAACTTTATTTAACCAAATGGGCCACTAGCCTGCAGTCCCTGGCGTGCTGAAATCAGCTTGGATTATCATAAACTTCCTGGACCCCTGCGAGTATGAAAAACATACTTTGGAGTAAGAAGCTCATTTGACTATAATAGAGAAAAAGAGTTTCCATATTTACATATCTTAGTGTTTTCTTTTTCTTTCTTTCTTTTTTTTTTTTTTTAAGATTTTATTTATTTATTTGAAAGAGAGAACGCAAGCAGACAGAGGAGCAGAGAGAGGGAGAAGGACAAATAGACTCTGTGCTGAGCGCAGGGCCCGACCTGGGGCTCTACCCCATGACCCTGAGATCATGACCTGAGCCGAAATCCAGAGTCCACCGCTTGACCAACTGAGCCACCCAGGCGCCCCTATCACAATGTTTTCTCACAACTTAATTTTTACATAAGTGGTCCACATTTATTTCCTGGAAACTGGATCCCTATAAAAGCTTGGTAAGGGCACCCGTGTTTGGTATGAAACAAATTAATCGATGTTTGAATTCTTACTCCCTTTGAAGTTAATTTTCACATGCCAGCAAGGTTCTCAGTAGCATGTTTCATGCATTTCTCCTCTGTAGCAGACGCAAGCCTGAGATCCCTCAAACTCTTTAGTGCCATCCCAGGTGACTCTCCTAATCCTGAGCCAGTCTCCCACAATTCCCGCGGGAGAAGTTCTCCTGGTTGTCTGGGATGAGTCCACACTAGCATGGAGGGCTTTGTGGTGTTGTGAGACCACCCTGGCTACTTTATTCCGCCCCCACAGTTTACACTTTCTCACTAGTGAAACCTGCTCTGACCCCACCGCTCTCACAAGAGGAGTGCAAGCTGGATTTGCCATATTTTCAAAGTCATCCTCCGTTGCACATGAACATTGGCTGCACCCCGAGCTTGGCTGTGAACTGATTATTCGCACCAGGACCTGTTAACGCAAGTTCCTTCACTCCCAAGACTAAAAATAAACCATATCTAACACTTGGAAGCAAAATTCCAGGCGAATATATCATCTGATTTGATTGAATCTTCGTTGAAAATGTTAATGATGGAATCAGATGCTTACCTTTAAGGTGGAAGACTGCATTTTTCCTGTGAGTGGGTGGGTAGAAATCAATTCCACCTATCAGTGGATGTAATCAGAGATTGATGGATGCCTGAGCATCTGAAGTGACACTAGTTGGTTTTGTTTGAGGGCATCTCCCCTCTACCCCCATGCCATGGAGGGACGGTCTTCTATTTAAATCATGCTGCCAGCGCTATAGGATTTAGGGGTGTTTAGTGTTTGTGTGTCCAGCTAGTGTCTTCTATGATAGGGAACCAGACTGTCCCTAGGAGATACAGATATTAATTACAGTCATTTGTGAATAATGGGATTATAGATGACTTCTGTGATTTTTCTATGTTTTACAACTGTTCAATAACGAAAATGTATTACTCAAGAAAAACTGTGCTGAGACTTTCCAAATTTTTTGACCGTAACCCACAGTAAGGAGTACATTTTACAACCTGACTCAGGTCAAACCTGCATTTACGTGTTTATAAAATTAAAACAAGAGTTTCATGAAACATTAGTTAACCTTTTTGCTACCTGTCCTTAGCTCTGATGGTTTTTTTTCCTACTTGTCTATTCTATTTTATCGAAGGCAAAGAAAGAAAGGAGAGGGCGTAGGTATTGACCGACTAAAATGATTTCATGAGCTACTGATGGGTAAATTGAAAAATACTGATTATAGTGCAGTGGTGCCAGTCTTTTATTTCATGGGTCAGTAAAATTTCAGAAGAAATTTCATTGATTGATATAAGATCATCCACTTATGATGTTGCAGAAAAAGGATATTCTAAAACTTATATTGTGATTCCTTCATTAATTTTTCATGCTTGTTTTCATGATTTGGGGGAAATTTTCATGTCAAAATATCCTTTCTTTTATGAAAGAATATTTCAACATGACACATTGAAAAGGGTATAGTTTAGGGATTTCAGTAGTGAATAAATTTAGCTTTGTGACAACAGACTGCACTCGCTTTGTGTTTTTTTCCCTTCTGGCAATGAACCTTTACAAACTTGGCGATACAGTAGCATTTAGGAATCATCGAGGAGTCATCAATGTTGCCAAAAGAGCATTGCTTTGGAACACCCAATTTCAGGGACCGGTTCTGAATCCCAGCTACTCGGGGCACATCCCTCAACTTTTCTTTTCTTTTTCTTTTTCTTTTTTTTTTAAGATTTTATTTATTTATGTGACAGGGAGACAGCCAGCGAGAGAGGGAACACAGCAGGGGAGAGGGAGAGGAAGAAGCAGACTCCCAGCCAAGGAGCCCGATGTGGGACTCGATCCTGGAATGCCGGGATCACGCCCTGAGCCGAAGGCAGACGCTTAACGACTGCGCTACCCAGGCGCCCCGTTCAACTTTTCTGAACCTCATTTTGCCCATCTGCAAAAGGGGTACCTTTCAGAGGTGTAGAGATAAGATTAATAGAGAGTTTAAGACAGTTTCCAATGCAAAGGAGTTTACAAACGTTAACCTCTCAGAATTATTCCCTCCCTCTGCTGCTTTCGGGATATGAAAACTTGGAGCGTTGAAAGAAGTCTGTTATGTGTTCCACGTGATGATGTGGTATCCCATGAAGGATCCTTAACATGAAAAACACTTGTGTATTTGTTTCCTGTCTACCCTCAAGTTTACCCGTTTTCACCTCCTGTCAGCCTCTTTCTACGATAGCATTCGCGACAGCACCACAGCTCGCCGGGCAGTTTGGTTCTGGGGGTACGATGAGAAAAATTCCTTGATAGTACAGTGAGGTTGCCGTTTTTAAACTGCAGTTTTTCAGCTGCGGTTTTGGCTGGTGAGGACTTGGAAGTTGAGCGGAAAAGTAAGACTAGGGAAAGGATGTGCTTAAAATAGATCTCATGCGCCTTCTGTTTAATTACATGGTAATTTGTCAAACAGACTAGTTTCTGTGGCCTTGACTGCTGATAGAGGTTTGTCCCCCATCACAGCTCCTCTTCAAAGCAGGAGCACGGAGACACGCAGAGTTCACACATCTCCACACATACTTGATCTGCAAGGGCTCAGTGCCGATCGTTTCGTCTAATCTCATGCCTTTCTCGACAGCGGACTATATATTTATTTCAGCAGGAACACCTTTATTTAAAGTCTCCTTTGTGGTGGGGTACCTGGGTAGCTTGGTGGGTTGGGCGACTGACTCTTGGTTTTGGCTCTGGTCATGATATCAGGGTGCTGGGATCGAATCCAGCCGTGTGCTCAGTGGGGAGTCTGCTTGGGATTCTCTCTCTCCCTCCCCCCCACCTAAAAATAATAAATAAATAGAGTGTCCTCTCTTTGGCAAATATCTTTATCAGATATTTTCAGTTTTGTCCAGAAACCGACCACACCCACACTACCTCTTATTTCCCCAGTGGATTCGCTCTCCAGGAAAGCTCCAATCATCTCAAACTCTCAGGAAATGAGCTGGGTGTTCCTGGTAAGGGAGGTTTACCCAGAGCATGTAAATGTTTCTAGAATGTTTCCTGTAGTCATAGCTAATGTTTCTATGGGCTTGTTGTATTCCAGAAACTTTGTTACTGTCTTTAGGAACATTATCTTGTTTACTCCTAAGAAAAAATAAATACTTCCCTGCCTTGACTTCTTCAGAGATCTTTGTAAATGTCATCTGTCATAGTGTGTTCTGCCTACCAATTTCAGGTACGTGGGGACTGTTGTTTTCTTGCAGCTTACCACTATTTAGTAAGTGAGTATTATGTGCCAGGCACTGCTCTGAGCACTAAGGATATGCAACAATGACTAAAACAAACTCCCTGTCTTCTGCTGGGGGTGGTGGGAGAGATCCAGGCAATAACATATAAGCATACAAAACATACAAATACAATGTCAGGGAGAGATTTTTTTAAAAAGCAGAGTAAAGGGACAGAGGGCAGGCATGGGGAGAGAGATGGGAGAAGGTCTTTGATGAGGTGACATTTGAACAGAGACCCGAATGAATCACAGAATAGGACTTGCAGATGTTTGGCAAAAGGGCCATTTGCTCCTGCACTAAATAGTTTCCCTTCTGCCTTTTTCTTTTCTTTCTTTCTTTCTTTCTTTTTTTTTTAAGATTTCATTTATTTATTTGAGAGAGAGAGAGAGCACAAGCAGGGGGAGGAGCAGAGGGAGAGGGAGAAGCAGACTCCCCACTGGGCAGGGAGCCTGAGACTTAAGACTCCATCCCAGGACCCTGGCATTATGACCTGAGCCAAAGACAGGCACTTAACCAATTGAGCCACTTAGGCTCCCCCTCCTTCTTCTGCTTTTGATCCTTTTCTTATTTTCTCCTTGCCATCACCATCAGATATGGGCTTAGTGGAGCCAGACTGAGGGAAGCCAGCTCTAGAAAGGCATCAGCTGGCTAATGGCATTGCTCCTGGGGCTTAGAACAGGACCTGGCTCTCTGGGAGATGGAGCTGAGCAAGGCTGGGGCCCAGAAGCACAAGCTATGTCTGGTTTAAGAGAGAGCCTTGATTACAGGTGTTAAGCAGGCAAGAGCTCAGTGCTTAGGACCAGGCTGCAGGTTGAGAATGAGTCTTGTAGCCACAGTACTTCATGCTGACACCTCAGACTTGGAGCCAGAGTCCAGTGTCCCCTCCCCATGTTTATAGAGGATGACCAGAAACTACTGTGCATTCCACTGAATGCAGTCTGCTTTGGCCACACTGTCTCGTGCTCTCTGTCCATTCTGCACTTGTTGATTGCCTCCTCTGCCTGAGAACTCAGCTACAAAAGGAAGCCCCACCCCCACTCAAGCGGACTTTCCTCATCCGGCCCCCAAAGGCCTCTTACATCACCTGTAGATGCCCTGTGGCAAAGTGCTGTAATCTTTGCTTGGGAGGCCGGCCAAGACAGGAAAGCCAATAGAATGGGGTCTAGAGTCAGACCGCCTGGTGTGAACCCTGTCTTCCCTTGGGCAAGTTACCCTATCTCAGTTACTTCACCTGTAAAATAGGAATAATAACAGTACCTACCTTGTAGGATTGTTGTGAGATAAAATCCGCAGAACAGTTCTGGCCTCCTAAGTGTTAGTACTTTTTACGTATCTGTATCCCCTCACTAAACTGTGAAGCCCTCATTGGGCTGACAATCTATTGTAGGACACACACTGTAAATTAGCAAACGTGGAAGTAAGTAAGATGTAAGATTTTATGTATTTATTTGACAGATATGGAGCGAGAAAGAGCACAAGCAGGGGGAGAGGCAGGCAGAGGGAGAGGGAGAAAGACGCTCCCCGCTGAGCAGATTATGACCTGGGCTGAAGGCAGACACTTAACCAAGTGAGCCCCCCAGGGCCCCCACATGTGTTATTTTAAATAGGATGGGTGGAGAAGGCTTTTTTGAGGATTTTAAATTTGAGCAATGGTCTGATCCATATGACAATCTGGAGGACGGTTGTCCAGAGGGAGGGATCAGTGAGTGCTGGAATGACCTTGGTGTGTTTGGGCAAGAAAGTGAGTAAAGGGAAAGCTGGGTGCACCAGGAGGAGAGCAGGAAGTGGTGAGGTAGGGAGGGAGAACAAAGGGAAGTTGGGAAGTACACCTAGGGCAGACTGTAGGGCTTTGGAAGGTGGCCAGGAGTTTGGGAAATGTTCTCTTACAGTGGGAGCCACTGAGATTCGTAAGCAGGGGAGTGATATGATTTGATTTGTACTTATTATATAATACGTATAAAATATATAACTATATATATTTAGCTGTGTATAATTATATATATATATATTGTTTGCTGTGTGGAAAGTTGAGATAACAGTGGGAGCAGGGGTAAAAGTCGGGCGCTTGGGATTCTTGGACTTCTGCGGATGCTGAGGTAAAGGGGATTTGTCCTGACAGCTTTTTTTGGGAAGATGGGGAATCAGTAGTGGGTTGAATAGTGTCCCCTCAAACATCACATCCACCTGGAACCTCAGAATGAGACTTTATTTGGAAATAGGGTCATTGTAGATATAATTATTAAGGACCTTGAGGTGAAATCATTTTGGGTTGAAATCCAATGACTGGTGTCCCTTAGAAGAAGAGAGGACACAGAGAGGTACTGAAGACGCCACGCGAAGACACGTGGCAGAGATTGGAGGGATGCAGCCACACACCAAGGGACACCAGGGGCCACCAGAAGCTGAAGGAGGGGAGGAAGGATTCTTCCCTAGAGCCTTCAGAGGAAGTATGGCCCTGCTACTGCCTCGATTGTGGGCTTCTAGCCTCCAGAACTGTGGGAGAGTAAATTTCTGTTGCTTCAAGCCCTGCAGTCTATAGTATCCTGTTACCACGGTAACGGGGGACTGATACACTTCCTAAGGGTCTTTGGTGTCAGGAGATTTGCACTGGGGTGGGGGCGGGGGGCGTGGTCTTACCAGGATCGCGGGTAGCTCTGTAGACCTCCCTTAAGGTCAGGGAGGGTGGTATTACTAGGAACTTGAAGGAGCACTAGGAGCCTGAGGAGGCTTCTGATGAATGTGGTAGAATGAATGAATGAATGAATGAATGAATGAATGAATGAATGAATGAGTGAATGGATGAGTGAATGAATGAATGAATAGGCCCAAGACTGGGCCGTTAAATACGATAATCATAACTGGCCATCCATAGGGCGTGGGTTCTGCAAGTCAGTGCAGCCACCACCCCTTCTGCTGTGTGTCCTCTAAACTCTTGTGGGTTGAGAAACCAGATTAAGGTCTTTGTTAGAATTCAGGTGCAGAGGACAGAGTGAGGGCCTAAATGACTTTCTAATGCATAGTAGGTGTGGGTTTTAGAATCTGGACTTTTAACATCGATTTTCCAAGCCCAGCGGTAATTTCTCCTTCCTCCCTTTTAAATGTTCATTAGCTAGGTCAACTTAGGGGAGCTGGAGGAGTGCAATCGAGAAGCGCCGTCCACGGCCCCAGCAACAAAGAGCAGTCCTGCCATGGGCTTATTGCTCCTGTTCTTTTTTGGTTTAGTGCTGAAAGTGCTGAAAAGGGAGAGGAAACCCCAGGCCACAAAAATTTAATTTTATTGTAATCCTGCCAGAGGTCCACCCCCTCTGCTCCTGTTCTTTTGGCCTGTCTTATAGAAAATGTATATGGACCAAGATCAAGCTTTTTTCTTTTTTTTTTTTTAATTAAACAAATGGACTGCATTCTCCTGTAAAACGTGGGTTCAAACGGTGATGCCCTGGAAACCTGGCCCTTAGTCTCAGTGATTCGAATTCCTGGCTTCTGGACACACAGTAGGTGCTGAATGAATGCTTCTTTTATTGAAATCAGGGCTGAAATGGCAAACCTGGTTAGGGATGTGTACCTGGACGGAGTCAATTTCTGTGTCAGTTTCTCTTCTGTGTTCATTGATCAGCATCCTAATGTTGATTTTTTTTATTAATCAAACACTGTATTTAGTTAATAAAAAAAAACCCCACAGAATATGAATCAAAACAGCTGTGTTTGCTGTTGGTGTGGCCGTTCACCTCCTCATCCCGGGGTATGTCATAACAGTACCACATTCGTAGAAACAAAAGTTTAGAAATAAAAAGGATGACTTTTCTCCCTGCAGCTACCGGTGACAACCCACAGCCTCAGCTCAGAGTATTTATTTAATTTTGTGTCTGGTAATGGGGCTCGGAGATAATTTTGTGAAGCAGATGTGTGAAGATCTGATTATTGTGGGAGCTCATTTCTTGTAAAAATAAATGTATTCTACAGCCTTGGGCAGGGGGCACGACATTACTCTTAGATGCTTCCTTGGTAAGTGTGCTTGGATATATTCACGAATTGCAAGAAAGTTTTTGCAGCATTTTCCAGTTATCACCTTTTGCCACATTTCTTGCTTATAAGCATCCTGGCCAGGGGTGAATAAAGAAGGAAGATAAAGGAAAAGACAAAACGGAACAACAATGACAACAACAAACAAAAGAAGGAAAGAAGCAAATAAGAAACTGAAAACAAACACCTCTTTCCCAGAAGGCAGTATAGAAAACTCCAGAGCTGGGAGGAAGGTGAAAAGTCAAACAGCAATGAGAGCACAAGCTTCATTCAGGTGATCACCGGTCACCAGCAGCCTGAAGCAGAGCCAAACTGAGGGTGAGGCCAGTGAGACATGCCTCTTGGGCGCAAAGAACTCATCAATAATATTTTAATACGAGATACTTAAAAAAAAATTTTAATTAGCACAAATACCCCATGATGAACAAAATATTAAAACGTCGAAGGCTGGCTCTCACTCTGCACTGGTGGACTCGACCTCATTCACCTCCCTCTGAGCAAAAGTGAGGTAATCGAGAGCTTGAAAGGAAAAGTTTCTCATTCCTCTAAGGCTGGCTTTGCTCCGGGTTTGGAATCTAGCTCTGTCTGGAGCAGCTCCGTGACCTCAGGCAAATGACTTAACCTCTCTGAGCTGCTTTTTGTAAAACGAAGAGAACGCTTTCCGTCTGCCGGGCTTTTGGGTGGTTTAAGAATTCTGCCCCGGGAGCACTGGGTGCATAGCAGACTCTCACTAAAGCCACATTCATTATTATTCACAGAGAATTAAGTTCTCAAGGAGACCCAGGCGGGTACCACCTAAGCACACAAGCCTCTCACACAGCTGTCAGGGTTAACACAGCTTTGTTTTCACTTTGTGGGGTGTATCAGTCGAGCCCCGTGCCTGTGCTTTGAACACTCATACATCCGTTCAACTGTTAAGTAACCCATTTCCTGTTTAGTCATAGCTTCTTGCCTGGGCCTCGCCACGGGCCCCAAGTTGTCATCTCTGTACCTCCCTCTCAGAGCCCCTGAGCCTTCTGAAGCCATCTAGAAGTTAGGTTTCGTAACGGCTTTTGTTTATGAAGGTCTCCTTGGCCATTGTCAGTCTCTCTTGAGCCGATTTCTACATGTGGTGATTCATCTGGATGACGCCTCCTTCTTATTGTCCCTTGAACTGTCCACAGTCCTGAGCTGGCCTTTGATTTGCACCACGGAGATGGAGCAAATGTTCTTATCGCGTAAGGCTGAAGCTAACATGAGCAGAGTGGGAATCAGGGGAGGAGGGCGCAGTGGAAGCACAGTTAATATTTGATACGGAAAACTGTCAAGCAGTTCACTTATCTCTCCAATTGTACGAGGAAGCTGGAAACAACAATTTTGTCAGCCTTTCTTCTAATCTGATTAGAGCTGCCGGGACTAGGAGCTGAGCCCTTACTTTATTCTCCTCCTTGGTCCTAAGGATGCGAAAGGAGATGGGAGGATGACAGGAGAGTGTCACTCCAATATCCTACTAGACTTTGGGGGTCTTAGTCATCATTCATGGCTTGTGTGTGTTGAATATCCATGCGTGTGCGCAGTGCTTCATTGAGGGAGGCAGTGTGAAGTAGGAACCACACATTTCTGGTTTCAGTCGTGTGTGCTTTGGATTTAAGCTCTTCTTTTCCACTTAGTTAATAGGAACTTATTGGGTTGGGTGCAAAATGATACAAAAGGTGAGCTGAATGGGATTTTTGCCCCTGAAGCATTTAGGTTGTAGTTGGGTAGAATAAATTCTGCTCGAGCTGAGCCCTAGGCTCACACTCCTTCCTGCATTTCCACCTCTCTCTTGTCTGCCCTAGAAATGTTGCTTGAATCCAGCCTCTCCTCTTTCTCCCTCTGGGCATTTGCTCTTGCTTTTTAGGGCAGTCCCTCTTCATTTACTGCCCGGTCTATTGAGAGCCCTGCTGAGCCATATTGGAGCCCGAGGCCAAAAAGGCTGTGTGTCCCTCTGTGCACTTATCAAAATATCCTCCCATATTGTGAACCGAGTGGGAAAAGTTAATAAAAGCTCTACAATATTAAAAAAAAAAACACACCAATATATATAAAGCCTCATGTTGTTCAGTCTGTTCCCATATCATTGTCAGCCCTCTTCGACTCACCCAGTGGAGTGGGGGTGGAGGATGGGGAGGAGGGGGGAGGTTTTCACGGCCAGTTGCATAATAAACCAGGGTTGTAAAACAAACAGCAACAGCCTGCCTTTATTTACAATTTGGATTTTTTTTCTTTAAGATTTTATTTATTTATTTGAGAGAGAGAGAGAGCGCAGGAACAAGAGTGCAAGAGCCAGGGGAGGGGGGCAGGAGAAGCAGACTTCCCCCTGAACAGGGAGCCCTATGAGGGGCTCCATCCCGGGACCTGAGATCATGACCTGAGCCTGATCTGAGCTGAAAGCAGATACTTACTGACGGAGCCACCCAGGCGCCCCTGGATTTTTTTTTTTAATTGTGGGTTTTCTTGCATTAATTTTGATCTTTAAAAAATACTGCATTAAAGTAATATTTATCTGGATTGCTGAGCTTTCTGGCACCCCCTTGATTTTGTACCTCCCTCGTTCATCCTGATCCTGGCTCCACTCTGCTGTGAGAGCCCACTCCCAGCTGTCATGTACACAGCTGCCAGCTACCTTCCTGATAGACCAATGGTGATTATGTCACTTGCATGTCGGCTCCTGATTGCCTGAGAGGTGAAATCCAACCCCCTTGGCTTGGCTTCAAGCCCTATCACAGCCTGGCCTCCGGTCACCTCCTCAGGGCATCTGCCCCACCTCAGGGCATCTGCCCTACCTGGCTGGTTCCTTCCTCACCTAGCCTCCACGAGACCGCCCCTTTGCCCCTGCCTGAGTAATGCCTCTGTTCCCAAACGCCTTCACCTAAAATATGCCTGCTTGGCTCTTGAGCTCCCCCTGGGATACCACCTCCTGGCTGGGCTGCGTTTTTGGGCTCGTCACGCCGGCTTAATTGCAGTTTCCCTCGTAGAAAACTGTTCGCCTTCCCCTCGGGTTCCTATCTCGGCTGTTGCACTCACTTTCCCACTGTGATTTATCTGTTTACCTGTGTCCCCAGTTACACTGCCTGCTCCTTGAGGAGAGCAGCCGGGCTTTCATGTCAAATGAATAATGAATACAATTTTGGATACAGCGAAAAAAGCAGGAACAGCGACTATGAAATAATCCATTAAAAACAATAGCAGGCAGGGAGGGCACTGGTCTTAAAATATGGAGTCGAATCTTGGCTCTTTTGTTAGCTGGCTTTGTGATGCTAGACATTTTCAGAGTTTTATGATGAAAGCTTCCAAACAAGCAAAAGTAGGGAACCCTGTGATGAACCCACAGGTACTCACCCCCAACTACAACAGTCACCTGACGGCCAGTCCAGTTTCTTGGAATGCCCTGCTCTTCACCCCCAACCCTGGATGACTTGGAAGCAGATCCCAGACAACCTATTCGTCTGCATATAATTATTTCAGTAAGGACATTAAGCTTTTAATTGATTGCAAAAACTCAATATGAACCAGGTGCAGAGAAGAGCTCCCAATGGGTTGACATGGGGGAGGCCCCATGAAGCAAGTCCTGAAGGATGGACATGGATTTTGGCTAAGGAGGTTTGTAATTGGGAAGCTGTGAAGTCATGTGTGCCCCACGCACGTGGTCCTCGGATTGGATTAGCCGGCATGGGACAGGGTGGGGAGCAGTGAGTGGGAAGGAAACCCAGCCATGGATCGGAGGGGCTGCTAGCCACCCCCCAGCCCCCATGCTCTAGAGGCAGCCTTTTGGAGGGGTAGGGATAGGCTGGGAAACTTTACTTTTATATTTATTTATTCGTTCATTCAAACATCCTTTTTTTAAAGTAAGTTCTAGACCCATCGTGGGGCCTGAAACCAGGACCCCAAGATCAAGAGTCCTGCATGCTACCGACCGAGCCAGCCAGGTGGCCCCCTTTTCAGTTTACCTTATCAGCGCATTACCTTGAAGGGTTGCCCTCACCATGGTGACATGGGGCCAAGGACTTAGGAGTATTTACTTAGCCCCCTTCAGCTCTGTCTCTGGAAGCGTTTTTCTTTGTTGACTAATTTCTGCTCTAACAGCAGAAGGGATTTGAAGGAACTGGTTCCTGTGCCCACCCATCAGGCTTTCGTGGGGGAGAAATGAGGACTCGGTTTTGCACTGCTCAGCCCTACACTAAGGTGACCTGGCAGCAGCGCATTTTATCCCACTGGGTTTAATCCTTACTATGAATAACAGAGCAAAGCTTTGTTATTCATGGGGGTGCATTTCTGCTGCGGAGAGAATTAGCTGCAATCTTATTCGGAAGGTGCCTTCTGATGCCATGAGGTCTTTTGAACTGTGAATAAATAGAGGCCATTGTTTAGGTATTTGGAACGTAAGGCTTAAATTGCTCCAGAAGTTCCACTCAGGTATCTTTGTTTGGCCGTCTTCCCCCCCCACCCCCGCCGCCAAAGTAATAGTTTTCTCCATATTGATTTAGGACCTGCCTCTTCAGCACTTTCTAAAACTAGGGCACAACCAACCCCTTTCCTGGAGTTTCTTCTACCAAGAGAGAGGAGAAATTCTTCTGGGTCTGAGAGGGGATAAAAAAAAAAAAGATGGAAAGGAAAAGTAGGTGCAAGCTGAATCAGGATGTCTATCACACAGAATTTGGGAATATGGCAAAGAGGATTATGGTAAAGAAATAATTTTGTCCCTGCTTAAGATCTTTTCAAAATTTAAGTTAGGAGAAACAGAAGAACGATGCAGAGTGAGCTTATTAATTTATTGCTCCCTGGAATCTCTTAGGATAAAATATTTAAGAATCTCTAAAGGAACGTTTGATTATTTATACAAGGCTCAAAGCTTGCACACCCCAATTCCCCAACACAATATGCCTTTCTGGACCCTAGGAACTAGGGATCTGATGCTGGCTTTGTCTTTGAAACCACAGAGGGAAGCCCCTTTCTTGGAAGGTGTTGATCTCTTGAAGTTTTTACCTGGGATCTCAGCTAACGCATTGCTGTTTTGTTGTTGTTGTTGTTTCTTATTTTTTTTTCCTCTAATGAGAATTTTTAAGATCTACTCTCTTAGCAACTTTTACATACACGGTATTGTTAACTGTGGTCCCATACCATACACTACATCCCTAGTGCTTATCTTACATTGCCTTGCTCAAAAGGCTTCTTGAAAATGATGTGTGGGCTTAATCTGGGTGGTTCCCCCACCTTTGGTCACAAACAGCCTGCTTGTGTCTCTCAGTGTGTGGCCTGGCAGTCTGTGCTGCTTCTATCCAGAGTAAAAGTGATTTTCTCATCTGGGACCAGTTGTATTCAAAACTGGGGCAGTTTTCCCTGACGTAGAGGGGAGGGAGCAAGACTAATTCAGGACCCAGAGAGCTGTCCTTTGTAGTTGCTTCATATGAAATTTATTTGGGCTTCTGCTTTCATCATCTTACCTCCATTTCTCCCCTCCCCTGGGCCTGTCCAGAACCACCTCCGGGCCATTCTCTCCTCTCTTTCCTGGCCCTGTGATTCTAGTCCTTCTCAAAGGTCTTTCTCATTATCCACGGTTGAAATCAGCCGCATTTACCGAACTGCCGTGGTGAGTCCATGCATGAAGTCTTCATTCCTCTGCCCCTTTAGGTGCTAACATTTTTATCTCTTTGCTCTTCCTCCTTGTCACCTGTGCATTGAGACCCAGGCCATTAAAACCATTTGGTTGTACTTATTTAATTTGCACTGATCTGCGGAGGGCTGTCTGTGTTGACATAGCAGCGTCCCTTCTCTTGCCTTTTCTCCTCTTCCATGTTTGAGTTTGGAAGGGGTCGGTGTTTGGAAGAAGTTAAAAGTGACCCAGAGAATTGCTTTTGATAGTGTTGATACACACTTCTTTTGAAGCCTGACATTGGGAATTGTTCATTTAATTTGGAGCCTGTCAGTTTATGCATTCTAATCACCTATTGGAAGCCTTGCTGAGAACCCAGGATTATTTGTTAAACCGCCATTGGAATAAGCATGACACTGTTCTTTAAAGGGAGAAGGACTTAAAAAAAAGTAATAAGCATACTTCTATATTTTCTTGACATACCAAAGAAAAAAAGTCTTTCTGTCTTTACCTTGACAAGACATCTAACATTGGTGGGAGGTTTTGCTTGCATGAGAACTTCAACATGATAATCTAGAGGTCCTGGAAAACTCAAACTGAGCAACTTTCTCTGTTTGGGGGTGGGGAAAGGGACAATGAAGGAGTTAATACACAGCTAGTTACCCAAATAGGCAAATACGAAAGCTAATTCATTTTCAAAGGTTAATCCTTTGATGTATGAATCACAATTGATGCTAAGAGGAAAGTGCTAGAAACGTAAGCTTCTTCCTTTCTTAGGTCAGGTTTTGAATATTTTAATTACTTAGCTGTTTATCTTTCTAGGCAGTGAGGGTAACACATTAGCCAGTGATTACCAACAATTGAAATAACAAGACATCTACAACAACGCTTAACACTCCCAGAAAACCCCACTGAAATCACACTTCATTTTTGCTTTCATGATTTAGAAGTAAATTTAGAATCAATTTCATGATTCTTGTGGTATTTTCCAAATTAAGCACTTGAGACATTTGGACACTGAGCTCTGTGAATGCCAAATAAACGTGTTTTTACTCTTGTTATTAATTAGATACTTAAGAACTAATAAAGAAATAGCTACCTAAAAGTGGGCTAGAGACCACAGTCTCATATGCTTTCTCAGTTGGAATCTTGCACAGGGGACTTTTTAAAAAATGGTAGTTAGGGGCACCTGGGTGGCACAGTCGGTTAAGTGTCTGGCTCGGCTCAGGTCATGATTCCTGGGTCCTGGGTTGGAGTCTAACCCCAGCCCCAGCCCTGTCAGGCTCCCTGCTCAGCGGGTAGTCCTCTTTTCCCTTTCCCTCTGTCCCTCCCCCTCACCTGTGCACGCATGCGCGCTCACTCTCCCTCTCAAATAAATAAAATCTTTTTTTTCTTTTAAAAATATTTTCATTTATTTATTTGACAGAGGGAGAGGGCACAAGCAGGCACAAGCACACACATACACGCATATATGTATATGAAAGATAAAATTTACCACTGTAATGTTTTTTAGTGTACAGTTGGGTGGCATTAAATACATTCACAGTGTTGTGTACCCACCGCTGCGATGCATTTCATCATCCCCAAAAAACTTTTCATCATCCCAAGAAAAACTCTGTCCCCCTTAAACACTAACTCCCCCATTCGCCCTCCCCGCAGCCCCTGTCAACTACCGTGCTACTTTCTGTCTCTATGAATTTGACTGTTTTATTTTAGGTACCTCATATGGGTGGAATCATACAGTGTTTTCCTTTTGTGTCTGGATTATTTGACCTAGCATCATGCCTCCTAGGTTCCACGTTGTAGCGTGTGTCAGCATTTCCTTCCTTTTTAAGGCTGGAACATAACTCCATTGTATGATGTTTGTATCATATTCTGTTTATCATCAGCTGATGAATGGACAAGAGACTTTTATTTAATTTTTTAAAGATGTATTTATTTATTTACGTAATCTCTACACGAATGTGGGGCTCGAACTTACCACCCTGAGATCAAGAGTTGCATGCTGTACCAACTGACCCCAGGCACCCCAACAAGAGACTTTTAAAACATTAGTTTTGCTCACCTAATGCACACACACACACAAAAGGTAACTGTGTGATGTGATATGTTAATTAGCTTTACTGTAGTAATCCTTTCAATGCGTATATGTATATCAAGTATATCAAGTCCTCATATTGTACACCCTACATATATGCACTTTTTCTTTATTTACTTTGTTTTTTTACTTTATTTGTTTATTTGTCAGAGAGAGAGAGAGTGAGTGAGAGAGAGCACGAGCAGGGGGAGAGGGAGAAGCAGACTCCCCACTGAGCAGGGAGCCTGATGTGGGACTCGATCCCAGGACTCCGGGATCATGACCTGAGCCGAAGGCAGACGCTTAACCAACTAAGCCACCCAGGCGTTCCATACACAATTTTTCTTAAAAAAAAAAAAAAAATTAAAATAGGGGCGTCTGAGTGGCTTAGTCGGTTAAGTGTCCAACTCTTGCTTTCGGCTTGGGTCATGATCTTGGGGTGGTGGAATGACCACCCCCCCCCCCCATCGGACTCTGCTCTCAATGCGGAGTCTGCTGGAGGTTCTCTCCCTCTCTCTCCCCCTGCTTTCTCTTTCTCTCACATAAATAAATAAAATCTTTAAAGAAAATAAAAAAAACCAAAATAATGTAAAAATTTTATTTTTAAGTCCCACATGGAAGTCTTTCCTCCTCCTAATTCCCTGCACTTCTTCTACTTTGGGGGTCATTTCTTGAGCCCCTCCATGATGCTAGGTGCTGAGAACATAATGATGAACCTGCCATCAGATAACTTTTTGTCTGGCAAGCTGAACAGAGACTTGGCCACCCAAGCAGAAGGAGGCTGGGAGACTCACTGTTGGAGAAGGACCACATTCATTGTGGGTGGGTGGGTGGGTGGAGGGCAGACCCGAGGAATGAATGGCTCTAGGTCACATTCAAAGTTGTCTTACCCAAAAGCCTAGAAATAGACATGAACAGAATTAAAAGTCATATACATAAGGAGAATCTGTAATACTGGGATTGCTCCACTCCTATGACTGATTTCTCGTGAATTATTTTCAAGTTTTACCATCAAAAACTCTCTCCAAAAACAGTAGAGCACATAGGGCCCCTCAATAGGAGGTTGTGGGTATGATATGACCAACTTTCAAGCAATATTATTATACATCGTACAACACTTAAAATTTCGAAATCTGTTCTGTGCATTATATTCTCATTTATACATACAAAGAATATAATTAACTTGTCTATGATGGAAGAAGAGAGTGTTGAATTTGGATCTCCTGGCACTGAGTCCACTGTTCTTTTGTCTACGACTCTTAATATCCTGTGTGTAATAGTGTATGAAATTTTTTGGCCATTCTGTGTCAGCCATTGTTGGGCTTTGGGAAGGTTCAGGAAAGTAAGTGTGCAGGGTACTGATCTGCATGGGATGTTGGTGACAGAATTGTAGAACTGTTGTGCATTTGGATGGTTGTGGGTGAGCTGAGGGCAGCAGGTGGAATCTGACCCCTGTACTTCGGAACCTAAAAGAGCAGACGAATGCCCATACTAGCAGTATGAGAGTTTCAGAGGGAGCTAAAGCATGTACCTTGCGTTCTACACACAATTTTTTTTTTTAAAGATTTTATTAATTTGAGACACAGAGAGCGCAAGCATGAGTGGGAAGGAAGGGAAGAGGGAGAGAGAGAAGCAGGGAGCCCAAGGTGGGGCTTGGTCCCAGGACCTCCAGATCATGACCTGAGCTGACGGCAGACACTTACCTGACTGAGCCACCCACACGCCCCTGCACCTGGCGTTCTAGGTACCAGATCTATACCTCTGTTACGTTGTGCCCGTGATGCTCTCTAATCTGTATATTTATTCCTAGTTTGATCATCATCTTTGGCATGTTTGTTTTGTAATCACTAACTCTTTATAAAAATCTGTTAGTAGTCTGCTAGGAACAAACTGACAATCCGAACAAGGGAGGAAAATGCATTTTCTTTGCGTCTTGTAGGCATGACACAGAAGGTAGACTCTTCGTGGCTTTTTATATCTTGAGTCCTACCTTGCTGCTTATGTGAGTCCATATGAATCTTAACTCACTTCAGCGGTTTTTGCGACCACCTTTTTGCAAAGGATTCCCCAAAGCATAGCCTCAGCCCCAGATACTTGCCAGTTTTGCAGCTGCACCCTGGATGTTGGGACCTGAATATCTTCACAGCACCTCAGAATCAACCCAAGCTAGAATTTATTGTGACCTCCTTCCCCCAAACCAGCTTCTGCTGCTGTGGTCCTTGCCTCTCCAGTGACACCACCATCTTCCCAGGTGCTGAGACCAGAAGCCATCTGCCTCCGCTCTCCCACCACCTCATTAGAACCCAAAAGGCTCATTCTGTCTTGTAGATGTCTCTTTGATCTGACTTCTGCCCCTTTGAGTTCATTTTTATCTTTTCCCTGGATGCACCACGGTCAGTGTCCCGAAGAGTTCTAGTAAATGCATGTATTTGTGCAACCATTGCCGCAATCCAGTTTATAACTTTTCATCATCCCCCAAATTTCCCTCATGCTTATTTGTGGGTACTCACACCAATCCCAGGCAACCACTGATGAGCTTTCTGTCTCTATAGTTTTGTCTTTTCTAGAAATTTCACATGAAATCATACAATACATGGTCTTTTGGAGTGGCTCCTTTTCACTCATGGTACTGTTTTAGTTCATCCTTATTGTTGAGTGTATCAGTAGTTGGTTCTTTTTTTTATCACCAAGTAGTGTTCTGGTGTATGGCTACACCACATTTTGTTTACCCAGTACCAGTTGATGGATACTTGGGTTGTTTCCAGTTTGGGGCTATTATGAACCAAGTTTTTCTTTCTTTGCTTTGCTTCTCCTTTCTTTTCTCTTCTCTCTTCTTTTTTTCTTTTTCTTTTCTCTCCTGTTAGTGGAAATTAAAACATACAGACATAACATTGGAAAGAGGAAAGAAAGTCAATCTCTAAATGACTAAGAGCTAGTGGAATGGCTTGGGAAGGAGAACCATTTGGGTTAATTGGTTACTCCGAGTTCCAGGAGGGAGGATTTCTATCAGTACTGTGACTGCCTGCCAATTCCCCACTTTTCTCTCAATTTGAGCAGAGGTCTGCTGACATTTTCTGGAAAGGGTCAGATAGTAAATATTTTAGGCTTTGTGGGCCAAGAAATAATATCAAGGATATTGCGTAGGTGCTCATATAATGAGAGAGAAAACAAATTAACACAAATTTTTATTGATGAAATTCAAAACCTAATAATAATTGGGTACAATTATTTGTATTGCAGATTTGCTAATGAGAAGAATAGAATTTTGGCAGGGGAGAATAACATTTTGCTTCATTAGAGTTCAAAGTTAGGGTTTCCTATCATCATGGTAGAAAGGGGGCCTCATTATCCAACAAAGCTTCCCTGAAAACACCATGGTCTTCCATCCTGAGTATTCACCAGAATGTGCTGGCTGTGTCAGCTCTGATAGTGTTAGAAAAATTTTCGCAGGGGAAGCAGATGAAGAGCATAGGCTCTGGGGTAAGTCTTGGGTTTGAGTGCCAGCGCAAAGACTCCATTAACTATCAGATCTTTGACTACTTACATACCTCTCTAGAAGCTTCTGTTCCTTCATCTATAAATGAGTAATATTACCTCCTTCACAGGGATGTTGTAAAGATTAAATACAGAGATTTAGAAAGATACATTGTATATATTATTATTATTCTGATTTTCAGCCATTGAAAAATGTGAAAACATTATTAACTCACAGGCAGTATGAAAATGGGTGGCAGGCTGGATTTGGCCTGCAGGACATAGTTTATGGTCCCCTGCGGAAGCATGTAAACTGGAATTATTGCCACTTATTTTAGAAATAATGATTACTTTTTTCTAATTGCAAAGCACCATATGCTCACTGCAGAACACTTGGAAAACACAGATAAGCACAATAAAACAAAAGTCATCCAGAATGTCCCATCATCCAAAGATGTTTTATTGGTAGCATGTCACTGTATGTCCTTCCAGTCCATAGTGTACATATGTACACACACACACGCACACACACACACACACATTTTTTTAACAGAGGGGGAGGGGCTAAGGGAGAGGGAGAGAGAGAACTTAAGCAGGCTCCACACCTAGCATGGAGCCAGACGTGGGTCTCAACCTCACAACCCTGAGATCATGACCCGAACTGAAATCAAGAGTCAGACACTTGACCGGCTGAGCCACCCAGGCGCCTCTGTACACGTATATTTTTTAATAGAAATAAGCTCATACTATGTTTAATGCTTTATATATCTTTTTCACTTATTAATATATAATACTTGCCATTAATATCTTCTATAAGCTGAATCTTGATGACTACATACTGTTCTGTTATACAGATACATTAAAATTTGCTAGAGTACTTCCCAACTACATTGAAGCTGTTTTGAATTTTTCACTGTTAGACATAACAGCTATAAACTAGTACATGTTTGTACACATCTCTGATTAATTCCTTGATAAATTACAAGATTTTAATCACTGGGTTAAAGGATGTCTATTTTTTTTTTTAAGGAGAGAGAGGGAGAGAGTACAAGTAGGGGAGGGGAGTGGGAGGGAGAAGCAGACTCCCCACTGAGCAGGGAGCCCAACACGGGACTCGATCCCAAGTTGAGGGCAGATGCTTAAGCAACTGAGCCACTCAGGCACTCCAGGATATCTACATTTTATTTTATTATTTTTTAAAGATTTTATTTATTTATTTGACAAAGAGACAGCCAGTAAGAGAGGGAACACAAGCAGGGGGAGTGGGAGAGGAAGAAGCAGGCTCCTAGCAGAGGAGCCCGATGTGGGGCTCGATCCCATAACGCCGGGATCATGCCCTGAGCCGAAGGCAGACGCTTAACGACTGCGCCACCCAGGCACCCCCAGGATATGTACATTTTAAAAGCTTTTGTGTGTCTTAGAAAATTGTCCTCTAGGAAAATTGTATAGTTACCACTCTCCCAAGTGGTGTATGAGGACGTTGTCATTTACTGTGGTCTTATATTTTTACTTATCTTGGGTTTTTGGCTTTAATTAAAACATTTTTATTTTTAAAACAATTCAAATAGATAAAAATGAACAGAAAATAATGATACTCTCACCTGCGCACCCACCAGAAAGATTAAACAGACATTAGTATTTTGCTGTATCTGCTTATTTTAGGAAAAACATGTTGCAGGTTTAGAAATAGTTTATTATCGTCATCCTATTCTACAGATGCAAATGGGATCTCATCTCATGGATGAGATCAGTTTCCAAAAGGTTAAGTAATTGTGTAAGTGGTACAAACCAGTAAGTGTGCAATCCTAATGATGATTCTGCTTTAGTCTGTTTTGATAATATTAATGTGGTTAATTTCAGCCTCTCCCTGCCTTTATGGCTAGCATTTGCCTGGTATATGTTTTCTAATACCATTACTTTCCACTTTTCTATGTTATATTTTAGATGTACCTCTTATAAACAGCATATAACTGTATTTAAAAATAAAATCCAGTCTGAGTTTTTTTTTAACTATCTCCTTTAGTTTGTTTGCATTTATAGTAATTGTTGATATATTTTAGGTTATTTCTCTTATTTCATGCTTGTATTTCCAATACTTTTCCTTTCCTTTTTTTTTCTCCTTCCTCTCTCTTACTGAACTGAATTTTATCAATTCCTTCCTTTTCTTTATCTACTAGTTTTGTTGCCCTTATATGTTTAATGTGTGTACTGAAATCACAGCCTGAAATCAGCTCCAATGATACCTCTGCCTGGTTTATTTTCTTTTTATTTAAAATAGTATTATAATTTCTCCCCATTTTTGGTATTTTATTGTCTTTGATACTCTGCAGGCTGACTACAGGGTGTGTAGGTTTATTTTGACTTATTCTGCTCAGAATTTGGTATTATTCTCCACCTGGATCATTCATGGCTTTCACAATTCTGGAACATCCTTAAATACTGACTTTTAGCATATTGCTTCTCCTTCATTTCAGCAGCTGTAAAAATGTGCTTCCAAATGTGCCTCCACATTTCCTGCTGTGGGAAAAATAGTTGACTGACCCCCAGATGCCACATCTATGGATTTACTCAAAAGCCATGCTTCCCCTGGGCTGTTCCCTGTTGGCAGCTGAGGAGATGGGGGTTGATGTGCTAGCCTCTTCCTGTAAGATATAGGACTCCTCTAATGGGTGGCATTGGCTCAAGGATTCCTCAGCAGCATGGCCAAAACGTTCTTAAAGCTGTGCTTCATTCTGAGTCTCATCCTTTCCAGCACACCTTCTTCCTCTCTGTCCTATAGAAGTTACACCTGCATCATGGTCTGAACGTCGTCCTCACCTACTCCTGTTTTCTCTAATATCCTTCCTTGGCATCTGCTTCTTGGAGGACCCAGATGAATACAATCTCTATCTTTGTCATCTGAATCTTGCATTCAATGCATATGGACCTTCTCTCCCTCTCTCTCCCTCTCTCTCTCTCCCTTGCATATGGAGAGTCTTATTGTTTACATTCCCATTGTCCCTATTCCCATGGCCACTTTCATGTCCCTTTCTTCTCTCTGATGCCCTTTGGTAATTTCCTCATACCTGTATTCTCTTTTACTTAATTCTCTCTTCATTTGTGTCTAATCTGCTATTTAACTTCTCTGTTGACTTTTTAATGTCAGCGATTATAATATTCATTTGTAGTTCTATTTGGCTTATTTTCATGTCTGACTGTTGCCTTTTTCATATTTTTTTTCTTCAGGGTTTATTTCCTCCTTTATGTCTTTAATAGTTTTAAAGATACTTATTTAGTGTTTTAAACATACTTATTTAGTATTTAGATTGTAATTTTATCATCCCAAGTTCCTTGATTTGTTTGTTGTGTTTGCTCTTTTCTGTTCATGGTATAGTGTAATTTTAAATTTTCTTATAAGCAAATCTTTAGTGGGGTTTATTTTGTTCTGTGGTATCTCATGTGGCCTGAGAGTGGGACTCCTCCAGAACAATTTGCATTGTTGTTCTAGAGATCCCAGGAGTATCCCTGGCTTGGGACCAACGTTTCTGCTAATTTCTTAATTTGGAATTTCTTGGATCACTAAGCTTAAGGCTCACATATGGGATATCCATTTTTCAGGGGAGAGTTTTTGTTTTGTTTTGTTTTGGTTTCCCCATTTAGAGTCCAGGGACATTACGAAATTGTCCTCTTGGACCCCTTTCCGAGGGGAAAAGTTTTTCTCCTTAATCTTCACTGAGGAAGCAACCCTTTGACTATCCTACCTCCCCTCAAGGGTGTTAGTTCCAACTCTACCCCATGGTAGCTGAAGGTTTCACCTCCTTTGTCCACTTGGGTTTTAAAATCCAAGTCTGTGCGTGAGCCAAGCAGCCTTAGGATCAGCTCACATGCTTCCAGTTTTTCCTTTTACTTTTCAGGGCAGATTTACCCAACATTCCTATGTGTTTATAGTGGGAGGTGGTTTTTTTGTTTTTGTTTTTTTCCCCACGTTATTTTAGTCTGTCACCATATTGTTGAACCAGAAGTCGTATTTGCCACATTCAGTTCTATGCTTTGAGCCTTCTCCAGGCACTGGTTTCTAAGCAGTGTTGTTCGTGAAACCCATAACCTCACCCAGGATTAGAAAACCCAAGCGTTGGATCCTGTTCAGACTGTAGATATATCATACATCCCGAGGAGTTTGGAAAGAAAACTGCCTTTGTCTTCCAATCCATGGTAACTTCATCAGTAAATCCATCAAACACCTTAAGATTTTACAGATGGAACTGACACCGTTAGAAAAGAATGACATTGCTTTATTATTGTTATTATTTCTCTTACTGCACTGGCCTAGTAATAGAGCTCTCTGTTTTCCTCCCTTCTCTCTCCCAGCTTTGCTACCATCCTTCTCAATTTGTCCTTTGTCAACAGGACAGAAAAGAGAGGTTGAAGTGATATATGGGTATAATCCACTGTGCACTGCTAAAAAGATAAACTTAAATGAAGTGATTTATTACCTGTGGCAGGTATTCTGCACCCAGAATTGTCTGTCAGAGTTAGTACGCATTGATTTTCCATACTTTCCCTGTCAGCCTCTGGCTTGCCATTGTTCATTAGAGGTGAATAAACCGTTCAAGGTGGCAGGGTTTTCTCCTAGCCTGGGCACTTGGCTGTGGGGGTTGGCCTGTGTCTTTTCTAGGGCTCAGAGCTTTTTGCCTTCTCCTGCCTTAAACCACGTGTATGAGAAAAATAAATTCCAGTGGTATCTGGAATTACGCAAATTAGAAGTAAAACATATTCTCTACTCCCATTTTGGAAGGGCTTCTAGAATCTTCCTACTTGAGTCAAATGATAGGCTCAGTAGAACAGCACAGGATAACGTACAGCTGTTAGAGCAGTTTCTGAGTAAGACTGATTTGTGTTAGTTGATGACATTGAACTTTTTGTGGGAATTGATGAAATAGGGAGTCTCCTTTCACTTAAGGGAGGACCACATGCCTATCACACAGGACATGCTTTCCTGTTTTTTTCCAAACCCATCCCATTGTGTTGGAGAGTGACGAAGCAAAATCTTTTCAGCAACCACCGTTCAGCATCGGGAGTCAGGATCAGGGTCGGTGATCCTCAGGAAGGGCCAGATATTGAAGCGGTTGTCTTGAAAATCTTGGAATTTTGAACTAGCATGGACCTTAGATCTTTTAGTTCACTATTCTAACTTTGTAGACAAGGAATCTGAAGCCTGAAAGTATTTGATAGCTTGTTCATTGTCCCAGAACTTGTCGGTTACACAGGCAGGATGACTACCTCGTCTCTGGAATTCCTGCCTACTACTGTTCCTGGGAGGGCTTCTCTCCCACTTCTCTCCTGGATAGAGTTCTGTTTGCTTTCATGCTTCTTGAAGGCTGTTGGTAGCTCTCATCCTGGAAGTTCATTTGCCTGGTCCTTTCATCAGGAGGAGAGTTTGTTTATTATGGGTTGGGAAGAGGGGGCTTAGCAACAATTTTTCTTTCGTTTTTCTGTCATGTGCTCAAGTTTTGGTAATCTGGTAGGTTAAGCTATAGTGACCCACTACCACGTAGTAGGCGCTTTCCAAATACATATTTTGCTGGAAAAAAGACTGCTTTTATACAAATGGGGCGGAGCCAGGGAAATTATATCATGTAATGACATTTCCTAATTGGCAAATTTCTGGGAGGAAAAGGCTAGTTTGATCACTGAATAATTACAGTTGACTCTCAGACAATTGTAGGGGTTAGGGGTATTGATGACTGTCCCCCCATCCTGTGTAGTTGAAAATCTACATATAACTTTTGACACCCCAAAAACTGAACTACTAATAGCCCACTGTTGACCGGAATTCTTACTGTAACATACAGTCAATTAACACATCTTTTGTATGTTATGTGCTTTATATTCTGTATTCTTACAATAGAGTAAGCTAGAGAAAAGACAATATTATTAAGAAAAGCATAAGGAAAATACATTTACAGTGCTATACTGTATTTATCGAAAAAATCTGCATGTAAGCAGACCTGCACAGTTCAAACATATGTTTTTCAAGGGTCAATTACATAGATAAATACATAGATTGTGTTTATGTATACACACATAAATATATATAGCAATATACTAATGATATTTCACATTTGCAATTTTAAAAATGATAAGCATCCTGTAGTTCAACTACATTTATAAACACTGTAACAAAGCAAGTAACAGTTTATAATAGCTGAAGGGGGATGAATACTGGCGGACAGTAGTTCTTCCTCTGTACCTCTGAATGACAGGTAGGGGGAGTTGAAAGTGTGATTTGTGTTAGTTTTCTTTTTCCTTTTTTTAAGATTTTATTTTTCTATTTTTATTTTTTTTTAAGATTATTTATTTATTCGATAGAGATAGAGACAGCCAGCGAGAGAGGAAACACAAGCAGGGGGAGTGGGAGAGGAAGATGCAGGCTCATAGCGGAGGAGCCTGATGTGGGGCTCGATCCCATAACGCTGGGATCACGCCCTGAGCCGAAGGCAGACGCTTAACTGCTGTGCCACCCAGGCGCCCCTTAAGATTTTATTTTTAAGTAATCTCTACTCCCAACGTGGGGCTCAAACCTACAACCCCGAGATAAAGAGTTGTAAGCTTCACCGACTGAGCCAGCCAGGCGCCCCAAGTTTAATTTTTTAAATACTTATTTGAAATATGATTGATCACTTTCTTAATTGAATTTGTGGCATCTATTTCCATAATATGCATTTGTGGCAACATTGATTCATTTTTTTCTTGAGCCCAAACTAGGAGTTCTTACAAATTAAGCAGAATGTTGCCTTCCTGCTGTGATTACTTTGTACTCCACATAGTTCCTTGGAGGTCTGAGGAAGCAAAATCAGCTTCCAGAAGTCCCTAACTTAGGGTCAAGAAGCACCACAGATATCAGGAGAAGCTACCTGAATGTGTATGTGGTGGTAAAAATTAAAAGATAACTTACGTTTTCACAGAAGCAGAGGAAAAAAATGTATACACCTGCATTATGTGCATTTTCTTCCCTGTGTTCCTTAGTGTTCTGATTATTCATGTGGTCTAGATGTAAAATCTTTTGAGCTTCTAACATAATAGTTATTCATAAAGGCATTTAGGCTGATGGCTTTCTCAGAACGTCCTGCTGTTCAGGATGGACTTCATTTATATTTCAACGAATTTCTAAATGGGGGAAACAGAACATTTTTCCTTTGATTAATTCATTGGGTTTTTAGTCCTCAAGGACTCATATACTGGTGAACTCCAAAAGGAAGTCAGAAAAGGGAGAATGGTAAATTGGAATTGGAACCGTGGAACTTGCTCCATAAAAATGTTTGAATGCTGTTCTAAATTCAACATCTGAAATATAATGGACTAGGCAAAGATTTATGAAAGCTAATTTAAAAAGCTTATTTAAAATTGTACCAAAGCAGTATATTCTTAGGAGGTGTATGACATTGTTAGGCTGTCTTAGACCACTGTTTTACAAGTTTTGGTGTTTTAAGCTACTTGGCCCAAGAATCGAGTACTTTAACTAGCGTTACTCCCAATTAGGTCACAGAGGCATGCTTTGCATTCTTGGGCTATTCACTGTGAGTGTGCCCTCTGGGGCTAGGATTTTAAGGTTTTATGTTATTGGATGTACATCTGTCTTAGAGTGGCCTCCAGAGGCTGACCTTAAGATGAAGTCTTGGGGAGGTGATCCTAAGATGCCCCAGGAGAAGTGAGAAAAGAGAGCAAGGGAAGGTAATAGAGTGTGTGTAAAGGATAAATTTCTGACTGATCCAGCATATAGGAAACAGTCTTCAAAGGTGCTAAGAAAAGAGTCCGCCATGACGGTAGCGCCATTGTGAAATCCCATAAGTACCTTGAAAAAGACTCGATGGCTGGCATAACCCTCTGCCTTATAACTGATCAGTGAGATTGGACTTGCCTATGTTGAGTTTTTCCCAACTTGGGTACAGGGTGCCCAGGAACTAGCAAAACCAGCCTTTCGTTGTAGAATCTTTTTAGGAGACAGGTCTGTCACCCAGGTATGGCAGAGCCCTTCCTTCTGATGTTCTTTCTCCAATCTGAATAAGGAAGAACCGGGAAGGTCTGGTGTTTGGGGCATCACCTGGGCTTTGGTCTACGTCCTTTCTGTCTAGTTCTCAAGGGAGTGCTGGAGTCCTTGAACTGGAATTTCTCATCCAGGATCTACCAAATACTCCCAAGACTTCATGGAAGCTTAACTCCTAGAGTTTTGCTTGGGTCAGGTTCCTTAGAAGTCAAGCTGTTCTCATGGAGCTGATGTATGGCGTGGGGTGAGGTAGGGAGAGTGGCGGAACAGATGGGGGAAAGCTGAGCTTCAGCCACTCTCTTGGGGAACTGGGGAGCATGACTTACACTACAGAGCTAGTCTCTCCCCACCCAAGGGTCAGCCATTGATCAGCTGTGGGCCTCCTTCAGGGCAGGTACAACCTCCCAGGAGGAGTGGCTTCCATAGACAAAAGGCAATTTCATGGACAGAGTAGGTTGCAGATGGGACCCCTCAGCAGCCAACAGTCACAGCAACCTTCCTTAGTAAAGGGATCCAGGCAGGGCCCTCTGGCATTACCCAACAAAGAGACTAGGGCCAGGCTTTGGCCTTTTTCTGTCTCATCCCCTTTAACATAATTTACCTGTCCTCCAAGTGTCCCTCTTCAATGTGCCCCCTTGCCCTCCAAATTCAGTGTCCTCAGCCTCCTCCCTTGAAAAACTCCACAGGTGGATGCAGAGGAAAGAAAAATCAGATGCCTGTGCCTTCTGCACCTGTGGCTTGAGCTGAAGCCCACGGGGCTTTGTTGGCTTGAGGAAGAGTGGTGGTCCTTGGCGCTGGGTGGGACGGGTGGATGCTTTACTGCTGATCTTTCAACCACCATCTTCCAGAGTCAGCTAAATAGGCATCAGAAGGGCGTATTCACTTTCTGCCTCAAACAACCCAGCAACTAATCTGCTTTTATAAGATAATAAGTATTTTCCTCCTATGAGCAGAGTTTTGACCCCACTTTCTGCAAGAGAATAACCTGGCATTCTTGTCCCCAGGGCCATTTGATTCCTTCCTGAACCTGCCCGTTTTTCCCGTTGTAGCTGAAAAGAGCTCGGAGGCATCCAGGAAATTTTTTCCCCCAAACTCCAATTTCTTTTCCTGATATGAGCCTGGAAGAGAAAGGTGTGGAATGGGGAGAGAGTTTTCAGTGGTACATTTTTCGTGTTTACTCTGACCTTGAGTGAATAGGGTATGAATTTAATGGGTGTTGTCATCAAGGCTTTTGAAGTGCTCTGTGACTCAAGGGCCGTGGCAAAATTCTGAATGCTGGAACCCAGAATTGTTCACCCGCAAGTCCCCTTAGGGGTCTAATAAGTTTGCTTTGCCTACACCCAAAACAGATTTGCTGGACAAGCTGTTGTCACTAAGGGTAAACACCAAGCTCTATATCTTGATGGAAACCTCAAAATCCTAAAAAAAAGCAAAGCCACCTACCACCCACACCCGGGTGCATGTTGCATTTGGGTATTGTGCCCAAAATATCTCCATGACCTTAGAATAAAACCCCTGAAGAGGTCAGCCTGACATTCTAGAAAGCTGTCCTTGGAACATAACTGTATCCATTAGAAGCCGTTCAATCCAGCATGCGATCATGAGGAGAGGTATTAAGGTCTACCTCGTCCAGGGAGGGGGATCAAAGAAAGGTGGTTGTTCAGGTGTGCTGAAACCACCACAGTTACGAATAAATACTTCCTGAGAGATGCTTTGAGGTGCTGCAAGTGTCCTGATTCTCCTTTAAAAACTTTGAACATTCATCAGGGGCTCTTCCCTGCAGCTGTGATTGCTGTAACATTGTACAAGCGATTTTCTATCTCTCTCCTTCCTTCCATGTTTATTACTTGGAATTCTTCTGTAAGGAAGATTTGTCCCTTCTTTTCCATTTATTTATTTATCCAATCATTTGTTTTCATCAGTAAGGACTCATGGATATCTGTTGCATTCTTTGGGTGAGAGGTTTTTGGTTTTTTTTTTTAAGATTTTATTTTTAAGCAATCTCAATATCCAACGTGGGGCTCGAACTCCTGACCCCGAGATCAAGAGTCGCACGCTCTACTGACTGAGTCAGCCAGGCGCCCCGAAAGCTGTTTTTGAAATAGGAAAACAGCCTCTCTGAATCAGGTGGAGGGAGGTGGTAAGAGCGTAGACGCTGAGGAAGAGCACAGGCTGGATGGGGCGAAGTTCCTGAGAATGTCAGCCACGATGAGATTCAGAGGGGAGGCCTTGGTGACAATGAGGGGACACTCTGTTCTCATAAACAGGGACCAGGAAAGACGGGGACGGCCAATTTTGACGTCAGGAGGGAGTTCCCATTAATTAGCTTTTGTCTTTTCGGTCAAGTGGGAAATTGACTTTTGGAATTTAAATTCTCTTGGCCCAAATTCTTGGCTCTAGAGCCGGGTTTTTCAACCGCACCATTACTGACAGTTGGACTGGATCGTTCTTGGTTGTGGGGGCTGCCCTGTGCACTTGTAGGATGTTCAGTAGCCTCTCTGTCCTCTCCCCTCCAGACGCCAGCAGCATCCTTCCTTCCTCCCCCAGTGTGACCATCACAGTGTCTTCAGTGCCACCGAATGTCCCCGGCATAGCAGAGATGCCGCTGGCTGAGAACCACTGATGTAAAAGAATTTCTGCGTAATTCGGGCAATCCACAGGATTCCTGAGCGTTACCTTTGAAAGACGAAGACAAGGCATTCACCTAAGTTCCAGCAGAAGGAACTAAGCTGGCCTAGCTTGAACACCCGGCATTGTTGCAAAGGGGGGCCCTGTTTACTCGGGAATAGCTGGTGTGCTGAGCACAAGAGCCCGATGAATCAAGGGGAAGTGGAGTTCTGCTTCTCAGAGGGTCTTTGGTTCTGAAAAGAGTTGCTATGGCTATAGCTTTGCTTCATGGTGGAAGGTTGTTTTGCTTTCTGTGTGGTTTCTCTGTGGGCCGGGAGAAGCAACTTTGTGGTTACGTCACTTGGGGACACAGCAGTGGTTTCACAGGTGAGTTTCTGAAAGCCCATTTGTTCTCACATCAACATGACACTTACCTAGCTGGGTGTGTGCTGCTTGCTGGTAAAGTTGTTTCGTAAGGGAGCTGGGGATGTCGGGGACTCTTACTCCTTTATGGCTCTCATTTTGTTATCCAGACATGCTTGCATTTTGACCTAATTTTTTTCACCTTCAGTAAGTTTTTAACAAGACACTGCATTTCCAACAGCAAACATGACAGAGATCAAGGAACAAAGCCAAGGCTGAGGCTCCACCGACCTTGTCCGACCGCTGATGCCATCTGTTGGTGGCTGGCAGAACTGATGCCCTTTGGAGTTTTGTTTATTGCACAGAAAAATGGAAAGTTGGCTGCAGAGCACCTTCCTTGCACCCTGGAGCTCTGGATTAGAGGAATAGAACAGGAGTGGAAAGGAAGGGAACATGGGTTTGCTTTGCAGGTCCTGCATTAGTCATTCATTGGTGCCAGCAGTCCATATTTGAAAGAATTTAGGAGGACTTTAAAAAAATAGTTTATTTATTTATTCATTTATTCATTTATTTATTTTAGAGAGAGAGCAGTAGACAGCGTGAGCAGGGGGGAGGGGCAGAGAGAGGTGGAAAGAATCTCAACTAGACTCCCCACTGAGTGCAGAGCCCGTCATGGGGCTTGATCCCTCGATCCATGAGATCATGACTGTGAGATCACAACCTGAGCCAAAACCAAGAGTCAGACACTTGACTGACTGAGCCACCCAGGTGCCCCTTTAGGAGGACTTTTTAAAGGTACTAGCTGGGATCCCATTGGAACCTAAAATCCATTTTCGAGTCCATTGTCCTTTAAGAAAGTTAGAGCCCTAGGGGCACCTGGGTGGCTCAGTCGGTTAAGCGACTGCCTTCGGCTCAGGTCATGATCCTAGGGTCCTGGGATTGAGCCCTGCATTGGCCTCCCTGCGTAGTGGGGAGCCTGCTTCTCCCTCTGCCTGCCATTCCCCCTGCTTGTGTTCTCTCATTCTCTCTGTCAAATGAAGAAATAAAATCTTAAAAAAAAAATAAAAAGAAAGAAAGTTAGAGCCCCAAGGCATTGGCCTTGGGGGGTTAACAGAACAGCAGGGAGGTCCTTAACTAACAATTTCTTCTAGAGAGTTAGCGTGTAGCCCATACTTGGGGAATTTGATTAGTCAGGGACACTAGTAACTCCTCACTTTAATGAAAGAAGCTAACACATGATCATGTCAAATACTATCCTTTTTTATCTTTTTTTCAGTGTGCTTTCAAATACCGTGTACTTGTTTCTGTATCAGTCCATTTCGCCCAGCAGCCCTTTTCTGATACAAAACTGAGATTCCCAGACCCTAAGTTTCCTGGGGCCACATCTCTAGTTAATAACGAGAGCCCAAATGAGTCCGGCCAGTGGGCTCCCAGCGCCGACCATACAGAAGAATCACCTGGAAAACTTTAAAAAAAATCCCTGAGGTTGGCTTCACTGCCGTGGGGCTGATTTCATTCCCCTGGAGAAGGTCTGGGTGGTGGGTTTTCCCTGTTGGAACTCCAGGGATTCTGTGTGCCTTCACCAAACTCTTTATCTTCAAAGTGTGGCCCTCATTTAGAAGCTTGTTAGAAATGCAGATTCTCAGGCCCCACCCCGGGCCCTCGGAGTCAGAATCTGCACCCGAACAAGATTCCCAGGTGATCCTCAGGCACAAGATTCCCAGGTGATCCTCAGGCACAAGATTCCCAGGTGATCCTCAGGCACGGTGAAGTTTGGCAACGCTAGGTGTTGCCTCCGAGGAGGGTTTACCGAGTCGCCCACGGGTGTCTCCCCTGAGGACACCTGTTGTTATTTCATTTTTCTCATCCAGAAAGCATTCAGGGTTTGGGTGGCCTCCACGGAGGGCCCCTGGTTCCACCTGCTCTGTGAGTGTCTTGCGTCTCCCAGATCGTAGCCACAAGAGAACCCAGGGGCCCTCCTGCTACCCCTGCCCAAAGTTGTGCTCAGCGCAAGCTTTCACAGCACCCAATGGCTGTGTGCGTCATGGTGTCATCACCAAACCAAGACTCCAGCGGTGGGTTGCCTCTGGGCTCTTGCTGTGGAGTTGATGGCGTTTCAGAGCTGGGTGAACCCATGCTAAGTTCAACTCCTGAGACTCCCCCTCCCTCCCTCTAGCTTGGAAGCTGCTTGTGCGGGAAAGGAGGGAGGCAGCACCTCTTTTTCTTTGCTGTTTTTCTGCATGTAAATGTTTGTGTTTGAATATTTGAATGCAGTGAAGGCCGTGGGGGTGTTTGGGAGGCATCTGACGTGACAGACAGGCTTCATCCGGGCCCTACTTGGGTTTCGGGTGAGAGGGGTCTGGGCCAGGCAGCCCTCTGAGTCAGCAGATCCATCCGTTGTCTTTCTAAAAGAGATCTTTTTTAGTTCATTTCTTAAAATCCAATGCTATAGGAGAGATCTTTTTCTAAATCTGTAGTTTCATTTTGGGGAGTGCCTGAAAGAGACACTGGAGTCCCTGTTCAGCCTTTTTTGGGAAACTGAGAGCCTTGGCTTCTTTCCGCCCCTCCTCTGCCGTCTTTCACAACAAGCCCTCTTTGATGAAGGGCCATTTGAAGGCAGGCAGGGCTGTTTCTGTTCTTCTCCCAGCTTCCCCCCATCTCCTGTACCTCCTCCAACCTTCTTCCCCAAAGGAACAAAACCACCATGACAAACCAAACTTGGAGAAACAAGGGAGGCTTGTCCCCCGTTTCTGAGATCCCTTGAAAGTGTGTCCCTGAATGAGGAGCCAGAGACCTGTGGAGGGTTTCTGTGGCCCTCTTTTTCTGGAAGCTTTGGTGGGGTCTCCGTGGCCCCGATCTGGAGAGACTGGAGTGCTAATTTATGCAGAGAAGCCATTCAGTAGTCGCCACTAGCCAGAAGACCTTGCCAGTTGCTTGCCATCCCTCTGAATTCAGAGCATTTGAAAGGACCCCAAACTGGGCTTGGGGCTTGCTTCAGTCTTTTCCTTGATGTTTCTTCCTCCTCCCGTCGGTCTGTTCTCTGCTGTCCCTCTCCCCTCCCTAGTATTTCTCCTCTGTTGCCCACAGCAACCCCAGCAGTTGGTACTGGAGTGGAGGGAGCAGGCCTGGTTACCTCGGAGTCAAGCCGTGGTTGCTGAGCAATTCACTGGAGCCATACAAAGGAATAGGTTTCTGTGAAAATCTCCCGGTTCAAGCACCACCACCCCCCCGCCGCTCCCCCACCTTGTCTCCTCTGAGAGGCCTGTTTCTTCTGGTACCTGAGAAGCCAGTTACAGTGCCACCCCTGCCACCTGCACCCCCACCCCCAGGCATCTGTTTACCAACAGTGTTTCGTACACTCTTGTAACACATTTGCTTTGTGCTCACACGTTTCCTCCCCACACACACGTTCCCTAGTGTCTTCTGAGGCAGAGGCTGGTGCTGAGTCTCATGTCGCTCTAATTGAGTCGACAGACAGGCCAGGGAAGAATTAGCCGAGAGCCACCCATGTGGCGGGGCTGTGAGGTTTTCCTCTTGTGCTCTTTACCACAAGAAAGCGCTTTGTCAAAAGGGAGTGCCAAAGTCGTCATGGAAGTAAGTGATCAGGCGGTGGCAGGCAGATTCTTCAAGCCATCCTGAATTTGGAGGCGGCGGGGAGCTCTCCCATTAATATATTGAAGTCTCAGTTCACAGATCAGCACAAGAGGACCTGATCCCTGATACTCTTGTGAGACTTTTGAACCTCAAATTAGTCAACTTTCTTCCCCTTTGAATACCGTAAAACTCCTCCAAACCAAGCAGGTAGAAAGAATGCTTGGTAGAGAGACCAGACCAGAGAGGGTGATTTTTCTGCAGGAGGGGGAAAAAAATAAATTGGGAAACAAAAATAGTGCTCCTCATTCCGATCTTGCCTTCTGATTTCTAAGGGTACCGGTTCCTTTAAGTCCCAAGGACTGCTAAGTTCTTTGAGATATTTGTCAATGACAAGTGAGTGTGCTTTGAGTAAAGGCATTTTCTCCGGCAATGTTCATTTCTATTTCATTGGTTTGCTCCAGTACTTTTCTTTAATTAATACTGTTTATGCTCACTGATGAATAATTCAGAGTCATACAAGCAACAGATGTCAGAGGATTCAAAATGACTTTCCCTGAATTATTTATTATTTCTAAAAAAGTAACAGGTTTGTTGAACAAGTAATTGGCAGCACAGATGTAGATCAAGGTTTGTCAGCGGGAAGCAGGGTCGACTACTGCTTTCCCTTTTGTGCGTGTTACTAACCGGGACTATGTTGAGTTAGAGGTCATATGTTCATCCTGGGAACCGACTGGGGAGCTGGAACCATGTTTGGTTTTCCAGTTGTCTATGGATGACAAAACATGAATGGGAATTCATCCAAAAATATAATTAATGAATATAGCCTTGCAAATACCTCTTGGACATAACTTAGTATAGGTGCCCAGAAAGAGGAAACGGCTTTGTTTGCAAAAGTGTGTCAAGAATAGAGACCTGGGGAGGGGGTGAACCTGACAGATAGGTAAAAGTTTTTGTATAATAATGTTCTCTGCAGTGTTGTTTATACCAGAATTTTATTTTATTTTGTTTAAGATTTTATTTATTTGTCAGAGAGAGAGAGAGAGAGCGTGCACAAGCAGGGGGAGCGGCAGGCAGAGGGAGAAGCAGGCTCTACGCTGAGCAAGGAGCCTGATGCGGGGCTCGATCCCAGGACCCTGGGATCATAACCTGAGCCGAAGGCAGACGCTAAACCAACTGAGCCACCCAGGCATCCCCATGCTGGAATTTTTAAAAGAAAAAAACCCACAAATGTCTAGCAGTGAAAAATTAGTTAGAGGGCGCCTGGCTGGCTCAGTCGGTGAAGCATGCAACTCTTGATCTTGTGGTTGTGAGTTTGAGCCCCACGTTGGGTGTGGAAATTGCTTAAAAATAAAATCTTTTAAAAAATGATTTAATCCTAATAAATCCAAGCAATAGAAAATTATATAGTCATTAAAGTATTAGGCATTTTTTATTTGAAGAGTATCAATAGATATATTTTTTTAAAGAGTTAAAAAAAGATTTTATTTATTCATTTGAGAGAGAAAGTGAGTGAGAGAGAGCACAAGCAGGGGCAGAGGCAGAGGGAGAGGGAGAAGAGCCTGATGTGGGGCTCGATCCCAGGACTCTGGGATCATGACCTGAGCTGAAGGCAGACGCTTAACTGACTGAGCCACCCAGGCACCCCTAAAGATTTTATTTCTTTATTCGAGAGAGAGAGAAAAAGAGAGAGTGGGGAGAGGGGCAGAGGGAGAGAAAGACTTAAGCAGGTTCCACGCTGAGCAGGGAACCTGATGCGGGGTTCAGTCTCATCACCCTGAGATCACAACCTGAGCCGAAAGCAAGAGTCGGGCACTTAACCAACTGCGCCACCACGGCGCCCCCAGAAAAATATCAATATATTAAATAGAAGACGATATTACATGAGAGAGGCTATAAATATATATGGTTTCATTTCTATAAGAAAACATGTGTATTTGTTTTTTTTGTTTGTTTATTTTTTGGTAAATAAAGCAAAGTCTAGAAGGAACCCCAAATTGTTAGTAGTGGTTTTTAAGGCATAGTAGGATCCAGAGTGACTTTTTTCCTGCTTCTCATCTTTTTTCATTCTTTCCATTCTAAATACGCATGTATTAGTTACAGCGAAAAGCCAGGCTGCTAAGAGATCCCCAATACTGAGATTTAAAGAAATGCATTTCTGTCTCATTTAACAGCATGAGATAGATGTGCCAGATATGGAGGTGGCTCTGTTCCATTCAGATATTCGTGGACCCAGGTTCCTTTCATCCTGCTGCCCCTCCGTGCCTCGGGGCCTTTTCATGTCTTCTACATGTTCAAGGCTGGGTACTGTCACAAAGAGGAAGAGGGGGCATGGAAAGGGGCACCCTGGTCCAAAAGTAGCACAGATCATTTCTGGTTAGTCCCTTAGCAGGGATATAGTCACATGGCTAATCCCAACGGGCACCTGCAAGGCAGGCAGGGAAAAGGTCCTTATAAGCATCTACGTGACCAGCTACAACACTATGTGATGGGGGAATGGAGAAAATGAATTTTGCTGGATAGCTTTCCATGTCTGCTATATATATTACCTGTGAAAAATAAAAAATAATCTAAAAAAACTTAAAGGGAGTAGAATTTTGGATGAGATGTCTTTGGGGGGGCATTTCCTTTAGGAATTAACCATATGGAGGAGGTATAAAATTTGGATACCGCCTCCAGGGGATTTACAGGCTGATACAGGAGCTGGACCAATATCATCTCAAAGTCATACATGCAAAGGGCCCAAAGAGTGACCAGATCAACACAGAGGAGTAAATTGGCTAGGATCATGGAACAAACTTTAGGTGAATTGAAAAGCTGGATTACTTATATCTTTGGAAGAAGTAAAGTATTTGTGTTTTGTGACATTTTAGGGTTGCATGACCTCCCTTTACACCATAACTGAATCTTATTTTCCTACTGACCTAACAGTAATTTGAGTCTCTAATTGATCTCCAGTTAGCTATTGTTTATTGTGATTCTTTGTTAAATCCATAGTGACTTTTAGCATAAAATATTTTGGAAGAGCTACCATTTAAAGGAAACTCTTGACTTAATCATGTAGGAGTTATTTTTATTTTATTTTGTTTTTTGGAGATTTTATTTATTTGAGAGCGAGAGAGAGAAAGAGAGAGAGAGCACAGAACATAAGCTGGTGGGAAGAGGTGGTAGGCAGAGGGAGAAGCAGGCTCTCCACTGAGCAGAGAGCCCTACATTGGGTTCCATGACCTCGGGATCATGACCCGAGCCAAAGGCAGTTGCTTAACTGACTGAGCCACCCAAACACCCCCAATATAGGAGTTATTTTTAAAATAAACTTTAAAAAATATGGCTTTAGGGGCGCCTGGGTGGCACAGTGGTTAAGCGTCTGCCTTCGGCTCAGGGCGTGATCCCAGCATTCTGGGATCGAGTCCCACATCAGGCTCTTCTGCTATGAGCCTGCTTCTTCCTCTCCCACTCCCCCTGCTTGTGTTCCCTCTCTCGCTGGCTGTCTCTATCTCTGTCGAATAAATAAATAAAATCTTTAAAAAAATATGGCTTTAAAGGTTTTGTTTTTTTTTTTAAGATTATTTATTTGAGAGAGAGAGCGAGCGAGCATGAGCGGGGGCGGGGGAGCAGAGAAAGAGGGAGAAGCAGACTCCCCACTGAGCAGGGAGCCTGACATAGGGTTCCATCCCAGGACCCTGAGATCATGACCTGAGCCAAAGGCGGATGCTTAACCAACCGAGCCACCCAGGCACCCTGGTTTTAAAATTTTTTAATGTGGTTATCTTGAGTAAGGCATTTCTAGACCTAGTTGGAAGGCAAACCAGAGGCATACTATAGATAAAGGTAAGAATTGGTATTGGTATTGGTAAGAAATTTTTCTCTTTCATAGATTTTTAGCAATCATATGATACATTACCTTCCTCACAATAGGATCAAATTTTGCGTTTCTTTGCCTAGCATGAGATTTTTCAAGTCTATAGAGTTTCACCTCATAAAACCAACAAAAGTTCTGGTTTTATATGTAAAACCTCCAAAAGTCAAATGATAGATTAGGGTCCATTCTTTAACCCACCCCAAATAAGGTCCCTAAAACCCACTGAAATCCAAATGCCTGCAATTCGGTATTTCTCTGACAGTCCATGAGATGCAAGAAAGTGGTTAAAGGAGTATCGTAAGAACCATTTAGTGCTTTGGTTGGGAATGAGATAAAGTGGGAGTGAGGGCACCATCTTTATATTTTTTCTTTTAAAGATTTTATTTATTTATTTGAGCGAGAGAGAGTTAGCGAGAGCATAGGCGGGGGCTAGGGGCAGAGAGAGGGGGAGAAGCAGACTGTCTGCTGAGCAGGGAGCCCAATGTGGGGCCCTTGAACCCAGGACCCTGAGATCATGACCTGACCCTAAGGCAGACGCTTAACAACTGAGCCACCCAGGCACCCCAGGGGCCATCTTCAGATCCCATCTTCTCCAGCCCTTTCTTGGATGCCTTGCCTGCATACCATCTGCAGAATTACACTTTTTTTTTTTTTTTAAAGTAAGCTCTAGGCCCAATGTGGGGCTTGAACTCACAGCCGCAAGTCAAGAGTTGAACGCCCTACTGACTGAGCTAATGAGGTGCCCTTAGAGATATACTTTTTGATTCAGATTAATGATAAGCCCATTTGGGGCAGAAATGGCACTTGTGGCCATTTTGTAAGGAAGTTTCCACAGCCAAAGCATCTGTAAAGCATTTCAAGGGTTTCTTGAAATCTCACAGTGACAACAAAAATAAAATATTTCTTCTGATTACAAAGTGATCAAAGAACTGAAAATACCATCTTTTAAAATAATTTTCTTACACTTTTGTGATCAACATTAAGATGAATCGTCTCTTTGGGGATGGTTTAACCATTACAGATGTTTTGGAAGATGTTTTATGACCTCTAGTTTTATTGATTTTAAAGACTATAAATCCATCTGTCCATCTATCCATCACTCACCCACCCATCTGAGAGCAGAATGGGAGAATGGAAAGTTTTCAGAGAAGTACCAACAGCTTGTATTGGTAGGTAGCCTGAGAGGACTTGGTACTTACATTGTACTTTTCTACTTGAAAAGCATGTTGATCGTAATTTTCAAAACACAGCCCTGTTTATACCTGAAGAGGAGGAAATTTTATAATGTAGCCGACACTGTTGGTTGTCATGGAATAGCCATTCTGTCTTCATCCCTCTTAACCTGTTCCTTCATCCCGTTTTCTCGCCTGTGCTATGGGCATGATACCCACCTCAGAAAGTTGTTGTCAGAGGGCCTACGTGATAGATACTCACGCTAGTTTCTACTCTCTCGCTTAGCTTAATTAGATTTGTTAGGCTTGAGATAATTTATAGCCAGCTTTTTCCAGATTAAAAACAGAAGCCTCTGTTGAAATGTTTTGTTATTCTAAATTGGGACCATCCTGACTTTATACCAAAGAATTCATCATTAGTTCAGTTACAACATAAGCTGGTGTAATTCTCCAGGGGCTGCTGTCATTATTAATTTACATCTGACCTGGTTCTGAAAAAAAGTATTTCAGGCAGCAGAACCCTAATTTAAGACTTGCTGGTTCTTGCTTTGCCAATTAGTCTGGACCCGTAGAAAAAAAAATTTTTTTTAAAGGTTGTTTATGTAAGTAATCTCTACACCCACTATGGGGCTCGAACTCACAACCCCAAGATCAAGAGTCATACACTCTGAGCCAGTTGGGCACCCCAGGACCCGTGAAAATATTGGAACAATTCCCTAAGAAATGAGACTAAAGATTTTAGTTAAAACTTAGGATGTCATCCTAAGTACTAGGATTTCTTTTGACTGTTGGTCATTGTGTCAGTGAAGGCGATTAAAACCAGTCATCCTGTCTTACAAACAGGGAAACAGAGACTCAGAGAGACTCAGTGACTTACCTAAGGTTGGTAATGTAGTCACAGGATTCTAAGTCCCAAGCCCTTGGCTAGACTGTGTGTGTGTGTGTGTGTGTGTGTGTTTCCTGGTGGGCATGTTACTGGGAGCATCTGTCGTGGGCACAGTGGGAAATGCATGGAGCCCATTAGAAAGTGTGTGGGTTTTCATGTGGATTTGTGGATTTTGTAATAGGGTGTCTGCTGGATTGTGTGCGTGGGAGTTGGCAATATCCCAGCTGATGGGTATTTCTACGGGAGAAGAACGGATGTGCCAATTCCGTCTGGAACGTCAGGAGGTGAAAGACATTGGGACGACGAAAAAAACATTATTAAAGATGACTCTTAAGATGTCAAGAGGGAAAAAAATGACTTCTTAGGTCAGAAAAACGAAAGCTATCACACTGTACAAGCCTCGAGCTGAGGGATGGCTTCTCAAGGGCGGCTTAAATGCATTAGATTAGTCTGCAGTGTGGATTAAGGGACTGTGGGATTTAATAACTTGTGTATTAAGGAACAGCCCTGCAAATGTTACACTGTCATAAAAATGTAACCCTTCTAATTGAATTTAGAAGAAATATTAAAATTATTCTTTTGATGATGCTTCCTAGATGTATTAAATAAAATATCAAAAGTCACAATTGATAAAGCTGAAACTTTAACATGCGAGAGTTGTTATGCACAGAATTCTGTTGCTGGAGGTTATTTTTTCTGAAATGTACCAAGAAATTTCTCCCTTTACATAATTTATGGTCACTCTGCTGTTTCAGTGTGCCAGAAAAGGTTCTCAGGGTCTTGGCAGTGTTTTGGAATATAGTATATTATCTTAGTGTCGGGCTATGTATAATGAACACTCACTATATATTACATTGGTGGTGGGGTTTCATGAGCTGAATTCTCTCTTACGGGCAAAGGAAGGGATAGGCTATTAACTTACATATGGTGCTTGGCATGCCTTTAAGGAAATAATGGTGAAAAACCCACCTTTCTTTCCTCCCCCCATGGCACTATATAGTTTTGCTAACCTTATGTCTGTGCCCGAAGTCCTAATGAGAAGACGACTTTGATATGAGGTGGTATCAGTGGGCAGTTGGGGTACTGCTGTCTACAAACTTCATGGACCAGTTCATGGTTCCACAGTTCCACGCACTCCAGAAAGCCTTGTGGATGGAAATCATGAAGCATGAGTGTCAATTGTGAGCAAGGGCTTCTTCTTTCCATCCCCAGACAATCAGATGGGGTGAACTCAAGCGTGGGGAATGGCGGGGCGGGGGGGGAGTGATGACATTTTGAATCCATATGCATAATGAGGACTGTAGTTGACTGAAAAGCATCTATGCCTTTGGAGCAGGGGGTGGTGATTAGGTGCCAGGAAACGCTCACCCTTCAGGGTGTATCTAGAGTTCCCCAAAGTGGCATGTTCTATATTAAAGAGTATTGTGGCATGTTTTCCTAAGTATCTATTTGGGGGAAGAAAATATATGAGTGCTGGTTAGAACTTAGTACACATGAGTCGTACCATTTAAGGAAGATATCCTTTTCCCTCCATGAACAAGAACTTCTTCTCTTGCCTTTTCTGTTATGGCTCAAAGTTAGAGAAATTTATTTTATTTTGCAAAACTTTATGCCAAAGAAACAAATGAGTGTTTTTGCTAAGTCTATCTGAGCTCAGTAGAAGGGTGTCCAAGTACTTAATCTAACTCCTATTGAATGATTGGCTTCTGGCAGAACTGTTAATTTGCAAACTCTTAAGAAAGGGGAAAGTTTACATTTTTCCAGCTGCCAAACTTTGGGCTTGATGGTGGTGACTCATCGGGACGGACTTTCTCAGCCAAGTGTGAGATCTGCTCTGGGGCCACTGGTTTATTTCGATGCCTGGCCAGAGCTCAGACGCACGTGCTTGGTGAGCGGCCTCTAGGGCTCACATGACTTCCCCCAGAAAACATCTTCCCGTGTCATCCCCTGCAGAGGATCATCTCGGACTGCTGACTGAGGGAATGGGTGAGGACCACTGACTAGAGAGGACCTGCCATGTTTTTCTTCTGCTTCTGTTGCAGGGGCCTTGTAAAGGAAACACCTTACTTGCTTGAAAGCTTTGGATTACTGAGCAGCTCTGAGCAGTTGCTGGAGGAGTTTTCTCCTTGCTGGAGTTTTTCTTGGCCCCTAGAATCCTGAGCAGAAAGGAGAGAAAAGATGAAAGATAAGCCCCTCTTTCAAAATACGTTTGAGTCAACCCATCAAAGAGAATACCTGAGATTTCTCCACTCATACATAAGTGGCATTAGTGCATTTGGGAATTAGGAAAAGGCTCCATATGAAGTTACTTGGGAATTAATCATCAGTTGGCTCATCCCAGACGTGGAGCACATCGGAATTCATCTTCTGTTGTTTGGAAGCTAGCAGCCTGCTTGTTACATAACATGAAACACAGGGCCTGCCAGCCAGGCCTCCATGTGCCCCGCAGGAGTTGCGAGGCTCTATAACTCTTACTTGAGTCAGCCAGGCCTGGGTGATAGATTCCAGGGGCCTGGGGTATGTTGGGCACAGACCTCAGGCTTCACGGTTAAACAGATGACACGTCTGCCTTTGGGATTTTGTCCTCAGTAACTGCCTTGAATGCCAGAGAGAAGTAAGTGAGGGACATACAATGGGCTCCCTTTTTTTTTTTTTAATTTTTGAAATTGTGTTAAAATACATAAAACAAAATATGCTACCTTAACTATTTCTAAATGTATAGTCCAGTGGTATTAAGTACATTCATGTTGTACTGTTCTTGCTACCATCCATCCACAGAAATCTTTTCATCTTGCTAAACTATGATTGTTGTTTTGTTTTTTTTTTTAAAGAGAGAGAGAGAATCATAAGCAGTCTCCACGCCTGGCATGGAACCTGACACAGGGCTCGATCTCACAACCCTGAGATCATGACCAGAGCTGAGATTAAGAGTTGGAAGCTTAACCGACTGAGCCACTCAGGCGCCCTGCCAAACTATAATTCTGTACCCTTTAAGCACTAACTCCCCATTCCCCCTCTTCCCAGATGCCAGCAACCACCATACTACTTTTCTGTCTCCATGCATTTGACATTCTAAGTACCTTATATAAGGGGGATCCTACAGTATTGGTCTCTTGTGACTGACTGGCTTATTTCATTTAGCATGATGTCTTCAAGGTTCATCCATGTTGTAGCCTGTGACAGAACACCCTTCCTTTTTTCAGGCCGAATAATATTCCATTATATGGATATACTGCGTTTGTTTGATCCATTCGTCTGTCGATGGGTGGATGGATTTCTTCCACCTTTTGACTATTGTGAATAATGTTGCTGTGAACATGGGCTTGTACAAATATCTCTTTGAGTCCCTGCTTTCCACTCTTTTGGATATGTACCCAGAAGTGGAATGGCTGGATCACATGTAATGGACTCCTTAAAAACATAAAAAAGAAAGAAAATATAGTGACAATGTATGCCTACCCAAAGAGGACAGGACCTGACTGCTTGCTCTGTTTCCTGCTCCCCTCACCTGTAGCCCATGTGCCTTGGTGGTCAGAGGCTTGGTCAGGAATGCTGGCCTCCTCCTAGGCTGAGATTGCCAGCGTAGACCTTCTCAGTTCGACCTACATCCGATTACCCCGCTAAAGCACCGAGAGATTAACAAAGTAAATTGAATTCATGCAGACGATTCCTCCTGCCTCCTTTTCTTTCTCTTTTCTTCTTTTGAAAACTATGGTTTTGGTGTCTGCATATCTATTTTAGCCTAAACTCCAGCAAATCAGTGGCACTGCACGTCGGCTGTACTTTGGAGTCACCTGGGTGTGACTGAGAGCTAAATGTCACCTCCAGAGATTCTGATTCTGTTGGTTTGAGGCCTGGCCTGGGCTTGGGGGTTTTGGAAAGCCTGCTGGCGAAGGCTCCTGTGCACTCAAGGAAATGACAGAACATAAGTGAGTATTCTCCCCCTCTCTTGATGTCTTCTTTTTGGTTATTTCTTTAGAACATACAGATTTGTAAATCTCAGCCCAAACTTGAAAGACTTGTAATAGACTTTCTTTCTTTTTTAAATTAATGAGGCTGCATCATGTCATTTTGAAACCAAGAATGAGGAGACCTGGATCCTCCTCTTGTGTATGTCATTATCTAACCAGGGATGATGAATTACCTCACTCGTCAGAGTCACGGCCTCTCTCTCTCTCTCTCTCTGTGTGTGTGTGTGTGTGTGTGTGTGTGTGTTTTAATCTTCAAAATTAGAATATGGATCAGCAAACCTGTTAAAGAAGGAAATTAATGGTTTAAAACAAAACAAAACAAAACATGTCCCCTCCAGCTCTAACGTGCTCTGAGTGAGCAGGTGGGATTGATGCTTGCTGTTGCATGGATGTGAACTGTGTCATGTTCTAGTAATCCTGAGTAGGAGGAGAAAGAACCACCCCACAGGGTGCACTGGGGGTTCTGGTGCCCAGAAGCAGCCTTGAGGGCTGTTCTGATCAGTAAATAAAAGGATACAAAAATAAAAATCTTGCAGGATATGCAGTTAAGAAGAAAGCAGGAATGTGGGACCAGGGGGATTGTTAGAGAGTGTTGGGGACTTTTTTAAGTGATGGAGAGAACATAGCAGGACGCTGGCCCCATGGAACAGAGTGCCAGAGGCCCCTGTTGCCACAAAGATTGTCACCTCCTTGCCACCATCCGCCTGTTGCCATGAGCTATTCAATCGTATTTCTTCTTGGGAATTCTTTCAAAATTTATATTATACAAAGTTGATCTATTTCTCTCCGCCTCTGAGCCTGTTGGAGGGATACGAATGGCTCGGGTTTTTGTGTTTGTTTTTCTCCCCTCTCCAGATGAACACAGCTAATGCGGTTGAGTTACGGTGCCAGGAGCTATTAGTGGGGAAAAGCAGAGAATACAGTTCTCCCCTGGACACCTCCAGGCATGGAATTTTACTTCCATGGTGACTTCTTAGGCCCATGGGAACGTAAGAGGAGGCAGCCTCTTGGTGGGGGCTGGGGGGGGGCTGGCTCAGTGTCTGGAACTGCCCCATAGCGTGTGGCCGTCCGGATGACGCAGAGAGGCGTGTGAATACAGCCGGCTGCTACAGCTGGTGCACTTGACTCTGGGCAGCATGTTCCCAGGAACCCGCAGGACACTGAGGACCGTGAGTGATGTAACCCAGATCTGCCAGATGTGGGAGCCAGCGTGAGTCACGCTGGACAGTTCATTAAGAAACGTTTTCTGGGTCATCTGGGCGAGGAGCACTGGCTCCTTTCCCTGCCATCTGGGGTTGGAGGCACAAGTCCACATACCAGGAATCCCCAAGTTTGCTAACATCTGTCTGAAATTACAGCCTGGTTCTCTGAGCTGACAAGGGGCAGAGCCCAGACTCTCGGATGGTCCCTGCCTTATGATTTGTTAAAGGATGTCATCACTTTGGGAAGTAGAGGGTGGGGGGAAATCACGTAATAAAAACATACATGTGAGTTGCCGTGAGGTTCTGTATGTTGTACTAAGAGCAGAAGTGGGATGGGATGTTGTGAAAACACAGAACTCTGTGGGCGCTGCGGCCAGTAAAATGCCAGGAGGCATCTTTTTTGTTAGATGTGTGCAAGATGCCTCATGGTGAACAGCAAATGTATTTCTAAAAGATGGTAAGCTGACGTTTAAAAAATTCCTTATTAGATATCATAACATACAGCTAGAAAAGTGCCTGTAGGCATAGCTGGCTACAATCTCACACCCGGGTAACTACAGTGGGTTGAATAGTGACCCCAAAAAGAGTTGTCCCTGGAAACCTGTGAATATGACCTTATTTAGAAGGAGGTCTTAGAGATATAATTAANGTCTCTGTCTCTGTCAAATAAATAAATAAAATCTTTAAAAAAAAATAAAAAAATAAAAAATTCCTTATAGATATCATAACATACAGCTAGAAAAGTGCCTGTAGGCATAGCTGGCTACAATCTCACACCCGGGTAACTACAGTGGGTTGAATAGTGACCCCAAAAAGAGTTGTCCCTGGAAACCTGTGAATATGACCTTATTTAGAAGGAGGTCTTAGAGATATAATTAAATAAGACCTCGAGATGAGATCATCTTGGTTTCAGGTGGGCCCTCAATCAAATGGCTGGTGTCCTTATAAGAGACGGAAGAGAGGACACAGACATGGGGAAGGCCACATGCAGACTGAGGCAGAGAAGGGGGAGAAGCAGCCACAAGGAACAGTAGCTGGAAAAGGCAAGAAGTGGATTGTACCTTAGAGCCTCCAGGGGGAGGCTGGCCCCGCCGACACCTTGATTTCTGACTTCAGGCTTCCAGAATGGGGAGAGAATACATTTCTGTTGTGTGAAGCAATCAAATTCGTAGTAATTTGATATGGAAACTGAAATAATAACCAACACCCAGATCAAGAAACAGAATGTTACCAACACCCCAGAAACTTGCCTCATGCCTTATTCCTGCCTTTACACCACCTGAGGATAACCACTCTCCTGACTTCTAACATCATAGGGAGCTTTTATGTTCTTGCAGCTTAATCAAATGGAATCATATAGTATGTAGCCTTCCATGTCAGGCTTCTCCCGTTCAATACTGTATTTGTGTCTCTATTGTTGTGTATTCAGTCTTTTTTTTTTTTCCTGTCTAGTGTTCCACGATATGATTATGCCACAATTTATTTATTCTTTTCCTTTTGGAGCCATTTGACTAGCTTCCTGTTTGGCACTGTTACAGACAATGCTTTTAGGGATTCTGTTATGTGTTTTTCTGATGAACACGTGTGCATTTTTGTTGGTTATACTCTCAAGAGTTGAATTGTTGGGTCATAGGCTGTTTGGATGTTCAGCTTTAGTAGATACTGCCAAACAGTTTTCGAACTAATTTTTAAAATATTCAATCACGTTTGGAGTTCTTTTGTTAAATGGAGATTCCCACAGTGAATTCAATAACCATTCTTTAATGTGGGTATTGTATAAGAACCAAGTGTTGGACCTAAGGTTTTCTAGGAGCAAGGCCCCCTTCTTAGTTAGGAGCTCTGTATTCGCAATGAGGAGTACTCCATGTCTCAGAAGAACCCATTAGAGGTCTGGGCAAGTATTAGAGCACCCCACTTTCTGGGACTCAGAGAGGCTGGGCTACTCACTATGAATTTTATTTTATTTTATTTAGATTTTATTTATTTGAGAAAGAGAGAGACAGAGAGTGAAAGAGAGCATGAGTGGGGAGGAGAGGGAGAAGCAGGCTCCCCACTGAGCAGGGAGCTCCATGTAGGGCTTGATCCCAGGCCTGAGATCATGACCTGAGCCTAAGGCAGACGTTTAACCGACTGGGCCACCCAGGCGCCCCGTAACTATGAATTTTAAATATACTTAACCCATCACTGGAAAGATGAATGGCACAGCTGCCGGATCCTCCATCTCGAATCTCAGAAATAAACTTGCCTCTTACAAGAGCTCCATTTTTAACTCTCCTTTCTAGCATTCAAGCCTGTGTAACCTAGGAAGCCACCAAATGATATGAAACAGCTGGTAAACAAGTAAATCTGTAAATGAAATACAGAGCAAGTAGTTTCCGGTAGTGATAAAAGTTGAGAAGATAGTAAAGCGAGGTGACGTGATTGAGTGGGAAGGGAGTGTTCCCAAGCTTTTTGGGCCTGAGAACCCTTTTTTCACTTCGGGAAATGTTGCCTTTTTTTTTTTTTTTTTTTTTTTTTTTTTTTTTTTTTTTTGTAAGATTTTATTTATGTATTTGAGGGGGGAGGGGCAGAGGGAGAGAACCTCAAGCAGACTCCATGCTGAGTGCAGAGCCCGATGTGGGGCCCATCCCATGACACCAAGATCATGGCCCAAGCCAAAACCAAGAGGCATGCTGAACTGACTGAGCCACCCAGGTGCCCTGGTAAATGTTCCTTTTGATGAATAACTGTAGTTTTGTGAATTCTAATCTTTCCTTTTTGGTTTGCTGTTAGTTTTACTATTCCTACTATTACTATTCCTATGTTAAAAATAACTGTATCTTGGTTCTCTGCTATTCTAGCTACTATAATGCGGATTCTTCTAGTGACCAATAACAAGGCATTTGGCTGAAGTCAGACTCAGAGCTGGTGGCCATTATCAGATGAGTTAATAGCTCTAGCAAATGTAGGTGCCCTGGCTTTATTCCTTCATCCTCACCACTGCAGTGCATGGTGGCCTGACTGCTGACTTCCAGCACTTTCATTTCTTTGCTTGAGGATTTTTCTGGCCTCTAGGTCACCTTGCTGCCCATGCACTAATGCTTCCTGGGAGCAACCCAACCAGTGACTGACAGGAGCTGGTGTATAAATACCCAAGTTCCCTCACCTGCCAGGGTGGGTAAATCTAAAGGGTGTGTCTACATGAGTTTTGCAGGTTTCACCAGTGGGATTAAGTTCAGTTGGCCAGAGTGGTAATCAGCATGAAACATGCCTTTTATTACCTGTTTCTTCTTCCCTATATCACTTCCCCATTCCCTTCACCTCCCAAATAAATTGCTTGTATTTGAGTTCTTTTCTCAGCGTCTGCTTCTGAGAGAACCTACATTAAACACAAGCCAATGTCAGAATCAAATCTGTGATCTTGAATTCCACTCCCACTGATCTACTTGGATAGTTAGCTGGTCATGTTGTTGAGCTGCTCAAGACAAATGAAAAAAGAGAAAACAATCTAATGACATATATCTATGGAATTCTTGCAGCATGAGGGAAAAATCCACTAAGCTCTAGAATGAGGGCTGTCCTGACCAGTGATGTGGGCAATAGTACACTGCATGCTTGATCAAGAGTTTCATGCAAGTTAGCAGTTTGTAACTATATATTAGACAACATAAACTGTGCTTTGAGAAATGCTGGGACAACTGGGTGGCTCAGTCAGTTGGGGGTCAGACTTTTGGTTTTGGCTCAGGTCATGGTCTCAGGGTCATGGGATCTAGCCCCATATCTGCTCCATCCTCAGCATGGAGTCTGCTTGAGGTTCTCTCCCTCTCCCTCACCCAGGTTATGCACACATGCACGCGCTCCCCCCCAAATAAATAAATAAATAAAATTTAAAAAAAATAAGGGAAACCAGAATGCTGTCTTAGACAACAACTGCCTACTTCCCATTTAGACATTTGATTGAACTGGCAAATCACATTTCTGATTTTTTAAAAAATATTTTATTTATCTATTTGACACAGAGAGAAAAAGCGCAAGAGTGCACAGGAAGGGAGAGTGGCAGAGGGAGAGGGAGAAGCAGACTCCGTGCTGAGCAGGGGGCCTGATGTGGGGCTCAACTCCAGGATCCTGGGATCATGACCTGAGCCAGAGGCAGACGCTTAACTGACTGAGCCACCCAGGCTCCCCACATTTTTGATTTTTTAAAAAATTAGTTTCTAAGTCTAGATTTTGGCTCAGATTATTTCTGATCACCCGAAGAGCTAGACATTTCTCTTGTTTGGCATCTTGTTATGCCAAAATAATGAGGTAACATAGAAAAAGCTAAAGGTTGATGCTCTCACTAAAGCAATAGACCCTGATAATTAGTCATGTTAGTCTATGAAAAATTAAAGTACTGAAAGTTTATTTTTTACTTCCTAGGCTTCAGGAAATGCTCACAGAAGATAGAATGGTTTATGGATTTGGGCTGCAAATTTAAACTTGTAAAGACAGCTCCGATGGGATTAAAGGGACTCGATGCCTGGACCCTGGGATCATGACCTGAGCCAAACGCCGATGCTTATCGACTGAGCCACTCAGGCATCCCATCATGGGCCCTCCTGAATGCCCATCACCTAATTATCCCATCCCCCCACCCCCATCCCCTCCAGCAACCCTCAGTTTGTTTCCTAGAGTTAAGAGTCTCTCATGGTTTGTCTCCCTCTCTGATGACTTCCCATTCTGTCCCAGTCTATTTTCCAGTGGTTTTGAAAAACTGTTGGTTATTGCTTGCCGTTTTTCAGATATTTGTAATTCTCCCTTATTCTGGGCACAGGAGAGAATGGTGCTCCTAGTCCCCTGTAGCTGGGTGAGGCCATGTGTGTGACTAGTTCTGGCCACTGAGTTTTATGGAGAACAGGAGACTGCCACACTCAGCATTTGCTCCCTGGTCGTGGGCTCTCCAGAGTTCCCTCTACCCTTTTTGTGCGGTGACCACAAAGTCCCAGATGGTGACTGCTCTGTCAGCCTGGGTCTAGGATCAGAGCACCCCTGTTGACTTGCATGAGCAAGAAGTAAACTTGGACAGTTTTGAGCCATGGAGATCTTGGGGTTCGTTGTTGCCTCAGTATAACTGGCCAGTCCCGACTCATACAGCTACTAACATAATATATGCAGCAACTCACAGGGAGAGAACTTGAGCTGATTCTCTTAATGTTGTCACAGTGACATTAATAGAGAGGTTTGTGTTTGAAACGGAAGACATAGAACCAGCATTTAAAAGATACCATAGAAATAAATGTCTTTGGATATGGGACAGTTTATCGTTGACCATCTTTTATTTGGTTTTTTTCCCCATCCCTTATGTTTAGGATTTTGGAAATTCTGAAATACAAATGAATTTTTGGTGTTGCTGGGAGATGAATTTTGAGAAGTAAATGTTGCAGGAATGATAGCCAGCACTTTTGGAGTAATGCCAAGTATAATACGTGTCCTTACAGGATAAAATACCAGAGAGCACAACTTGAATTGCAGGAAAAAAAAAAAGACCAAAATTTCAAAATACCACCCACCTCTCTAACAAACGCTTTCACAAGGGAGACATTTCCCCTTCCCTGTTATTTTCCTTCTCCATTTCCTCCTCCTAACTGCAGATTCATGCACGCAGTAATTCCCCCATGTAAATTACATGAAAAATATTTTCAGTTTTCCAGCAACATAAGCAGATGTGCAGCTTTTTTACTTGTTCCAAAGGCATCCGTGGCTCTCTTCGAGTCCTTTTCTGTAAAGATTATTGCTTCTGTCTGTAAAAACCAAGTTCGGTTGAGTCCATTTAAGGGGGGAATTGAGTCCCAGTCTCCCTGCTTTTACAGTGAAGTTATTAGATCTGCAGATAGCCCTGAATTTGAGTTACCTTTTGTGCAGGAAGCACTCACTGTTCCCCTCTGGTTGAGCCCTCCGGAGAGTGTGAGGGCCCATTAGTTCTAGAAAGCATGGTTTCAATGCTGTCAATCCTCTGGAATGGTTTTAACCCAGACTCATTCATGATTTTTGAAAGAGTTAATGTTACCACAGAAGGTTAGGAGAATTATTTCTGTTTTGAATAGAGAAGATGAAGGGCAATGCAATCATTTTCAACAATCTTAATTCTGTGTTTCTCTGCAGAGCTTACCACAGTAAAAAATGTGCTATGTACATTTTTTTTCAGACCTTATTCTGTACATTTGCAAACATAAGATTAGAACATATATAGGGTTTTTTATTTTTAAAACATAAGTGTCCACACAAGACTCATTATTATAAACTTGCTTTTTAAAAAAATTCATAATGGGAGTCTCTCTGTGCAGGTACGCTTGTATCTACCACACTCTTTTGAACATCAGCTCATTAAATAGATGAACAAAAATGTAACTATTCCCTTAATGATAGACATTTAGGAAGTTTCCATTTTTGCTATTACAAATAAGATAAATCTCTGTCTCTGCAAACTCGCTTGTTTGCTTGTTTATGTCGTCATGCATGTGTCTGTATTTTCCCAGGATGGATTCCTAAATTGGAATTGTTGGTCCAAAATACCCACATCTTCATTGTTGATAGACCAGCACGCTTTCCAAAGCCATACCACTTTATGGTCCTACCAACAGTGAACAGGTGTCTGATTCTCCGCACTTTATCCAATGCCGCCATTTCATATTTCTTTTTAACTTTTGCTAATCTGTTGGCTGAAAATGTTGGGTGATTTAATTTGCATTCCCTGATTCCTAATGAGATTGAGCATCTTATCTTATGTTGATGATCATGTGTATATCCTCTTCAGTAACTTGCCTCCTCCTATCTTTTGCTCACTATTTTTGTTATCAGGTTGTTTATCTTTTTAATTGATTTTAGGAACCCTTTACATATTAGGACTGTTAATCTTCAGTATTAGGCTATAAATATATTCTCCCAGACTATTTTTATTGCTTATGTGAGTATGTCTTTTGTTTTTATTTATTTATTTTTTAGAGAGACAGTGCAAGTGAGTATGGGAGGTGGGGAGATAGGGAGAGAGAGAATCTTAAGCAGGTTCCATGACCAGCTTGACGCCCGTCACAAGACTCAGTCTCTCAACCCTGAGGTCATGACCTGAGCTGAAGTCAAGAGTCGGGGGTGTAACTGACTGAACCTCCCAGGCGCCCCCTGAGTATGTCTTTTATTGTAGAGGAATTTTAAATTGTTTCATAGTCAATCCATCAGTCTTCTCTCTGGCTCCTGGATTTCATGTCTTGCTTTGAAATGCCTTCTATATCCTAAGACTATAAAAATATTCTTTCTTTCTTTCTTTCTTTCTTTCTTTCTTTCTTTCTTTCTTTCTTTCTTTTTTTGTTAGTAAATTTAGAATCGGACTCTCTGTAAGAATATAATTCCTAAGTTTCTCTGCTTATTCCCGCTCTTTATTTTTGATGTTTTTCAATAAAATTTTATTTTTCTCTTCATATAGGCCTTGGATATGTTTTGTTGTTGTTAAATGTTGTCCAAGGATTTTATGGTTTGGGTCGCTCCTGTGAATGGGATCTTTTCCAGAAAAGTCTGAGTATTTGATTATTTGCCCAGCTTCCCTCAGCAAACAAGTGATGACTATTTATTTATTGCTGGTGTCTTACCCATGCAGCAACTTAAATGGGATGGTAGCAATCTCACCTCACCTTCTCTGGGCTTTCTTTGGAGACACGTGGCAGATGGTTGGATTGGCAACGGCGGTAATGATGGATAGGAGGGAACACCCCCAGCAGAACCTTGGCTGTGCATACCTGATGGCATGACTTATCCATGGCTCCCCTTGACTCTGTTTAATAGCACATGCTTCCAGCAGGAGACAGAGTTGTTCAGTAACGATACCTTTGTGAACTTAATAAGGAATGCCTGGTGGTTTTATCTCCATTTTTCAATGCTCTGTTTTGTTTTTTTTCTCAGTTACTTCTATTTCCTTCTCTTCCACCATATTGATTGGATTTCTGCAGAGTTGTCAGATAAAATATAGAATATCCAGTTAAAGTTTGAGTTTCAGATAAGCAATGAATAATTTTTTTTTAGTACAAGTATGTCTCATGAAATATTTGGGACATACTTACACTAAAAAAAAAAAGTCATTCATTGTTTAACTGAAATTCAGAGTTAACTGGGTGTCCTATGTTTTTATTTGTTGAATCTGGCAACTCTGGCTTATCTAATACCAGAGACAAGGTCTGTTCCCTCAGGGATCTTACCTTCTAGTGATGGAGAAAGATTTGGGAAACCATCTCTGTTTTCCTTACTGCTGCCAGAGGGATTTTTCTGACAAGATCACAAGCTCTCTTTATAAAGGTGAGCCTTCTCATTCACTGTTTACCCCCCTGTTGGTGCTGGCTTCTTTCCCCACTAGCAGTCATGCCCCCTGTGGCAAAGCATATTCTGTCCTCCCTGCTCTCATCTCTTCTGTTTTTCAACTGTGGTAAAAAACAAAAACAAATAAACTCCACAATGCACAGCATAAATTTACTCTTAACAGAGTTGCCCTGTTTTCTTACCAATTACAGCTTTTTTGGTTTTGTTTTCCTGGAGTTACTACTTACCTTTCTCTCTCTTTTCTTAAAGATTTTATTCATTTATTTTTGAGACAGAGCACGCATGAAAGCATGAGGGGAGGGGCAGAGGGAGAAGCAGACTCCCCACTCACCAGGGAGCCTGATGCAGGACTCAATCCCAGGACCCTGGGATCATGACCTGAGCCGAAGGCGGATGCTTAACCAACTGAGCCACCTAATCACCCACCTTTCTCTTTTTATAGGAACAAAAAATAACGTTCTTTCCTCATCTAGTGCAGTTACCATACTCTTGGTCCCATGACGTCCCCTTACTTCTCAAGGCCGCTATCATCTTGTCCCATCCCACCAAGCACCATCCCCGCCCTTTCTCTGCGTAGGTCAGCCTGTTCTTGAATAGCTCATCTTTCTCTGTTTTATTCTCTTCCCTTATTTTGAAGCCTTTTGAACAGGTCTCTGTCTTGGAACTTACGTATAAGAAAAAGTATGGGAGAGCTAAACTTTCTGCATCCTGGCATGCCTGAAAATATCTCAGTTTTTGTCTGCTTCATGCCCGTGCCTTCACTGCTTCATCTGTACAATGGGGAAGGGATCGTAATTGCACCCACTTCTTAGAATTATTAGTGAGGATTAAATGTGTTGTTAGCGTGTGAATAGCTGTTAGACAATCTTTGGTACGTAATAACTTTGTTCAGTGAGCATTAGCCGTTCGTGTTGTAATTGAAACACATTAGATGCACGGTAGCGTTCAGCACTCTGCTAAACAGCGTATGGACTGACAGTAAAGCAGTCAGATGAAAGTTTGTGTGTTGAAGGAAACAATCCTATTTCCATAGTGGCACCATAGGCTTATGAATTATTTCGTAGTGTTTTTCTTCTCCTCTTTCATAAAGTTGCAATCGGTGTTTTAGGATTTTCTTTTTTTTTTTTTTTTAGGTCACTAGGCTGTTTTCAGCTTTCTGGGTTTTTAGTAAAGCACAGTCCATTCCAGGAAATGGATTTAAATTGTAATGCAAACTTGGTTTAGATGTACGAAAGCAGTTTTGGAGAGTAACAATGCAAGCTAGTTAAGGAGGATGGGAAATTTAGGATATTAAGGATTTAAGGAATAGGTTGGCTCAAGTACAAAAGCAAAAAAACATAAAATCATCAGTCAGATCAATCTATAGTGGCTGCTTGGAAGGCTGTGTTGAAGAGGATTCCTGGTGGCTTTTAGACTGTTGATTATAAGTGATGGCCTCCATGGGTGGTGACATCTGTCATTCCGGGCCTCACCTTAACCCTTTCTCATAAAAGAAAGTACAAGGTATTATTTTATTTTATTTTAAGATTTTCTTTATTCATTTGAGAGAGAGAGAGATAATGAGAGAGAGAGAGAGAGAGAGCGAGCCAGCGCACAAGCAGGGGGGAGAGGGAGAAGCAGGCTCCCCACTGAGCAGGGAGCCTCACGCAGGGCTCGATCCTGGGACACGGGGATCATGACCTGAGCTGAAGGCAGACATTTAACTGACTGAGCCACCCAGGCACCCCAGTACAAGGCATTATTAAGAGGCTCTGAAAGGGAGATTGGGTGTAGTCTTGGGTGCTCAGGGAAGGTGTCTGGGGAAGCTGGAGTGAGCCTGGTAGGCTGATGTCAGTTAGGCAAAGGGAAAGAGGGTGAGAGAACCGTAAGCACAAAGGCTCCTTGGAGGGGGGAGTTCAGTGTATCTGAGGCACAAAACTCTGAAGGAGAGGAGGGCACATGCCTGAACTGGAGGAGGAGGTGTCCAGTCAGGGTAGCCCTTGTGGGCCATGTTGAAGACTAGGGATTGTCTTGGGAAGTGACAAAAATAGATTTGCAGTGAGAAGGGAACCAAGGGACAGAGGGACAAGAATGGATTCGGGCACATCTCTTTGGGAGCTCTTACAGGGTCCAGAGGATTGTGGGATGGAGCAGAGTCAGTGGAGGTGAGAGTTAGTGAGAAATCAATCTACAGGATGTGCTCTGAGGGGTGTGGGGGGAGTGGGGCAGGAGGGCATCAGGAACGCCAACTCCTGGACTTCCCACATGGAGACCTGGGTGGAGGATGATAGGAATTGGGAGAAATCGTACCACTTACTGAACCCTTCCCTCTCACATATGAGCGTCCTAACATCCAACAAACGTCAGGGACTCTGGTTCACAGAGCTGGTAATGGAATCTTGATGGTTGGCTCTGTCTTGAATGGAAAAGGGGGTCACGTTGCCCAGTCACCCCCTCACATTCTGGGTAACTTGTTTGTAGCCCTGGTGTTTTCTCCAACCTTCCAGGAGTCTGAGGAGCATTCTTCCCTAAAGGCATAAAAGACCACTTGACCACTTGACCACTCTATTGAATAGAAGTTGTCTTCATTTTCTTTTGTATCTGCCTTGAAGTGTGAAGCAAATGAAAACACGACAACACTGTATAAACACAACACAAGAAAACTACTCAGATCTTCCTGTTTGCTCAGGTAGGCACAAAACAGGTCTCTGCTAAGGCAGCTGAAAAGGTACGGAGGCAGTAATTGCTTTGCTATTCCAGGAACAGGCAGCCAAATGTGCAAAACTATTGAAAAGCAAGTTTTCACCCTTCTGCTGAAAAGCTATAAGGAGATGGCTAAGACCTTTCTAGAATCCATTCCTCCCTGGGGGCAAAGAGAAGACCTGGAAGATGTATTCTGACAAAGCATGCCAATGATATTTGTAATTGGAATAATCTCTCTTTTTGTCCTTGGTTAGTCTAAGTAGAGGTGGTCGAGCTTGTTGATCTTTCCAAAGCACCAACTTTTGGCTTCATTGATTTTTTTCTGTTTTTCTCTTCTCCCTTTCATAAATTTCGACTCTGATCTTCATTATTTCCTTCTTTCCGCTTGCTTTAGGTTTAGTTTGCTCTTCTTTCAGTGTCTTCAAGTGGGAGGTTAGGCCATTGATTTGAGATCTTTCTTCTTTTTACTAAATTCATTCTTTATTTTTTTTTTAAGATTTTATTTATTTATTCGACAGAGATAGAGACAGCCAGCGAGAGAGGGAACANTACTAAATTCATTCTTTATTTTTTTTTAAAGATTTTATTTATTTATTCGACAGAGATAGAGACAGCCAGCGAGAGAGGGAACACAAGCAGGGGGACTGGGAGAGGAAGAAGCAGGCTCATAGTGGAAGAGCCTGATGTGGGGCTCGATCTCATAACGCCAGGATCACGCCCTGAGCCGAAGGCAGACGCTTAACCGCTGTGCCACCCAGGTGCCTAAATTCATTCTTTATATCTGCTTTAGCTGCATCCCTAAAGTTTTGGTATGATGTGTCTTAATTTTTATTCATTGAAAAGTACTTACTGGGTGCGTGGGTGGCTCAGTTGGTTAAGTGGTTAAGCATCCGACTCGATCTCAGCTTGGGTCTTGATCTCAGGGTTGTGAGTTCAAGCCCCACATTATGCTCTACACTGGGCATAGAGCCTACTTAAAAAAAAGAAAGAAAGAAAAAGTATTTACTAATTTCTCTTGTGATTTCATCTCTGACCCAATGGTTATTTAAGAATGCGTTAATTTCCACATATTTGTGAATTTCTCAAATTTCTAACTTTATTCCATGTTGTCAGAGAAAATGCTTTGTATGAATTCAGTCCTTTTAAATTTATTGAAGTTTGTTTTATGGTCTAGGATATGGTCTATCCTGGTGACCATTCCATGTGCATGGAATAGAATACGTTCTGCTGTGTTGTGTGGAGTGTTCTATAAATTCGTTAGGTCCGGTGGGCTTATGGTCTTCTTCAAGCCTTTTGTTTTCATGTTGATCTTTTGTATAGCTATTCTAACTCTTTAATGGTTATTGTTTGTATATTTTTTCCCATTACTTTCAACCTCTTTGTAACTTTGAATCTAAACTCCTTTATAGACAGCGTAAGGACACCTGAGTGGCGCATTCCGTTAAACGTCTGCCTTCAGCCAGATCATGGTCTCAGGGTCCTGGGATTGAGCCCTGCATCGGGCTCTCTACTCAGTGGGGAGTCTACTTCTCCCTCTCCCTCTCCCTCTGTCTGCTCTGTCTCTCAAATAAATAAATAAAAATCTCTAGACAGCATATAGTTGGGTCTTGTTTTTCAAACCAACTTGATCATTTCTGCTTTTTTATTGGATTGGTTTATCAACTCAACATGTAATATTGATATAGTTGGATTTACATCTGTGTTACTTCTTGCTTTCTATATCTCGTGTCTTCTTTTTTTTTTTAAGATTTTATTTATTTCTCAGAGAGAGAAACGGAAAGAGAGCAAAAGCAGGGGAAGCAGCAGGCATAGGGAGAAGCAGGCTCCCTGCTGAGCAAGGAGTCTGATGCAGGACTCGATCCCAGCACCCTGGGATCATGACCTGAGCCGAAGGCAGATGCCCAACAGACTGAGCCACCCAGGCGTGCCTCTTGTGTCTTCTTTGTTCCTCTGATCTCCTTTTACTGCATTCTTTGGCATTATGTGACTTTTTTTCTAGTGCGGTATTTATACCATTTTAACGATTTTTAAAACTTTTGAAAAAGTTACTTTCTTAGAAGTTGCTCTTATGCTTATTGTTTGCACCATAACTTATCAGAATTGACATTAACTTAATTACAGTGAGATATAGAAACTTGAGTCCTATATAGGTCTATTCCCCCTTCCCTTTTTGGTACTATTGTTATACATAGCACACCTGTGTATGTTACACACCAAACAAAACATTGTTGTAATTATTACTTTACATAATTTGAAATCTTTTGAAGTAGCTGAGAGAGGAAAGGGGGGTATATATGTACAGAGTTTGTTATATTAACCTTATTTCCTATTGCTGGCTCTCTCTGTTTGTGTCTGTGGATATGAGTTACCATCTGGTACCATTTTCTTACCCTAACACAGCTTTGCTCACACTGACCTCCTTGGTTGCAAATTGTCAAATGTTTCATTTGACAAATATGTCACTGTCAAATATGTTACATTTCTATATATTATGAGGTCAGCAATACAATTATATACATATTGTCTTATACTATTGCTTTTTAAATCAGTTGAGACATAAAAGGAGAAGAAATATGCATTTATACTATTTTTTAATATTCTCTCCCACCTGTTTGTTTTTAAACCACAAAAAGACCAAACAACACACAACCACAACCACAAAGGGAATTCTCTTCAGCCCTTCTGTTTTTTCCCCACCAGTTCTAGAATGTGAGTGCTGCTATGTGAGACAGTTCACTTTAAAACATAGCTGTCACTATGCCAACCTTGGTTGCTCACCTGTCTGGGTGCTTGATTTCCCCCAAAAGAGACAACATTGGTTAGAAGTTGTCAGCCAGTGCATCGTCCCCGACTTCCAGGCGGAAGACCAAAGGACAGAACTGTGCTGAAACATGCTAAAAACAGGCTTGTAATAATCGTCACCAGGCTAGAGCTTAAAAGTCAAAGCAGAGGAGAGAATTTTAATTGCCTTGATCATCTTGGCAAGATGGTGTTCTGTTTTGTTTTGTTTTGTTTTGTTCCTATCCTTATAACTGTAAATTATGTTTTGTTGTGCTTTTGTTTAATCTTGTTCTAATTATGAAAGTGCTACATGCTCATTGAGACTATTTAGGAAATTCAGAAGAAAATAGAAATTCTATAACCTAGAGATTACTATTCATAATATTTTGGAGAGTCCTCTCTCTCTCTCTCTCTCTCTCTCTCTCTCTCTCTCTCTCTCTCTCTGTGTGTGTGTGTGTGTGTAGGTTTATATGTACTTACAATATTTAAATGGCATCCGAATTTGGATTTAGGTTGCTTTAAGCCTATGAGTTATATAATAGGCATGTTCCCATCTGCTTATCTTATCTCTGAACACAGCTTTGCCTTTGTCACCTAAGATTCAATGTGTAGTTCTCCCATCATTATTTCCTAATTTTAAATTGCGTTTAACTATAGTTTTTATTTCCACTATGACTGAAAGCTTATTGAAAAGTTCTTTTAAACTTCTGAGTGTTGGGGTTTGATTTAAACTTCTGATATTTTTAGTGGAGTATTTTGGAGACAAAGGAGGGTGTGCCAATGAGTCCTGTGTAGTTTGTTCTTAGAATTTATTTAGGTCTTTATGTTGGTTTATGACATGATTAATTATATAAGTGTTGCGTGAGCACATAAAAAGAAAATATGGCTTCTATTATCATGAATTAAAGGCACTTCTTTTTGTTTGTTGTCTGCTGAATCTTTGATCATCCTTCTATTGGGAGCACTTCTGTCTCATTCTGTTTTAGTTCTGCCTCCTGTAAGCAAAAAGTCACTGGGCTTTATTTTACAAGCCCATATGGAAGCTATTTCCTTTTAATAGGGAAGTGTGACTTCTATTTATTATGACAACTAATGGTACAATCTTATTTCATCTCATTTTATCTTTATTTTTAACGTCTACTGTTTTCTACATGCACTTTATCTTCTCTAGTAATTTGCAAATCCATGTCCTTTTGTTAATTCTGGTGGTTTACCTGTAGGTTTTGCAAGAGCATTCCTCAGCCTTTCCCTTTTTGGATTATCAAGGTCAAGATAATCAATACTTGGAGCAGTACTTTTTCTCTCTCTTCCCCGTCCTCTTTCATGAACTCGCAGGCCACCTTCACCCATAATAATATGTGGAACTCAGAATGCTATTAATGCTGTTAATGCTTTCTCACATTGTATATTATGTTCAAGTTTTTGAATTGCCAGTCAGTATTATGTCATATTTGCAGTGATTATGTTTTTTTAAAGATTTTATTCATTTATTTGAGAGAGAGAGTGCGTGCAGGAGTGGGAAGGAGCAGAGGGGGGAGAAGGACAAGCAGACATTGCAGTGATCGTGGAGCCCTGGGCTCGATCCCATGCTAGACCCTGAGATGATGACCCAAGCAGAGCAGAGCGCTAAACCGACTGAGCCACCCAGGCACTCTGCAGTGATTATTTAGACATAACTGTTTTGCTGGTTTCAATGTACACTGCTAGATCTTTTATACCTTGGTTTACTCTATCTTGAACTCTTAACTTTTTGAAAAGATTTATTTATTTATTTATTTATTTTAAAAAGAGAGAGTGAATGGGGTGAGGGAGGAATGGTAGGGGAGAGGGAGAGAATCTCAAGCAGATTCCCCACTGAACGCAGAGCCCTGCTGAGGACCTGGAGATGGTGACTTGAGCCAAAATCAGGTTGGGCACCTAACCGACTGAGTGACCCAGGCATCCCTTGAACTCTTAATTTTTATACTTCTTAGACACCTAGAAGAGATCTTCAAGTAGTTGTTTTTGGGAACACTTGTAGGGGTTGTGGGTGAGCCCTTTCACACAAACGGCAGCTGGGTCCTATGTAAAATTTTGGAGTCACTGTCTTTTCCTCCCAAAATCCATTTGCTGATTTTTTTTCCCTTTCTGATCTGCGATGCTAGCTTCTACTTCTTGACATAAATCGCTCTGGAGCTTGCCGTCATGGCTTTTGGCTGCATGCTTTGTCCAGTGGTTGGTCCTCTGTTGTAAGTCCACCTCTGGAGCCCCTTTCTTGCCCCTATGGGTACTGAGATCATGACCTCCGAGCTCAGTCCCCTTCTGTTCTTTTCCACTATCTCCCCTTCCTCCCTCAAATCATCCTTCTTGGCAATAAAACTGTGTGCCAGGTAGATATTAATGAGTGATACTGAAAGTTCATTGTATTGTGGGCAAGTACATAAATCTTATTTAACAGGCTTGTACCAACTGGAAAAATTCAGTATACTTTACGTGTGAAGAGAAAATACTAAAGAAAGAGAAGCAAGAAAAAGGTGACGTAGGCTTTTACACAAGTGTTCGATTAGATGTTACTAACGATCTGTAGAAGTTTCCTGAATATACCATCTCCTTATAGATTTAAGACATTCTTTATTTTTTCCCCTTTTTTTTTTTTTGGTTTCAAGTTCTTATGTAAATTCTAGTTAGTTAACATATAGTGTAGTATTGGTTTCTGTAGAATTTAGTGATTCATCACTTACATATTACACCCAGTGCTCATCACATCAAGTGCTGTCTTTAATATCCATCCCCCATTGACACCGTCCCCCACCCACCTCCCTCCATCAATCCTCAGTTTATTCTCTATAGTTAAGAGTCTCCATTCTTTGTTTTTTCCAAATCACTACTTTCACCATGGATTTCAGTCTTTGGAGAGGATGGGGTGATCCTCATAGGTTGGGGAAAGTAGTAGCTTCATCATATTTAATTGGGTTTTAGGACAAAAGCTTATAAATTCTGCAAATATGTGTTATCACACAAGCTGAAAACAGATTTTTTCCATTTAAATCACTTACTGTTTGAATGATAAAGTCAATTCAGAACAGGACTTGGCTATTGATAGTGTCTTCTACTGATAATAGCAATTTAGTTCAACAAACATCTTCTGAATACTTACTAGGTGAAATGTACTGGAGTACGTGAAAATTTTTAAAATTCTTATTCAGTAATTGGACATTGATTAAATTATGCCAATATGAGAGGATCTCTTATGCAACCATTAATAAGTTTTGAAGAGGGGCGCCTGCGTGGCGCAGTCAGTCAAGCACTGGACTCATGGTTTGGTTCAGGTTGTAGTCCCTGGGTCGTGAGATCAAGCCCTGTTTCAGGCTCTGTGCTCAGGGCAGAGTCTGCTTAGAATTTCTCTCTCCCTCTCCCCCTGCCCCCCCCAAATAAATAAATAAATCTTTTAAAAAATTTAAGTTTTGAAGAATAAGAATATAGAAAATGCTAATAATATAATCAGTTGAAGAAAGGAGTTTACAAAATGATATGTTCAGTATAATTTTCTATTTATCTAAAAATTTTTTGGGAAGACTGAAAAGAATATGTACCTAAATGTTGATATTATAATATTATTGGATGAGCAAAACAATAAAACAACAGAAAAAAACCCCAAATTGATCTTATAGCCACATGAGAGTATGATTTTGTTGTTTTGTTTTTTAAGGACGTATGCCTGCTCTGTAGGATTATAGGGAATGGGCACATTTATCCATACCTCAGGGATCTATTTTGACCTCTCAGAAAAAAGTGGGATCAAAGCTGGTCCTTGAAGTGAGATCAACTTTTAATAAGTGCATAGTCAGAAAGAACAACACATACACCAAACAGAAGAGCCTCCTTAAGAAAATGTGCAGAACCCCAGCAAATGAACTGGGTGGCTAGACCAGGTGGGGTGAGTAGGAAGAGCGTCAGGGCTGAGTTGGGGGAGAGCATTGGAAACTTCGGTAAGGAGTTCAGATTTTGCTCTGAACCCTGGAGAAAATCATTAAAGGTTTTAGATGTGGAGTGAGAGAATCAGATCGGGAGTAGGTCAGTGTTTTAGGTATGTGGCTCTGGAAGGAGTGAAGGGTAGGTTGATTGGAAGCCTGAGGACCAGAGGCAGGGAAACACGTCGGAGTTGTGCTCCTGGGTCCTTTTTTCTGTTCCCCTAGCTGATGCTTTTCCAGACATCTTCCCAGGTGTATCACACTTACCCCTCCCTTAACTGCTGGGTCCTCTTGGGTACTGGGTACCATCCCATTATTCCACCTCTATACTAACCTTTGGAATGCTGTCAGTTTCCACCTGGAGATCCAGCCTGGATCTCTTTCCTCAGCTCCGAACTGGTGTGTGTTTAATTATGTCCAGTTCACCTTCCCCTGCTCTCTGACCCTCCAGCTTTCCAGAAATGTCTGTCTGTCTTCCAAAGTCTGCTTCTCCCCCTTCTCTATCTAGACGCTGAGGATAGTCTCCATTTCCCCATCCTACCAGCTACTCGAGCCCGAAACTAGAAAGTCCTCACAAAAGACACAGAAGGACAGATACTGTGTGATTCTACTTATACAAAGTCCCTACAGCAGTCAAATTTATAGACACAGAAAGTAGAATGGTGGTTGCCAGGGGATGGGGGAAGGGGAATGGGGAGTTAGGGTTTCATGGGGGCAGAGTTTCTGTTTGGGGGTGATAAAACAGTTTGGCGGTGGTTGCACAATATTGTGACAGTAATTAATGCCACTGAGTGTTACACTTAAAAATGGTTAAAATGGTAAATTTTAGGGGCGCCTGGGTGGCTCAGTCATTAAGCATCTGCCTTCAGCTCAGGGCATGATCCCAGGGTTCTGGGATCGAGCCCCGCATCAGGCTCCTCTGCTGGGAGCCTGCTTCTTCCTCTCCCACTCCCCCTGCTTGTGTTCCCTCTCTTCCTGGCTCTCTCTCTCTCTGTCAAATAAATAAATAAAATCTTTTTAAAAAAATGGTAAATTTTATGTTGTGTATATGTTACCATAATTAAAAGCCTGTTTGATTTGGTTTGAACTAGTTTCTTCCAGACTTATTTGACTATGGAACCCTCTATCAAAAGAAAAAAGTGTTTTGAAGTATAACATATATTTACATCATTTTGATGTTAAAGGAACACACTTTGGGGACCATTCCCACATTTTTTGCGGGCAGAGGAGAGGAATTAAGTTGCTCACTGCTTCACACCCTGTTGGAACTCAGTGCATTTCTGCATTTCCTTAAGAAACATTATTAGAAATGGTGGTTGGGCTTTTATTTAGGAGAATTATGGGTTAGCTAGTTTCTGGGCTGACCTAATGATGTTATTTCTATGGGAGAGGGTATTTGGAGATTTAAAACACTTCAGCCTGAAAAGAAAATTCTAGAACATAGTTCACTCAAATTGAAGACAGATTTACTTCCACAAGTCTGAGTACGCGATCTGCTCCCTTTATGTAGAGGTTTGCAAATTATTTTGAAGGATAGGAGGTTCCGCCCATTTTGGGTAACTTTCAGGCTGTGGTGACAGTGCCAGTCTAGATGTGTCGAAACTCAAGGTTGACCACAGGGAATTCTGTGAGAAGAGTTAGTGAGATGAGCGGCTTCACACATTCCATTTCTTCCTCCTTTCACCAGTCCCAGGACCCAGACCAATCTGGGTTTGAGGCAGGAAGTAGCTTAGAGGCTCAGCCCACTTGGACGCTTAATGTCTTAAACCCCATCTGCAGGGGCGCCTGGCTGGCTCAGTCAGAAGAGTGTGCAGGGGCGTCTGGGTGGCACAGTTGTTAAGCGTCTGCCTTCGGCTCAGGGCGTGATCCCGGCGTTATGGGATCGATCCCCACATCAGGCTCCTCTGCTATGAGCCTGCTTCTTCCTCTCCCACTCCCCCTGCTTGTGTTCCCTCTCTCGCTGGCTGTCTCTATCTCTGTCAAATAAATAAATAAATAAAATCTTTAAAAAAAAAAAAAGAGTGTGCAGCTCTTTATCTCAGGGTTGTGAGTTCGAGTCCCATGTTAGGTGTAGAGATTACTTAAGAATTTTTAAAAAAAATATCTCTAGATCTGAGAATCAGAGCCACATTCAGGCTCCCTTGGCCAGGGTAGCCCATTTTCACACCACCCTGATCCTGCCTTATCACTGACCCCCGTACCCTGAGATGTTCAAAATTGACATGCTCACCCTCTTCTCTCTGAGCCCCCTTGTGATAACAGCCCTCCTGCCTCGCTTAGGTGCCCAGTCTTTTGCTTTGGTTGCCTTTCTGAATTTCTGTTTCGGGAGTTCACCTAATGCCCCAAGCTTACACAACTCAAGAGGGTGCCCTTGTGCAGTGCACAACCGATGTGGCTGCCCACGTCCATAAAGACTCCCAGGTCCCTTCCATATTCTGTCTACCGTCCTCCCCAGGAACTGGAATCCTGCCCTGAAATGTCAGCATGCCAGTTTATTTCTTTACTTGGAAAGTACATTCTCCTTGTAAAAACTTCCTGCCTTATAGAAGTACACTTCCTGCAATCCTCTCTTAGTTAATTGCAATTAAAAATTGGCATATATATATATATATATATATGTATATATATTTCTATTTTTTCCCCACTTCATATACTAGCACACTTGTGTGCACATTTTTCCCCCATATGTGTGCACTCTACTGAAACTCCTATTTCTGCTGTTTTGCAGCTTACTTTTTTCACTTAACTATGCATCTGGGGCGTCTTTCCATTTTGGCAAGTAGAGAGCTCTTTCATGATTTAATGGCTGTATTGTATTTCATTATTTGAATGTACCTTGATTTATCTAACCGGTCCCACTGATAGACAACTGGAGTTTTTCCAGCTCTTTGCTACTGCATATAATGAAGCCCTGAATAATCCTAAGCATATAAATCTTTGCACCATCGCAAAAGACTTTTTCTAGAAGAAATTCCTAGGTAGAGAAACTAGGTCAAATGGTAGAAACATCTTAAATTGTAATGACCAAATCATCTTAACGGGTTTGCCCACTTTGCTCTCCCCCACAGTATGGGTGAGGGTTTGTTCCCTTCACCTCACCAACCCTGGCTAGCCTTTTAAATCTTGACTAATCTGATAGCTGAAAGATGTTTTAGTTTGCATTAAATTTTTTTTTTCACTTGTTCTCTCATTGCCAAACTGAGGTGATCCTGATGACCTGAGGTTGTGAAGGTTTTTCGTTTTTCATTTGTTTATAGGCCATTTTATTTCATTAGGTTCCTGCCCAGGCTTCTCCTGTGTGCTTTTATTCCTCATTTCATTCCATTCCCACCCTCAGACCCCTGTGCCAACTGCCACTTCCTGCCTCAGAGCTGCAGAGCGATGTCCCGCCCAGGACTTGGGGGCAGAAAGACCGGGGCTGACTCCCAGCTGTCCCACATACGGTGTGACCTTTGACACTTTTCTTAACTTCCCTATCTGCACCCCTTTACCCCGCTACCCACCCCATTTCCTCATTTGAAAACAGATGGTAATTTGGCCTTCAGGATTAAATGAGATAATTTTTATGTAAAGCACTTAGACCTTGCCTCTTACAATTGTAAATGTTCAGGAAATACTAATTACTGTTATTATTGCTATAATAAGTTGTGCCCTTTGTTTTTTAACTTATGCTTTCTGACCAGAACGAATATTGAGATGGCAAAGGATATGGGGGGACTCTTTGGAAATGGAGCTGTCTGTACTCAAGCATGGAAGGTGTTTTTAGATCTTCTCCGTTCCCATAAGCGCCCTGAGGCTCAGGCATGAAAGAACTTGGCCTGGCTCTGAATGTAACACTTTGCTGCATGATTCTGACGTTGCACCTCTGTTCTCTCTCTCTATTGTAACCGGGTTACATTGATTGGAGGTTAAAACTGTGTGGCTAAATGGAGCTCACCAATTTCTTATGTTTATTCAGAGTGTTGTGAGTTTTTTTCTTTAGTTGAAGTCAGTATTTAGAAGTTAGGGCATTAATATAAAAATCTAGATTTCTAGCATTTCTCGAGAAGTTGGAAGTGTTGACAGGCCTCCACCAGAGCTGGGTCGCTGCTGCCCCCTGTAGACAAGTTTCCAGGCCACCCCGAGTTCTGTCCTCTCCACCCCATGCAGCTGGGTATCCTCCGTAACCCATCACCACAGTGCCCTGTGGCTTTCCGTATGGTAGAGGAATATTTCTTGGTACACATGTACCAAGACAAAAATGCTAAAGCGAGCATATTTCTATGTATAAGTAAAGAATATTCCCACGTGTTTAATTTGCCAAGGAGTTATGTCATTTTTGCCATTGGCTTCCTTCATGGACTCGACCTGCCAAGGCCAGGGAGATATATGGGACTCATGTATCGATCAGTGCTAACAGCCTGCCCCTAGGTGGTGCTCCGGGGATCTCTCTTTCCCCCCTTTACCCCAGTGGTTCTCAGTCTTAAACTGGACGTTTTAAAAAATACTCAGACCTGGATGTTGGGATCTTCTACCCCTGTCTCAGTTGCTTTCCCAAAGAGCAGGAGAACTGTTTTGAATGGATCAAGAGAGGAAGGTTTATTGGACTTGTATCTAGGAGTGTCATCTGTCTTCCTTGGCATACTGTCTCTTCAGAGCTCAGGATTCCCCACAAACTGAGGGTTATAGGTTCTGGGATTCTCAGGCTTCCAGGCTGCGCTGCCCGGAAGGCCAGGTAGGCAAATACGCCCAGCCGTGCCCTAGTTCTCGGGGAGGAGAGAAGCACTTGGATTCTTTCTTTCTTGTGTTTTTTTTTTTTGGACCCATCCTTCGGTCTCAAAGTAACAACACAAGGGCCAGGTTCTGGCTATGGACTTGGGGACAGTGCAGACATACCGCTTGGCTCTAGGCCCCGGCACAGCTCTCCTTGGGCAGCAGGGGCCTACCAGCTACAGTGGAGCCCCACTCACCCGGGCTTGGGATCCACATTGGGGTTGAGAACAAAGCTTTCACCTCGTTGTTATGAATAGTGCCTCAACCAGAGGTGCCTCTTGGCCAGTTTCCCCCCATAATGTGGCTCTGTGTGGTCAGTCGAGGACCTGTGTGGTGAGTCCCACCATCACATCTAAGCATGATGGTACTGACCCCTCCTGGCTTCCTGCCAGTTCGGACAGACCGAAATACTCCACCCTGTGATCCCAGGCAGCTTGCCCTTCCTTTTAGAGTATTTGTATTTTACCATCATGTTTTTGTTTACGTGTCTGTTTCTCTTACTAGAATCTAAGTTCCTTGATGGTACGTTACCACGTTAATATCCTTGGTGCCCAGGACATAACTGGTGTTCAATAAGTATTTTCTAATGGATTTAATTCTTTAAAAAATTTTATTGACTCTTTGGCCATGTGAAAAACTGTTTTCTAGGTGCCACGGGAATACAAAAAGGTTAAAATGTAGTTTATATTCTGAAGGAGTTCGTTATCCAGTGATCAGTTGTTCCGTTATTCATTCAGTTATTCAACAGTACTGCATTTCTTTTTTTTTTTTTTAAGATTTTATTTTATTTATTTGACAGAGAGACAGCCACTGAGAGAAGGAACACTAGCAGGGGAAGTGGGAGAGGAAGAAACAGGCTCCCAGCCGAGCAGGGAGCCCAATGCGGGGCTGGATCCCAGGGACCTGGGATCACGCCCTGAGCTGAAGGCAGACACTTAACGACTGAGCCACCCGGGCGCCCCAACAGTATGGCCTTTCTAAGGTCTGGTCCACTTGGCCCTGGGGATGCAGAGAGATCCAGGTGTGTACTCCACTGTCATGCGGCTTCCTGTCTAGAAGGGGAGACAGCTGTAAAACGATATAAAGTAAACACAACATAATGTGATACATGCAATGGTAAAATTTCTAACAAGTGTTAAAAATATAGAGTAAAACAGAAATAGCTCAAAACAGTAAGGGAAGAACTACCACAAAGCAGTGCCTGGCTTGCTGGTTGTCAAGTGAAGGTAAAGCTCAGCTTTCCTAGTGGAAACTCAGGACACCGAGAAGTGTCTCCTGAGAACGGGGCTCCCGGGTGCAATTGGTGATTCATGGCGCATGTCAGTACAGCAAAGGCCCAGAGAAAGCATGCATGAAAAAACCTGTCTTAACTCTGTTTGACTTAGTGTTTTCCCCACTTATTTGACTGTGGAGCTCTTTTCCCCCTCACCATTTCACATCCTGTGGAACTGTCCTTCCTTAAAAGCATTTGAGGGAAATGCTGGTGTAGATACCATCTGTAATTAGATAAGTTGGTGGCTCTTAAGGTTTTGGGGGACATAGACCTTTTGAGAAATTAATAGTGGGAGGGGGGATTGTACCCAATTCGTGCATTCCTTGAAGTTCGTCCAAGACCCCTGTCCATGGCTGCAGGAAAAAAGAAGGGAGCAGCAGGAGAGATGCGTGTGGGCCAGGACAAAAGAGGCTGGAAAAGATGTGGCTTGGTTAGCGCCAATCGCTTTGGCTGGGGTTGGGGAGGGATCGTGCAGGCAGAGGGACCTCGGTGGAGTCCAGAGGCCAACTGTGGAAGGACTGAAATGCCAGGCATGGAATCAGCAGTCCTTAATGACCAACCGACTGTGAAGGTCAAGGGAGCTAGGAGGCCAAAGATGACTTGACTAACGGAGACTAGAGTCCTAGTAGGATTATTTACAGAAACACCAGAAGTCTCGTGGCTAAAACTTCATTTAGCCTGTCAAAACCTTTGTTATTATCATGTTGAAATGCCCCAACTTGCCTTTATTAGCTAGTGCTCAATCTCCCGAGTGAAAATTCACTCTAAGAATTGAATTTGCCATGTAACTGGACATCCTACCTTGAACAGTTAAAAATCAGATTGGTCTGACTTCTAATTTTAGAAGGAATCAGGCTGACCTTCATTGCGCTGTTGCTAACTGGAGCCCGTTACCTGGGTGACTAGATTTACAATATGTCAGTATGCAAATACCATCTGCCCAAGAGGAGGAAGGAAGAAAGGCCTTCCTCCTCTGGGGGTTGTCTGCAGTTCTGGAAATGTCTTCCTCTGGGAATGGGGCAGAGGACAGAGAACAAGAGAAGAGAACGGAAAACCAGGGAAGATGTAATTTTTCAAGGAGTTTGTGCTTTGCCTTGTGGACTGTCCTATAAGACCCATCATTGGGGGGATATACAGGTGGGGGTTGAGGTTGTACATTGCCTCTGGAGGAGTGAGCGCAAAGAGTAGTGTATAGTATGTATCACTTCGTTGTATCACAAAACAATTCAGATCATTGCAATAGCTTAATGAAGCCTTTGAATACAGGATTCTTGCCTTCCACAATGTCATTAGGAGTCTAATTTCCAATTGATAAGAGTGTATGAGCTAGACATGGAACCCGCAGCCTCAGATGGGGCGAGCTCTCAAGAAGGATGAACTAGAAGCAGATATTCCATTTCATTTTCCTACCCGTCAGGTTGACTGGGTAAGCTGAAGGGATTTTCTCCCACAGAATATCTGTATTCAGCTCTTGTCCTGCGTATTGTTTCAGGCTGGGATTTAGAATCACATTTGGAAACATTCAGATCCGAAGGCAGGGAGCTTCTACTCCTATTCATGACATAACTGTCACATCAGCCGTCAGCTGCAGGGATTTCTCCTACCCACGCGTTTTGTGAGTCCAAATTAGATGGACTCATTAATTTTAATTTTTACTTTAAAATCTCGGGGACTTCTGTGAGTGGGTATGCTTCCTTTAATTGCTGCATGTCACGATTTGTGTAGGAGGAAGACTTTCCAGGAGCAGGGCCAAGAACCTTAGGCTCCTGGCTTCTAATTTTGTCCCCACTGGTAACTTCCCCTGTGACCTCTTCTCTCCTTTGGCACTGCTGTCCCCCACCTCTTTAAGAAACTCCTCCTAACATCAACATGAAACGGTCAGTAGCATGGGAGGGTGAGGAAGGCCACTTAACTTACCAAGGTACTTTCCCCAGCCTTATAAATACATAGCCTTTTATCTGGATGCCAAGGAAGTGGCCAGAAGATTATGCCAGAGACAGGAGAGAGTGAATCCTGGAGCCAGACTGCCTGGGTTCAAATCCCAGCTCTACCACTTCCTAATGGGGTGACTTTGGGCAAGTTGTGCAACCTACCTGGGCACCAATTTCCTTATTTGTAAAATAGGGATAAAAATCCTTACTTACCTTGGGGTGCCGGGCTGGCTCAGTCAGAGAGCATACAACTCTTGATCTCGGGGTTGTGAGTTCGAGCCCCACGTTGGGTGTAGAGATTACTTAAAAATAAAATCTTAAAAAAAAAAAAAAACTTACCTCCCTCAACGGGTCGTTGTGAGGATTAAAGAAGTATTAACACTTCAGAACCATGCTGGCCTAGAGGCATCTGGGTGGTTCAGTCAGTTAAGCTACTACTGACTCTTGATTTTGGCTCAGGTCATCATCTCAGAGTCGTGAGATCGAGCCCTGCATTGTGCTCCGTGCCGAGTGTGGAGCCTACTTACGATTCTCGCTCTCTCCCTCTGCCCACTCACACGTGTGTGCTCTTTCTTTTTCTCAAAAAAAAATCCCCCAAAACGAACAAACAAGAACCGTGCTGGCCCAGAGAAGTTAGAATGGGGTGGCAGCTTTTATTAATATTTCTGTTGTACATCATCAGGGATCCTGGGAAATAGTGACATTTTGCTGTGAGCAAGAAAAATGTCTAGGATTTGTTTGTAGGCTGTGATATCCCCCTTCCTTCTTGCCAAGTGAGTGCCATCTACGTACAGGTCAAGCCCTTTTTTCCATGTGATGCCCTCCTGGACAGCCAAACACCCTGCTCCTTCATTCCTCACTCCTTGCACACGTTCAGTCTGTGCCGTTGAATTATGAGTATGTTTGGATGTTGCTACTTTAGCTTCTAATCATCTGTTGTGTCAAGTGTAGCTCTTTGTTGTTCCTGCAGTTTAATGACGAGATGCCATGTGGCTGGATAGTTGCCCATGATATTTGTCCATTGGATGTGCTCAAGTGTAAAATCTGGTGACAGAAGTAAACAAGGCCACACCAGAGCCTACTCTTGGCTTTTGAAGTCCCTTGTTTGACTTTGTTGTTTCCACCAGTAACTGAAAACTATCACATCTTGTCAGTAGGGATGTAAAATGGTGCAGCTACTGTGGAGAGTTTGACAGTTCCTCAACAGGTTAAACGTAGAGTTACCATGTGGCCTAGCAATCCCGCCCCTAGGTATCTACCCAAGAGAACTGAAAACATATGTCCACACAAAGACTTGTACACATATGTTTATAGAAGCGTTATTAATATGAGCCAAAAAGTGGAAACAACCTAAATGTCTGTCAGCTGATGAATGAATGAATAAAATGTGGTATAGCCATAAGATGGAACATTCTTTGGTTAAAAAAAAAAAAAGGGAAGGAACTATTGATACATGCTACAACATGGATGAATCTTGAAAACATGATTCTAAATGAAAACAGTCAGTCACAAAAGGCCACATATTGAACAATTCCATCTGTATAAAATGTCCAGAATAGGCACATCCATAGAGAGAGAACATACATTAGTGGTTGGTAGGGGCTGGGAGGAGGGAGAGTGGCAAGTGACTACTATTGGGGCTGCAGTTTCTTTTGGGAATGATAAGAATGTTCTGGAGCTAGATAGTGGTAATAGTTGCACAACCTTGTAAATGTACTAAAACCCACCAAATTAGGTACTTCAAAAAAAGGGGGGGGGATGAGAAAATCCATATAGTCTACTGCAGAGTTTAAAGTCATTTCCAGGATTACTTTTTCAAGAGTCATTGTCACCTAAAATAGAATAGAAAGTGACTTAATTCACAAGAAAAAAATGAAAAATGCATATTACCAAGAATGGCTTTTTCACCCCAGTCCTTGGCATATAAATCCTACATGTGTTGTTCTAAGTCACGTCTCAGGACTGTTGGCTGCCTTCTTCATTGTGATTCTGAGATTTACTACATTCCTGCCTGGGCCATCAAAATAATACTGAATATAGCTCCTGTCACAGAAATAGAAGTGTCTTTTCAGGTCAAGCCCACCACCAAACTCCCTGAGTAATTACTTAGGGCTGCCTCTTTGTGGCTCGCTTACAGAAAGTCAGAAGTGTTTGTGAATGTGTGTTGGGGCCTTTTTGACTTAACGGAGTTTATTGCATTGAGTTTATCTTACATTTGCAACCAGAGCATTTCCAAAGGACACCTTCCACCAGCCTAAATCATCACCATCTAGGTTCATCTGTGTTTCACCAGAAGGGTCTACGGATTAACATTTCTGGTTTAAATAAATCATACAGTTGACATCTCTCCCAGGGTTGTCTCAGTACTTATTTGGAAGAAGAGTCTGAGGTGCCCACAAACCACCTAAAATGAGCTGTACAGGAGAGAGAGATTCAAGAAAGAACCTAGAGTTGACTGAGTAATTCCACTTCTAGGTATCAACTCAAAAGAATTAGAAGTGGGAACTCAAATGGTTACTTATACACCAGTGTTTGTAACAGTTACTCAGAGTTATAGCCAAAGGGTGGAAGCCACCCAGATACCCTTCCGCAGATGAATGGATCAACACAATGTGGTATATCCATACAGTGGAATATTACTCAGCCTTCAAAAGGAAGGACATTCCGACAGATGCCACGGCAGGGATGAACCTTGAGGGCATTATGCCAAGTGAAGTAAGCCAGACACAAAAGGACACACACATATTGTGTGATTGCACTTACATGAGGTACCTACAATAGCCCAATCCAAAGAGACAGGAAGGAGATTAGAGGTCATTGGGGGGGCCGGGGGGGCGGTGTTAGGAGGGATTAGAAGTTGTTGTCTTATAGGTATGGAGTTTTGTTTTGAGATGGTAAGAAAGTTTGGCAACGGGTTGTGGTCATGGTCAAACAACATTGTGAATATACTTATCACTCCTGAATTGTACATTTAAAAATAGTTAAAATGGTCAACTTTGCTATGCATATTTTACCACAGTAAAAAAAAAAAATTAAAAATCCTCTGAAGAGCAATACTTCCTGTTCCTCTTTTTGTCTGCTACATTCTCTTTCCTCCCAGCCCTTTGAAAACAGGATACATTCAATTTCATCATGGCGTTGCCTCGGGGGCTCATTCCCATCTTCCCTTAGGAGGATATGCAAAGAGTCGGAAGGCTGCCAGCTGTAGACCCTGGGAAGACAGGGCCAGCACTTGGCCTTCAAAGTACCAGTTGATAAAATATTTCTCCAGGTCATTAGAATAAGTCCAGAATATAAGAGGAGCTCAGAAGATAGATTTGTTAATACAGTAATTCCTGCCATTGTACCCAGTTTACTGTGTTTTGCGTATCTTCATTAACCGTCTCAGGAGAACAGGAGTTGACAACTGTTTGCTCTTCTCGATCAATTATCCACTGTTTTTTACCAAGGACAAAACAGCCTTAAGCTGCCATTGCTATAAGAGAATGGTGGCTTCCTTCCCTGCAGCCAGCCACATGCCTTACAAATGCTGGCTACCTAAGGGCTGCAGGTATCATGCACGTGAAACCTGGGGCCTCCGCTCCCAAGTGGGGTGAAGAAGGATACTGGAACTTTCCAATCTTAGATCCCCAGATAGAACCTGGTCATAACTCTCAGCATTGCTGGATAGCTCACAGAGCCAGCTAGCACTTAAGCAAGCAAAGGAGTTCAGTGACCTTCGAATGTTATTCTAGGCATGAAGTGGCTTGAATAACTCTTTCAAAACAGTGAGAACTCCCATTGTTCAATTGTATATGAAGCAGCAAGTGCTTCTCTTTGCATTCAGCTGCCCTTCTGTTCTCAAAAGGTCTCGAGGACACGAAAACTAATTGCTATCATTTCTGCAAGTATATTTCTACTTTTAGCCAATCCTATAGCTTCCCTGGATGCTAATGGTCATTTTCCAAAAAGATTGATAGGCACAAAAATAGGGTTCACAAAAAGGAAGGACTCCAATTCTGGAAAGCCCCTGCTGCCTGCAGTGTAGGTAGACCTGTCCCCTGAAGATATCTTTGGTTAGCATGAGACCAAGGTGAAGGAGAAGAGCACTGACAAGGGGGCAGCACGGAGATGGTACAGGATACTTCTCCTGGGAAAGCTCGATCTCCATTTCCCCCCTTTTTGGTCTTGTGATTGGCTGTGGGTTTATGTTCTATAGTAAACGTAAGTGCCTTGATTGCTTTCTAAAGGCCAGACCTGTCACCAAACCTCTCCATTTACTTGAGTTGCGGTCGGTTTCACATTTCTCAGCAAATGGTTTGATAGCTCCGACAGAAGCCCAGGTTTCTTGCAGCTCGTAGCCTTATGTCTTCACAGTGGAACTCCAACAGAAACCCTCCCATTCGCCGGAGACCAGGTCTGTCTTGTTCCTAGTTCTGCTCCCAATGTCTGCTGGGTCTGGCGCACCCCGAATGCTTGTTCATCGCACAAACCAGAACGGATGAGCCTGTCCAGAGCTAAGACGTCCCCATAACCACTGTATGGAGAAATCTCGCATTCTGCCATAAAGACCAACTATCCCTGTGGTCTTGAGTTGAGTTCTAGCTTTTCCTGTCTTTCCTCTCTTAATGGTTCTTCCTGGCATGCAATGATGGCTAATCCGTTCAGCTTCTCATTTATAAACACGCAGGAATGACGCCTCCTGCTCTAGCCGATGCTTGTAACGTAGCTGATCTATCCTGTATCTTACCAGTTGGGCTATTCAATATTGGCATCAAATGAATTCCCGGGGCTGGAATGCCACCCCAAGGGCGAGCCAGTGTTGGAAGGAGCAGATCAAATGTGTACTCTTACTTTTCCTACACTGTAAAGAATGTCGTCACCCTCCTGGACCGGGGCGGGTAGAGTACACCAAGTGTCTAGGAAATGATTTGCAGGGTTGTGGCAGCCAGGGCCACAGTTACGCTTGTACCAGCACAAAGACTATCCTGAGTGTTACATTGCTCTATTTCTATTCAATTCAGTCCAAAACTTGGGATGGGTTAAGCATCAGTGTATGATGCTGTTTATATGAGTTTGTCACAAAAGGGGGACTTTTTTTTTTTTTTTTGAACTCAATGTCTATAACCCAGCTCCTAAATCTTTTTTTTATCAGCTTTTTCATTCCTGCTCCCTGGCATAATGACACAGGTATTACGTAAACAAGACACCTCAGAGGGCTACTTATAAAAATCCAGGAGAAAAGATAAATATGTGATGATACACTGATATCTTGAAAATATGAGCTGCAGGTTTGTGTTTTCTTTGTGGGATCGGATATTGGTTTTCGTGGTTTATTGACCTGGCAGGGAGAGATCTGACGAAACACCCGAGAACCTTACACCTTTTTTTTTTTTTTTTTTTGAAACCTCCTTGTCTACATGGAGAAATCTGGACATTGAATCAGAGAGCCAGAAAGACTAAGGGGTTAGCAGTCGTGTCGTGTCCTTGTAGGACCCAAATCAGATCCAGCTCTTGGAAGTAAAAACAGATACTGCCTTCCCCAAAGAAATTGGAATTTTTCTTCCTGTAGTGTTGGCAGAACACCAGGCTGACTAGCGAATGGAGGGGCAAGGTCATGAAATGTGAGGGTCATGTTCAGTAAGGAGCTGGTGTTCTTGTTGACTCGTGTTGATGTTGGTGGGGTCAGTATGCGTTTGTATTCAGTTAATCATTCTTTCCCTTCTGTTAGGGTCTTTGTAAGATGTCATAGTCAAAACGATGTTATTGGGCGCCTGGTTGGCTCAGTTGGTTAAGCGCCTGCCTTTGGCTCAGGTCATGATCGCACGGTCCTGGGATCGAGTCCCATATCCGGCTCCCCGCTCAGTAGGGAGCCTGCTTCTCCCTCTCTGTCTGCACCTCCCCCTACTTGTGCACACTCGCAAATAAATAAATAAAAGCTTTTTTAAAAAAAAGTTATTTGGGGAGCAACAGCACTGTGAATGCTCCAAAATGCTAATATTAATTAAAGGCATTTAACTTTAGGGCACCACGAGCCAGACAGCTAACTGGCATGGCGGAAATCAGGGCACTCCTGCAACCTTGTCTCTGAGGGAAGTCCTTTTATCGTTCTCATGTTGGCTCAGCTCATCACGTTAGCTTCCAAAGCAAAGATCCATCAAATGTAAGAGTCCCTGTTGTTTAAAAAATATTTTCAGGGGCGCCTGGGTGGCACAGCGGTTAAGCGTCTGCCTTCGGCTCAGGGCGTGATCCCAGCGTTATGGGATTGAGCCCCACATCAGGCTCTTCCACTATGAGCCTGCTTCTTCCTCTCCCACTCCCCCTGCTTGTGTTCCCTCTCTCGCTGGCTGCCTCTCTCTCTGTCAAATAAATAAATAAAATCTTTAAAAAAAAAAAAATATTTTCATAATTGGGGCGCCTGGGTGGCACAGCGGTTAAGCGTCTGCCTTCGGCTCAGGGCGTGATCCCGGTGTTGTGGGATCGAGCCCCACATCAGGCTCCTCCGCTATGAGCCTGCTTCTTCCTCTCCCACTCCCTCTGCTTGTGTTCCCTCTCTCGCTGGCTGTCTCTATCTCTGTCGAATAAATAAATAAAATCTTTAAAAAAAATTTTCATAATGGAAAAACAATTTTTTTCGTAATGATAAAAATAGAATCACTGATAGATGGCCAGCTTGAGCTACAAAGCAGGCGAGCCACACTTACGAAGAATGACACGTTCCCAGGCTTTTTTAAGAACTGTGATGAGGGTGAGGGGCTGGGTAAACAGGTGATGGGAATGAAGGAGTACACATGTCACGATGAGCACACCAGGTGTTTCATTGAAGTGTTGAATCAGTATATTGTACACTCGAAACTAATATTACACTGTAGGTTAAGTCTACTGGAATTTAAATAGAAACATAAAAATAATTGAGCTGAAGTAGATATCCCATAAAAGTGACCATCTTAAGCATTTGTAAGTGTACAGTTTGGTGGCATTGAGTGCACTCACAGTGTTGTGGCAACCGTCACCACCATCTGTCTCCAGAATGTTACACACTAACCTCCTATTCCCCTCCTGGCAACCGCCATTCTTCTTCTTCTTTTTTTTTTTTTTTAAAGATTTTATTTATTTATTCATTCGACAGAGATAGAGACAGCCAGCAAGAGAGAGAACACAAGCAGGGGGAGTGGGAGAGGAAGAAGCAGGCTCATAGCTGAAGAGCCTGATGTGGGGCTCAATCCCATAACGCCGGGATCACGCCCTGAGCCAAAGGCAGACGCTTAACCACTGTACCACACAGGCGCCCCCGCCATTCTTCTTCTATCTCTGTGAACTTGACTCCTCTAGGTACCTCATGTAAGTGGAGGTTCCCAGGCTTTTTTACACTGGGGAAGCGTTATCTTGGGCAGATGGTCCAGTCCTCTTTGGTGTTCCGAGTCATACAGGTGTGCGGCAATGCCTTGTTTTCGCGTCCCTTACAGAACTGTAGCGTAACAGGGAAATGAGTAAACAGAGCTCAAGACCCAGTTCACTGCGTTGCCCAACCGAAAGAGCAATGGCTATGATGGTTTGTGTACAATTTTATATTTTACAAAGCATCTTAATTTGTAAATTGTTTCTCATTTGATTCTCACCATATCCTGTGAGGTATTTTGTTGGTCCCATTTTAATGATCAGAAACTGTGGCTCAGATAAATAAATAGTCTATGGTTATAGAACTAATCAAAGGCCACATCAGGACTTGGACTCCAGGTTTCGATTTTAAAACCCTGGTGCTTTCCACCATAGCACACTGTGAGCAATTATCACCTCTCCAGAGCCCGGGTAAATCGCCAGTCCTCAGAAAAGGAAAGCGTTTCCAGATGTATTCCTGATTGTCAGTGCTCCACCTCGTTAGCTTAGACATACATGGAAATGCTTGCCCGACCAACCAGCTTCTGAAGTCTTGGTGTGGTATCATGGCCTGACTCTTAGTCCCTGTTGGTCTAGATGAGGGTCTGGATCAGCACCATCCAGCAGAAATATGGGAGGCACAAATGCAAGCCACATAAGTAATTCAAAATTTTCCAGTAGCCACGTTAAAGTAAGAAGAAACAGGTGAAGTAAAATTTTTAAAAGATTTTATTTATTCATTTGAGAGAGAGAGCATGAGTGGGGGAGGGGCAGAGGGAGAAGCAGACTTCCCTCCAAGCAGACTCTGCATTGAGAGGGGAGCTGGAAGCAGGGCTCCATCCCAGGAACAAGATGATGACCTGAGCCAAAGGCAGATGTTCAACTGACCGAGCCACCAAGGTGCCCCACAGGAGAGGTTCATTTTAAGAATACATTGCAGTTACCCAGTGTATCCGGAATACTACCATTTCAATATGTAATCAACGTACAGATTATGTGTAAAAGAATGTTTTGTTGTTGTTACTAAGCCTTCAAAATCCAGTGTGCATTTTACACGTGCAGCAATCCCAAATCGGATCCTAAATTTCAATTGGACATATCTGATCTGAATTTAAATTTCATAAAAATTTCCAGCTGACAAGGTAGATCCACATCTACCTTGTTCTCTAATAGCCGAATCATGTGTCAGTTTTAAAATTTAAATTAATTTAAAATTCAGCCCCTCCACAGCACAGGCCACGTTCCAAATGCCCAGTAGACACATGGCTACCATTCCAGACAGCACAGGTCTCGGCGAACAGCTAAGGCTGGCCCAGACTGGACTAAGTACCAGTGAACTAGAACAGGAGGCAGCAATTTTTGTCTGTAAAGGGTTGGTTAGTAAAATTTTTTAACTTTGCAGGCCATACAGTTTCAACTCTGCTGCTTTACGGTGGAAGTCGCTATGGAATGAACGGGCAGAGCTGTGTTCCATGAAAATTTTATGTAAAAAACAAGCACCACTAAATGAATGAATGAATGAATGAATGAAGAAAGAAAAAAGAAAAAAAAGGAAAGAAAGCACCAACCCGCATAGTTTGCAAACCACTGGACTAAAACATTTGTCCTGGTGTCTTAGCTGTGCTCTGGGTTATAGAAAACAGCCAGCTCTAGCCCCTAGTGTTCTGAGAGGAGGTTGTTAAAAGCTAGACTCATCGTATCTCCTTCCCTGGGTGTAATTACAATTTTGGCACCACTTGGCGTGAAGACTGCAATGCACCTGAAGATAAAACATTTCAGACTCTCTTTTCAGTGGGCATTTTGCACATCACGAGGCAGATGCGTCAGTGTGCTTTGAGGCCCATGTATTGAGAGTGGAGAAAGCGGGAAGAATTTTGACAAAAGCACGAATAGTAGTGTGAATAATGTGGCAAACGTCATAGAGCGCCACATTTTATCACCTCCTGCTTGTTCCTCTGTCCACACAGCCAGAGAGACAGGCAGGAATTGCGCCCATTTCACAGATGGAAAAATGCTTGATATCATGTTAAGTCAGAGGGACAGATGTCTCTCCGTGGTTATTAGGTTATGTGGCATCCATCCGTTTTGATGGCAAAAGCAAAAGTAGATGTACATTTTGATTCTGGGTCCGGGGCCCCTTGGATGTTCTGAGTCATATCTTTGGGGAATAACTTCAACCAGAGTAGGTAACGTTTATTACAAAGCATTGCCTCCACTTTTGTCATCCTGATGTTTAGAAATGTTATTAGGACCAATGGAGGCAGAGAAAGGGGACAGGAAGGGAGGACATAGGAATTGATTGGAAGGAAGACCCCCCTTCCCCCCGCTGCCTTGGTTCTTTAAGGTGGGGAAATATGAGAGCCTGGCCTCACAGAGATCTCTGAAGTTCAGCACTTGGGGTGGGCCAATTAAGTGAAAATCAGTCATAGTTTGGGATTCTATGGAGCCTAAAATGTGGGGTCCAAGACTTGTGGCAAGGATGATGTTTCAGTTTTTGGTGGTGCTCGATTAATAAACCATATACTCAGGAGTTCTGGCTTAGGGTCACCTTTTCTAACATCAAGGTTTGAGGTCGAACTGTATTTTTTTTTTATAACATTTATGTATTTATTTGAAAGAGAGAGACAGTGGGGGTGGAGGGCCAGAGGGAGAGAGAGACTCCCCACCGAGCAGACTCCCCACTGAGCGCAGAGCCTGGCGCGGGGCTCCGATCTCACAACCCTGAGATTACAACTGGAGGCGAAATCAAGAGTCGGACGCTTAACCTACTGAGCCACCCAGGTGCCCCGAGGTTGAACTGTGTTGAGTAACTTGGTTTTGCCCAGTCACAGAGTTTGCAGTTGTATCAACTGATAAGAGTGCTCGGCTTCCCAAGGCACATTTATGCAACTGCGCCTTCGCTCAAGTTTTGCAGCTCTCTCAGACATGCAGCGCTGTGTGCAAGTGGGAAAGATCTGAATCCCCATGATGTTTTTTGACTATGGAGATAATTATTTGGGGTAGCTGTTCTGATGATGGCTCACATGGAGGCTCAGCCCTGCAGCGCGGAGCTGTCTCTAAATCGTGATTGCCTGTAATGATGATTACCCAAACTCTGGAATTATAACAATCGATTTTACAAAGTTAGAGCATAATTGCTCCACTGTTCCATATGTGGGCACACTTTAAACAACTTTGATCTTTCACATGATCTCAGACTTGTTCAGCTTCTGAAATAGCAAAGTTCAGAGGCAGTGGCTCCCAACTATTCCCTTTTTCAAAATCATAGTGAGGCCTAGATTTGTGAAAGCCATTCACCTGTCAGAGAAATAAGGGCTGGAATTGGATAGCGAAGAAACAGTACAGACCCTGTGGTGTTCAAATCCCAGCTCTGCTGCATGGCCCCAAGAACGTCGCCCCTGTCTGAGACTCAGTCTCCTCATTTGGAAGTCATTGTGAGCATAAAGCCATCAGATCTGTTATCTGTTCTCTGGCTTCAAAGTCTTTTCTTTTTTTTCTTTTAAGATTTTATTTATTTATTTATTTGAGAGAGAGACAGAGAGAGCACAAGCAGGGTGAACGGCAGAGGGAGAAGCAGATTCCCCACTGATCAGGGAGCCCAACACGGGGCTTGATCCCAGGTCCCTGGGGTCATGACCTGAGCTGAAGGCAGACTCTTAACCGACTGAGCCACCCAGGTGCCCGTCTGGCTTCAAAGTTTTAAGAGCCCTTTGCAACCTTTGTATTTTGCAGCCTTCCTTTGCCATACAACTTTGTTTTGAGATGGTGATGAGGAATGTGGTATTTTCACTAAACTAGGGATAGAGCTTTGCAAAAAAATTAATATTAAAGAGGAAAGAAAAGGCAGGCCCCCTAAAGATGGAACATTTTGGCTTCGGCACCGTATGGTGCCGAGCACGTGCTGATGAATGCCTTCACCGCATTGACCCCAGTGCCTCTCAGCATTTTGTGTGCATTCCAGCCAGGCCCCCAACTTCCCTCTCCCCCAGGGTCTGGATGGCCTGGGATCCAACATTTTGAGGAGTATCCCTGGAGATCTTGAGATAGATGGTTCAAGGGCTTTCTCTGTCCTGCCCTCTACCCTGTCACCGAGAAACTGCTTAATGCATGTGTCTGTGAGTTAATTTGTGGTTTAAAAACAAGAACAAAACCTCTGCTTCTGGATGGCCTAGCTCAGATGGCTACAACCCGCAGAGCAGCCCTGACGTGCTTGGGAGGGAAAGGAGTGACAGCTGCCGAGCCCTTGACCATCTCCGTGTCTGGCCTTGAGTGTCCCGCCACCCTCAGTAATGTCACCTACGTTACTGCATCCAGCGTCTGTCGGTCGCCCCCAGACTGACGTTATCTCAGTGAGCTAAGTCCGGCGTCTGCCCCGCACTCGCTCATTCAGGAGCCGCTGGAATGATCAATGAGGCTGCACAGCCGGGCCCTTCCCTGGCCGCTGGTGAATCAGCTGCCAGCTGCCTCATCCCATTCCCTTCTCCACAGAGTGGGAAGCCAGGGCTGACTCGCGTCTGGCTAATGGCCCTTCTGGGTCATGCATTGTCCTTGATGCCATACATCTTTCATACGCGAGTGGACTGGAGCTCCTAAAGACCATCCAGTGGTAGACCTGTCCCTTCTGCCACCCCCCCCCCATCACTATAGCCCTTGACGGGATTTTGGTTTTAGGGGTATCTGCGTCAGAAGCAGAGTCAACCAACACTTTAAGTCACATCCCATAAAATTCATCACGTTAAGTTCAGGTCAGTGGCACCTGGTACATCCCCCGTGTTGTGCTAACAAGCACCTTTATCCAGAACCAGGACACGATCATCCCCTCCAAAGGAAACCCTGTGCCCCTTGGATTCATTTGCTAGGACCTCCATAACAACACCACAGGCTGGGAGATTGAACAACCAGAATCTGATAGCCTCGTGGCTGCAGATGCCGGAAGGCCAGGATCAGGTGCAGCAGGCAGAGTTGGTTCCTCCTGAAGGCTGTAAGGGAAGCCGCTATTCTGTCAGTCCTTGGCTTAGAGATGGCTGTCTTCTCCCGGCACCGCTCCACGCTGTCTTCCTTCCTTGTGTGTCTTGTGTCCAACTTGCCCCTGTGGGTAAGGACATCGGTCCTATTGATTAGTGCCCACCCTAATGACTTCATTTTAACTTGATGACCTTTGTAAAGACTCTGTCTCCAAACAAGGTCACCCTTTGAGGTACTGGGACTTCACCATAGGATTTGGGGGAAACACAGTTCAACCCATAATACCCATTAAGCAGTATCAGTATCAGTACTTCATTTCTTTTTATGGCTAAATTATATTCCATTGTAGGCCAACACTTGTTTGTTGAACACCAAGGACAAAGCAACTGCCAGTGTGGTCGCCACCCCCTGGGCAGCCGAGCATCCTTCCTGTTAGAGGCTTGTGTGCCCACCTGTGTAAGGTGGAGTGTGGTCTCTCAGGTGTATCACAAGAATCCCCAATCTGTAAACTTTTTCTTACTGTCGTCCTCCTCCTCCTCCTTCTTCTTTTTTTTTTGAGAGAGAGTGTGTGAATGGGGGGAGGGGCAGAAGGAGAGCGAATCTCAAGCAGCCTCCACACTCAGTGCAGAGCCCGATGTGGGGCTCGTTCTCAGGACCCCAAGATCATGACCTGAGCCAAAAGCAAGAGTCGGACGCTTAACCGACTGAACCACCCAGGCGCCCCACTGTCTTCCTTCTTGAAAGGGTCCTAGTTAGTCTTCATGAGCAACAGTAGGAGCAAGACTTACTAAGGGGAAGCAGGTCAAGCTTCTGTTTGAAAATAAATTCAAAGATAGATTTTTATCTTTGATTTCTCTCTCTCCCTTTCCTGCTCTTATCATCAGCACTCCCTCTTCCCCTGAGTGTGTGCAGCCCATGCATGCACGTGCACACGCATACACGCTCACGTTGGAAGCACTTTAAGTGCAGATCATTCTGGGGAGGGGTGTGGGACAGGTAGCACTGCCCGATGCTTCTGCTGGTTATGTTGGTTGTGTCATGGTTACTGGGCCTGGGCCCTAGGGCTGCCCTCAGACCAGAGGCTTTTGGATTTTCTTCACACTCCCCTCCCTGCACCTGCCTCACAATGAAAGAGGGACCTTTGGAGGTGTGTGTCCTCTCAGTCTTAGAACTGACCGCACTGTTGATCTGTCCATTTCACCTGCCCCCATAATTTAAAGTTTATTTCTCTCTCTCAAAAATAGTTTATTTCTCTCTCTCAAAAATAGTTTATTTCTCTCTCTTATGCACAGACAGTAGACCTGCACCCCGCTGGCCTGGGCTCCTTGGTAAACAACCTATAACAACCCATCATTATTTAATTGCAGGCTCAGGCCCCTTTCCCCTTTCGCAGGGGCCTTGATGATGTGACACGTGTGTGGTCCTTCACACCAAATCCATAGGAAGGACCACAGCAGGGGGGCATCGCCCTGCCTCCTGGCTCTAAGCAGACATCCCTCTTGCAAAAGTCATTTTACTCCCTCCTTCCTCTCTCTCTGCCTCTCTATTTTCTCCATCAAATTAGTTTTGCCACTTTGAAAGTTCACTGGGGGAAGACATGCCTACGGGCCCTGGGGCTCTCAGAGAGGCAGGAGGGAGAGTAGAACAGCTCATGAATGCAGACAGGGCAGAGAATGTTGACGTTGTCTATTGCTCCATATTATGATTTTCCTGTAAGTACGTGTGGCTTCTGGGCCCTCAGGCTGGAAGGCTCTACGCTGTGGGCGGAATTGGACAAAAAGGAGTTAAAGACGCCGTAGACTTTCATCATTGTGGGTCAGTCTCGGGAATGCAGGTTCCATTCGTGGTGGGACCTGGTCAGCTGGAGTCTGTTAAAGCTTCCAGGTGATTCCAATGTTGAGCCACCCTTGAGAACTGCTGTTCTAGGGGGCAGACACTTCAGGAGACTTGGAGAGTTGGAGAGGTGACGGAAGAGATAGGTGACATCTAACCCCCTTGTGCCCAGCACTGCAGTTAATGAGGCAGAAAAGGCCTATAGAAATATCATATCCTGGCCTGTTTGTTGCCCAAACAAAATAGGACTTTTGTGCCATTTAACCCGGTAGGGCCAGAGTGGAATGGGGGGGACTCCGGTGCTCCGGCCTTCCTGTTGCTGCCCGTGGGTTGGGGGGCTGCCAGTCCTGATTGTGCCAGCCATCCCGGCGAGCGTCACCCTGGCGACGCAAACTGTTCACAGGAACACGCCGTATCTACACTCGACTCACAACTGGTTCTCCTCCTCGCTCCGGAGGAAACATAACACCAGGCCCCCGTGTCTGCCTTCTTTTTCTGGCAGAAAGTGCTGACTGTCGCGGCTTGCGGCACCATGGAAGGGGGTGGGGGTGATGGCAAGCAGTGGGGCTGACCTCTCTGTCACCGTGTGTTTTGTAGTACAGAATCGGACAGCTGTATATGATCAGCAAGCACAGCCATGAACAGAGCGACCGAGGAGAAGGGGTGGAGGTCGTCCAGAATGAGCCCTTTGAGGATCCTCACCATGGCAACGGGCAGTTCACCGAGAAGCGGGTGTATCTCAACAGGTGAGTCATGGCAGCGGGTCCTCCACCTTTGGGTCCTCCCACCACACAGGAGCCTTCCAGCGCACCCCTACGGCTGGGGTGGAGGCCGGGTCTGGGATAAAAAGGTGACCAAGTCACCACATCTGCGCCTCTGCAGCCACCTGTCTAGTTGCTTCCAAAACCAGAATCCCCTGCATTCCGCAAAATCGTTCTTCAATCGCATTTTCAGTAGGAGGACTTTCCTCTTAATTTCTTGCCCCTTGGATAACATGTTAAGATGAAACCCGGTCTTAAGGAATACAGGACTTTGTCTTCTCCCCCTGGTTCAGTGCTCGCAGAGGGAAAGAGGTGGCTTCGCCTGCATGTTGTAGAGAAGTGCCAAAGATGGCAGTGTGCCACTGGGGCCTTGACTTGGTAAGCGTTCCACTTCCTGCCAAGCGACCACCCCTCAGGTGTTCGCAAAGGGAACTGACACAGTGAAGGGCCACCTGTGACCAGAGTGATACGCAGTGCTGAGGTTTCCATTTCTCAAGGGGACCCAGCCTTCCCAATGTAGAGTTTGCCATTGCTCCTTTGGAAGGGTAAAGAATCAAGGATTATAAACCAGCACTCATCAGGACTGCCATTTATGCTTCGCAAAGTATATCCTTTACTGTCTTGCTGTTTTCTTACCAGTAATAGCATAGTTGATGATTGGGGCTTGTCTGATCTTCTCCCCACCCTCGACCCTCTTCCAGCCCGTCTTCTTCCGTTGTTCTCTTCCAGGTGAGGACATTTGTAGAGTCACACATTTTATTGAAGTGGACTGTTTGCTCCAGTGAAGCAGCAGGTGACTGGTTTGGCCTTTGCTATCATTTCTGTGAATACTGTTTACCCTCACCTATGGCTTCTCCCCTTGGCCCATATGTGATTATTGAGAACGCATTTCCAACATAATAACTGGACAGTGCCTCCATTTATTCACTGATACTCGTGAATAATTATCCATTCTCTGTGCCTTGACCATGAGACATTTCTGAGAGGAGCTGTATTGGGGATTCTTCCAGCAGGCCGAAGTGGGCTATTCCCTCTTGATGGGAGCATTTGGGTCCTGTCATTAAGGTGTATGGAAATCTTTCAGGCCAGTTTCCTGACAGCGGAGGCCTTGGGCTGATTAAACTGACTTGTTTTAATCTACCCAGGAATGCAGGATCAGGGAATTCCTGAGTCACGATGAAATGCAAATGAGATTGATCTTGTTCATCTGTTAGGAGCTGTGAATTCCCAGGATTTGGAACCAGTTCAGCCTCTAGCCAGCTGCTAATTTGCAAGAGTAGCTGAGCTCTGGGACTGGCCTGAGGATGACTTCCTTGCAGAGACCTGTTTCTCAAGATGCTGCTTTGGCATTCTTGGCGTGGAAGGTGGAAATCAAATATTGAGCAGGAATCACCTCTGTAGAACAAACAGAAGTGAGAGGGATGTAAGAAAATAGATAGAGACCTATGGGAAAATCCACTTTTTGGCAGATGATTGCCTTTTCTCAAGTTATGACTTAGGGAGTGTTCCCTACGTACCAAATTCAAAAAAATTTCTTTAGAAAACTTTATGTCTTTTCCTGAAACAGAGCAAGAAGTGTCCAGCTGTCTCTGTCATGTCTGTTTTCTCTATCAAAATATATGATGTTTATTTTAAAGGATAATAATAAACATTAGTAAGAGGGAAATTTGTTATAAATAGAATATCTGGACTTCCAGTAATAGAAACTAAAAAGATTAATGTGGACCCTCCCCCCCACCTCCTATGACAAACACAGGATGAAATATAACAATATAAAGCCGAGCTCAAAACAAAGAAAGGGAAATCCTTAGGTACAAGAAATAAAGAGGAAACACAAACCAGAATGGAAAGCAGATGAGCTAATGCTCAGGAAGCTGGGATAAGTCAGAACTGACATGTAGGGGGATGGCATGCCCGTAAAGGGACAGGAAATGTGACTTTGGGCCCCTGTGAAAGAGGAGGGGAAGCTGAGAGTCGTGCACAAAAATCATTCTTGACGGTCGAGTACCGAGAGGCACATGTTTACAAAACTACTGAAGGTTGTACTTGAAGTAAAAGGAAATTGAACCCAAGAAGGAGGGGAGGAGCTAGAGGTAATAAGAAACAAAGAAATTGAGGGGCACCTGGGTGTTGGTTAAGTGTCTGCCTTCTGCTCAGGTTGGGAATGAGCCCCTCTCAGCAGGGAGCCTGCTTCTCCCTCTCCCTCTGCCCCTCCTCTCTGCTCGTGCTCTCTCTCTCTTTCTCAAATAAATAAATAAAATCTTTTTTAAAAACCCAAATTGATAAATATATGGACAAATATGAACGAGCATGGGATGTTTCAAAAATACTAATAATGAGTAATTGGGGGTATATTCGTGAAATTTCCGGGGGAAGGGCAGAAGGAGAAGCAGATTCTGTGCTGAGCAGAGAGCCAGACATGAGGCTTGATCTCAGAGCCCTGAGACCATGACCTGAGCTGAAGGCAGACGCTTACCTGACTGAGCCACCCAGGAGCCCCTATTTGTGGAATTTCAATAATGGACAAGAATTCACCTGTACATGTGCACATGCTGTCTCCCTCTTAAAAATGAAATAAAAATAAAAACAAAAAAAATAGAATTTGAGGATAGAATCCTAAAATTCCTAATTATTTTAGCTTTATGAAGTGCCTTAATAATCTGGAGGGCAAGTCCTTTCTCCTTATTCATTTTTTCCAGAATTGTTAATATGAGTTTTAGGATTTTAGCTACCAGGTGATACGAAGAATGACTGAAGAAACAAAGGACATTTAACCTAGAAAAGCTGGACCCAGGGTGTGTAATGGTGTGGGCAGATAGGAAAAGAATTAGACCTGTGTATTCTATAAGACCTCAGAAGGACCAGTTGGACCAAGATCAAGGGGTGAGAATGCCAGGAGAAAGGGCTAGGCTCATTTGAAGGAAGAAATATAAGTATGTGAGCCATATGACAACACACTGGGGTGCCTTACAGTCAGTTATATGAGCGTAGCACCCACTTATTGGGCTGTCCTTAAGCAGATTCAAACATCATCAAATAGGTGGTTAAACTGGGCATCCTTTCAGGTCCTTTTCAATCCTAATTTTTTATGCTCAAAGGAAGTTGCAGACATTGTCCTGACTTACCTCCAGCATATAGAAATGAATGACCAACAAAGCCCAGGAGAAAAGTACCTTCTGTTCCCTTTGCAGAAGTCTGAACCAGGTCCATCATTTTATAATTTAAAAGGCTCTTGGAATATTTGGAAGAGGATGGCACATATCTTAGAACTAGGGAGATTATGGCTTAGTAAGAGAAAAAGAAAAAGATGTATATGCGACATACTATAAAATAATATGATAGATTTCCATAATCATAAAAGAAAACCAAATCCATTACTTTGATACAGACTGGAGCCCCTTTGCGTTAATCATGTCCTGCATGCACAAGTCTTGGTACTCCTGTGTTGGCAGGACTGCTTCATAATTGAAATTCACCGGATGGATATTTATTGAACCTTACAATGTATAACAAATTGTTCTGGTACTGGAGAGAATCCATTAATAAGTAAGACATGGCCCTTGTCCTCTGATCAGAGTAGGGTCCAGGCTGACTGGTTCTAGCATTTGTGACTCCATCTGTCCATCTCATGTGTGGTGTCAGGGAGGAAAAGCTTTCCCTCAGTCCACTTAGGCTCTGTCAGTGGGGTCTGCAAATTAAACTGAAACCAACAGATGAATGGGAGAAAAGACCAAGTTTTATTCACCAATGTACAGGGGAGCACCCAGACAAACAAGACTCAAATAGGCAATTTGAAGTTAGGGCTTATATATCATTTTAATAGGGGAGGGGGAGAAAAGGCACTTCTGGAAAAACAAATGGCTTTTACAAAAAATAAACAGGGCTTTAGGGGGATGGAGAGGAGATAGTTTTGTGACAGTATCTGTTTAGGCAGTTTCTTATCTTGGTGCTTCCTTCTCATCTCTAGTGAGAAGAGTCAGTCTTCTTTGGTTGTGAAACTCCTGGGGAGGGCATTTATGACAGTTGAATTCTTTCAGGAGGCTCTGTTTTTATGCAGATAAGGGGAGTTCAGTAAAAGCATCTTCCTGCAACTGTTGATTCTCAGATGTCTTCAGCTCCAGAGAATCCTTCTGCCCCTGTGGGTGGCATCTTGTCGACCCCTTTACTGGCTACAGGGAAGTAGATTCTGACATTGGCTAAGATGTCCTACTGCCCATTTAGTAATTTATGCCAAGAAATATCATTGTCTTATGAACCTGAATTCATGAGCTGGCAAAAAGTGAGAACAATTTCTTCCTCACATCAATCTATATGGGAAGCTAAATCTCATTTGGAGATTGGTTTATCACTCTGTTACCCAAAGCATCTGTTAGAGACTGGAGTTACTCAAAGCCTGTGTAGGCAGAACCTTCTCTCTGAGTCTGACTTGAGCAGAAAGGACATTTCATGGAGGGATGTGAATGACCCACAGGATTATCTGCAGGCTGGAGGAGGGGCAGCTATCTGGGCAGCTCCAGTGGGCCAAGGGCAGCAAACAGACCGCTCCATTCTGCCATCATCACCACAACTGCCGTGGTTCGGTCCAAACTGTCCCTTTCTTTCTATCACTTATCCCAGAATCCCAACCATAAAGCATCCCATTGAGTTTCCAGTCCAGGCTCGGGCTACCAACGAGTGGGGAGAGGGGCAGCATTTTGCATTCCCTCCAGCAATGTACGAGGTTTCCAGTTTCTCCCCATAATCACTGACACTTGCTGTTGTCTGTCTTTCTGATTCTAGCCGTCCTAGTGGGTGTGAAGTGGTATCTCATTATCGATTGGCGTTTCCCTCCCGACTAATGAGCATGGAGCATCTCTTCCTGTGCCTGTCGGCCATTCGTATGTCTTCTTTGGAGACATGTCTACTGATATCCTTTGCCCATTTCTAAAGTGGGTATCATGCCTTTTTAAAATGCCACTCATCCTTTTATTGCTTGCCTTTAGTCTCCCAGGGACCGTGGGGGTGCCCCATGCTCGGGGCCTCCCTGCGGTGTCTGAGACGCTGCTGGGTGCACAGTACATTTTGGCGGCTGCCTAATATACTTGGAACATCTCGTTAGTTCTAATATGTTAGTGCATTTGGTGGTTGTCCTTGGGCCTTCGATCCAGTTCAGTTAACCAAATAAGTGGTATTTCTTGGCTTGTTTTCAAAAATCCTGGTTCCAGCTGGCATCCAGGGAAAGGAGGCAAGAGTGCTCTTCAGTCTCTGGAATAGCGATTCATCCTCGCCCAGAATCATGCGAGGATGGGGCTCTTCTTTTGTCCCCTGGTCTTTTCTCTTCATCCGCAGCGTCTCTCCAATGCCTTCCCATGAAGCCTGTGAGGGAAGGGAAGCAGGGGTGAGGGTGGAGGGGCATTGGAGAAAAGATGGAGCCTATTTTTAGGCTTGTTTTTCAGTCATGAAGCGTCATGTTCTTCCCCACCACGGCTGCTGGATTAATTAGGCTGTGCTGGCAGCTGCCACTCAGGGAGGGTTGCCAGCTTCTCACGGTGATTCCACCTAATGCCTGAATTGATTTGCATGAGGAAGACAACATTTCTTCTGTTACATGGCTCCTGCCTTCCAGGATAACCCCTCCTGTCCTCTGTGTCTCTGGGTAGGAGAGGTTACAGCTTCTCTAAGCTACGAATGGGGTTTGGCTGGACAAGCGAAGCCACCGGCTGGTCACTCTGCCTACCAGCTCATCGGTCAAGCTCTGTGGCCGGACTTGGGTCTTTATCTCACGTTTCCTCTTTCTCTTCTCCCAGGTCTTCCAGATCTGCCAAGCAAGTTAATCTCATTTCTTAGATCTTGCCCAAATTAAAGAGCTCAGTGCCCAGAGCTTGTGTGGCACGGGGAGAGCCCACTGCCCAGGCCACAGGTCATAGAGAAATTGTCAAGGATTCTGACCTTGAGAGCTTATTCCCTGGCTCTTTTGAAAGAATCTTCTGGTCATTATTGAATATCCAGAGCCAACTGTTGTTCGTTCAGGAAATATTTACTGTTGCCTCCTGTGTGCCAGGCACTGTTGGAGGTGCTGGGCATGCAGCAGTGAGCAGAATAGAGATCCCTGTCCTGGGGGAATTTACCTTCTAGTTGGGCGGGACCATGCACAACAGCTGTAATATGTATGAATATCAAGTAGTTTAGATGATTTAGTCTTACAGGAGCGCCTGGGTGGCTCAGTCGGTTAAGTGTCCAACTCTTGATTTTGGGTCAGGTCATGATCTCAGGGTCGTGAGATCGAGCCCCGTGTCTGGCTCCTCGCTGGGTGCAGAGCTCGCTGCTTGCTTAGGATTCTGTTTCTCCATCTCCCTCTGCCCTCTCCCCACTCAAGTGTGCTTTCTCTCTCTCTTAAAAAAAAAAAAAGGATATTTAGTCTTATATATTCTAAATATTGAATATAATATTAAATACATGAAACTGATTAATTTATAGTATTTTATGTACTAGGGGAGCAGAGCGTGTAAGGGACTTCTTCCGAACATACCTTTCAGTCTGTGCTATTCTCTTCTGTTCCCATCTCAATCCTTAAGAACATGCCAGAGGTTCTCATGCTGCAAGGATCCCTCCCTTCTGCTCCCTCATTCACCTTCTCCCATGGGAGCTCCCAGGAACAGAATGTACGCCTCTGGCTGGATCGTAGAAAGCAGGACATCCAGTCAGGCATGTGCCACCTTGGTCCTGCCTCCCTCCTGACCAGTGCTGTTGACACATGTGGCCTTCTCCCCTCCCTGGTGCTTCCCAGCATGCAAGCTGGGTTACCATCGTGCTGTCCAAGCAGAGCCTTCCAAGAACCGACACAAAGGAGGCCCTCTTTTCCCGGAACCCCGATGCAAACTGCTCTTTTACATAGGGAGAGTGGGGTTGGGATCCAAGTTCAAGGAGCTCCCTGCGGGCGAAGTCCCAGCATCCGTGCCTCTCACAGGTGATGCCTCCAGTCTGGAAATTCTGCTCCTCTCTTTGCTGCCATGTAAAGAATTACATTAAGAGCCGAGCTAGAAGAGCAGCCAGAATAGCCATTAAGAAGAGTAAGTGAAGGGGCGCCTGGGTGGCACAGCGGTTAAGCGTCTGCCTTCGGCTCAGGGCGTGATCCCAGTGTTGTGGGATCAANAGAAGAGTAAGTGAATAAATCTCACAGCAACTGGAGAAGAAATGTAAAGACCTCACAGGTCACTGGGTAGATACAATTGATTATTATCAAATCCTCGTCAAATGCCAGGTTTGAAACCAAAGGTCAGAATATCCCTCCTGGACCTGTGGAGAATGAGGTTGTAAGAGGTAGTCTAGTCCTTTTCGGAAGTCACGGAAGTGGGCTGACGGTATTGAGCGCCATCTCAGCACAGACGGCGGCAGGTTTCAGGGACCCCGTGGAGGAGAAAAGCCCAAGTGAAGGGAGCTCAGAGGGGCTGTCTTTCTGCTGGGAATGTTTTAAGTCCAAAAGGTGATTGATTATCATGCTGCGTATCCTGCATGAGTTGGTGGATAAAACAGCTAAAGTCAAGATGCTAGTAAAGACCATCATAATTCTGATCCCTGTTGAGAAAATGAAATTAGACTCCATTTAGACCACATTTGGCCTAATGATGTTCAGTACCTCCCGGGGCCAAAAAATATTCCCAAATGAGCATAAATTGCAAAGAGAGATTAGATACCAGGGCGAATCTGGTGATAATCTGAATAGCAAAGTGCCAGAAGCTTCTAACGGAGGGACGGTTCAGGTTTCCGTTCCGGAGGCCCTTTATGGAGTCAGTAAACACTCTTAACCTGAGCCCGGTTCAGATTCTGCCTAAGGGGTCCTGCTTATCCAGGTCGGTTGTAATTGAGGGAGGCCCAGGGAATACGTGAGGAGGTGGCGGTAACTATATCCACTTACGTCCAGGGCCGGGTTCCCCAGTCTTGGCACTGTTAATATTTGGAACCAGAGAATTCTTTGCGGCGGGGGGCTTTCCTGAGCATTGTAGGATATAGAACAGCATCCCTGGCCTCTACCCGCTAGATGCCAGCAGCGTCCCTGCCCCCCTTCCGCGACCTCCTAGTTATGACAAACAAAAACATTCCTAGACTTGGGCAAATGTCCCCACCCCCCCCGGGGAAGGGGCAGAATTACCCCTCTGCCCCATTGAGAACTGCTGCTCTAGGTTGACCAGCATCCCAGTTTGCCCAGGACTGGGGAATTCTAGCATGGAGGGACTTTAAATGCTGCAAGCAGGACAGTCTCATGGAGCCGGGGACGAGGTGGCCCCCGGCTGTGTCATCAACGGGTTCTAGATCATACTAAAGTTTGAAAGTGAAAAACCAAATGTTTTGAAACGTCTGTCTTCGGGGGTATTGACAAAGGTGTTTAAGAAACAGTATCATTCCCCATCCGCACGTTTTCCAATTCTGTGAAGGCTTCAGGGTTTTGTCCACCTTTTTCCTCAGGGTCTCTAAAGCCTGAGCCGCAGTGACGGGGGGCCATTGGGAGGTCTGGTCCCGGCCAGTGGGCCACGAGGACGTGATTGAAACCGTGCCGCCATTGTGGAGGAGAGACTCTTGTCTGACACCTGGCAGTGCGTTTGAGTGACAGACTTCTCCTTAGAATTGTAGGCTGTGTGACAGCATGCATCATGAAAGTGACAGCAGCAGTGGGGACTAATTTCATTCGATTTTCCTTTGCAGCCCTGGTAAATCATTGCCACAGGGAAAAATAAATTTTACTTCCTCAGACAAAAACGATTTGAATAATGATGTGCTCTGGGCAGAGTGGGGGCTGAGAGGTCTGTTAATGGGCTTAAATCGTGTCCTGGAACTTGTTGCTGACGCCTCCTGCGCCCGGCCTGACGGATGGCTTATACGGGGAGGGTCTCCTCCCAGGACTCCTCTAAAGAGTCACATAAAATGGTATCAGCCATCTTGGCTGAACGTTATGGGGTTCTTTTTTTGATGATGGTGCTGGATATCCTGTAGGACTTGGTGGATGAGACACGTGAAATGAAGATTCTGGAGGCTGGGGTCCTGACCTTAGACAAATAGGAAAAAAACGTCTCAACATGAGTGGAAAATTGCCACTGTTTTTCATCCTCCTTCCAGAAAATGCTTGTTGCTTAGGAATGTGGTTCTGCTGGGAGGCTTTTTAAGTGATAAAGGGAGTGATTTAGGGAGGGAGGGGGCGTGGGCCCCACAGCAATACGTGTGAGGAGCATCTGGGGAGGGGTGCAGTGGAGGTGGGGAGGGGGTGCAGTGGACACTGGAGAATGGGGCCTGATGCCTGTAGGGAGACGGACACACTGAAAATGCGAGCTTCCTTTGGGGGGAGAGTCTACCATTCTGGTTCAGTCCACTAAGAGCACAAGGGCACCAGCTGCCTGTAAAGAGAAGCCACGGCTTCCTACACCACCCACTGCCAGACATCGCCCAGGGCTGGGGGGCAAAAAGGAGGGAGCCCAGGGGAAGATGCGCTCAGGCCAGTTTCCCGCAAGCAAGCCCCACGCGATTTTCCCACTCTAGACGTCCACCCTTTTTGCTCTCCACCTCCAGCAAGCGAAGGAATAAATCAAAGGTAAAAGCCATAAAAACCCCTGTCAGGAGGTAGCCCCTTCCTTTCGAGCGGTGGGAACAGCAGGTAAATGAGCAGTTCCCGCTGAGACGATTTTCTAGGCGTGAGACCTGCATTCGAGCTCCGAGAGCGATGCTGTGGATTATAACACGGCTCCCCGCTTCCGCCGCCCAGCCCGTGGCCTCGTCTGACAGTCACCCTGCTTCACAGGAGCTTCGAGTCCCCATTTGTTTGAACCCTGATAAACGGCCCAGAGCTTTGAGTTAGGTCCGGCCAGCCATAGGAAATACAGATTTGTCTTTTTAAAAGCAGGTCCTGGACACTGTCAGAAACAAGAGCAACAATTTGAGAAGACATACAAGATACACGGTCTTTTTCAGGCTCTGGTTGTCATTTAAGTCCCATGTCCAAAAGGGGTTGGGGAATTTGGGGTTCTATTAGCTCCACATCCCCGGTTTCTAGTTCCATCGGCTTGAAACTCAGAAGTGCCCTGTGATGTGCTTTCTTGCCGACGTGCTGCCTTCAGGACCCACGTCTGCGACATCATCTGAGGGTCTGAAGTCCCTCTAGGCCTCAGAGTCCCGGACACTTTGCTGTAGGCACCAGAAGAGAAAAGAAATAACACTATTAGCCTCTGGAAAGACAACCCGCCCGAGGCATAGCGCTGGGGGGGAAATAAAATCATGCAGACTTACATTAAGGAATAGATGATCCCATCTATTTAAATGTAATAGGGAATTCTCTGGGCCTGTACTACACTGTAGAGTTTGCCCCTGAAGGAAAATAAAACAAAGTAAAACAAAACTTCATTATATTTTGGCTTACAAAAGGCCTTGAGACCTGTGCCACCGGGTTTTCTTTAAGAATTGGTTTTCTTGGGGCGCCTGGGTGGCACAGCGGTTAAGCGTCTGCCTTCGGCTCAGGGCGCGATCCCGGCATTATGGGATCGAGCCCCACATCAGGCTCCTCCGCTATGGTTTTCTGCGACTGGCTGCCTGGGTTCCTGCTCCACGGAAGGGCTGTGCCACTGTCTTATTCTCCAGCAGCTGCCTCAACAAATCCTCCCAAGCTCGGTGGCTTAGACCACACAGATGTGTCCTGAGTTCTGGAGGCCAGAAGTCTGAAATCAAGGTGTCGGCGGTGTTGGCTCCTTGCCGGGGCTTGGACGGAGAAGCCGGTCCATGCCCTCCCTCTTGGCTTCTGGTGTCCGCGGCATCCCTGGCGCTCCTAGCCTGCTGGCGGCATCACTGCAGCATCTGCCTCTGTCTTCACATGGCTTCCCCCTGTGTGTGTCTCTGTCTCCAGAGCTCCCTCTCCTCTTTCTCAGGAGGACACGAGTCCCTGGGGTGAGGGCCTACACCCTAAATCCAAAGGGGATTCCACCTTGAGGTCCTTAATTACATCCTCACAAGTCTTGCTTTTCAAATAAGGGTCGATTCGCAGGTACCAGGAGTTAGGACGGATAGATCTTTGGTGGGGGACACAGGTCAAAGGACTGCTGTCATCGAGGGACTGTATTTTATTATTCTTCACATCTCTACAGTTGTTACTGTCTGTTGGTTTAGTTCATTTTGAAAACCTCACTCTTGCGGTTTGTTAAGCTGATGCCTGGCTCTACCATTTTGCTTCTTTCCCCTCCATGTTGGGGCTTAAACATCCTATCCTACCACTTATGCCGTATGACTCCTAGGCCAGGCTGGCCAAACCCTCCCAACAGGGTACCTGCCAGGTGCTGAAATCTCATGTCTTGTAAATCAAATCAAAGAGGAGAGGCTAACAATCCTATGAACACCCCCCACCACCACCACCACCAGGCTGCCTTCCACATTTTAAGAGCATATGAATATGCACAGAGAATGGTGACCTCTGGCAAAGACCAGAGGGGTGGGGAAGGGATGACTTGTGGAGAGAAGGGCTGCCCAGGAGCGCCACTGCTTTCTCTAGGGGTTTATCCAGGAAGGTGTGGGGAACACATGAGGCTCTGGGCAGACTCTTTCTAATGGTCTTTTTTTTTTTTTCTTCTTTCTCTGTTTCTTTCCTCTTAGCAAACTGCCTAGCTGGGCTAGAGCTGTTGTTCCCAAAATCTTTTATGTTACGGAAAAGGCTTGGAACTATTATCCCTACACAATTACAGGTAAGTCCTTTTTATAACCTATATGCTACATGTAGCAATAGGACCTAGTAGTAGCGAGATTTCACTGATTTAGGGTTTATTATCCAAGCAGGCGCTTGGGAGAGCCCTGTAGTATCTGCCCATCCCCTTTGCCTTCATCCTTTTAGATCACTGCTCTTCCTAGCGAGGGGTGGGGGGAGGGACTGGTAGGAATTAAGATCAACCATTCCATCTTCCTTTTTAAAGTGATTGTGGTGGGGCGCCTGGGTGGCTCAGCCTTTAAGCCTCTGCCTTCGTTCGGCTCGTTGGCTCGTTCCTGGGATCGAGCGCTGCATCGTGCTCCCTGTTTGGCGAGAAGCCTGCTTCTTCCTCTCCCACCCCCCTTGCTTGTGTTCCCTCTCTCGCTGTCTCTTTCTGTCAAATAAATAAATAAAATCGTTTCAAAACATAAATAAATAAAGTGATTGTGGTAAATAGCTTATGGAGAAGGCGGGTGAAACTCTTTTCAGTGATACGTCTAGAATTTTCATTATCCTTATTTCTCCCTGTTTCCTCAGTAGTCCCCAGGTAATCTGGGGATGGGGTTTATTTATAAACAAATTGTGTCTTTTGGTTTATTTTACAACCCCTTCCCCCAAGAGCCCTACTCTCACCCCCAAACCTTGACTATAATTTATGTAAAAAGTGCTATTGGCTCTCTCTGCCCCAAACTACTTCCTGTGCAGTGGGATAATATGATAATTTTAAGCTCACCCTCCGTCTCACAAGTAATAAATGCTGTGCTGATACTGACCTAGAAACTGTGGCCCCAAATCTGGAAGGTTTGGTTCTTACCCTCAAATGTGAAAATTCAAGATCCCACTTGAATGTTGTCGTAACAAGCTCTTCTTCTTGGTTATAAAAGCTGCTTTTCCATTAAAAGATTTCCTTTGTGGTTAATGAAATGCTCCACTGGAATTATTAGTCTTTAATTCTGCCTTTATAATGCCAGCTCTTTGGTTTTTAATTAGCCACAAACCTATAGGCTAATTGAATCTTGTCTTACAGTCCTTATCTGCCCAGCCACAGAAGTATCATCTGAAAGAGTTTCAAGAGCAAATATGGAGATATTTATGAAAGTTCAATTTTTGAAATGTTTCTTTAACATATTTTTAATATAATTCACCAGTATTTGTTAGTTCTGTGGTTTTATATTGCATATAAGCATGCTCTAAATCATCATTTTGTCTCTTTTTTCTTTTCTCTCTTGTCCAAATGAACATCTGGGACCAGAATACACAGTAAGTTTCATTTAATCATTTTTAAATATTCAGCTTAAGATCAGTGGAGTAATTGGAACTTCCCGGGCGCTTCTCATCTTATCCATGTAATAAAAAAAATAGAGGAATAATTCAGAATCAGAAATATTTAAATGTAGGCTATTACATAGTTATATATAATGCACTCACTGGCATGTTCTCATTTGTTCAAGAATATGAATGTTAATTTAAAATGCCTTGATAGTCACTTTACATAATTAACTTTTGCTTGTATTTTTAAATAGCTTGACTGCTCTACTTGTGATTGTTCACTGTAATAGAAGAGTTTCTAGAAACATGGTTTTATTAAAGTGATGATAGTAGCTACTGTTGGAAGACAGGGTTTCTACCTATAGGCTGTGACCTGACCACTTATCAGAGGACCTTGTAACTAGAAAGACGATCATTCAGATTAAAAAAAAACAAAAACAAAAAACAAAAAAAACTTTTTTTAAATTTAAGTAATCTCTATACCCAGTGTGGGGCTTGAACTCACAACCCCAGGATCAAGAGTTGCCTCCTCTGTTGATGGGGCCAGCCATTCGCCCCTCATTGAGATTATTTTCCTCTGAGCTCTGAATTGGACAGTCTTGGTGACTTGATAAAAATCATTTAATTTCTTCCTATCCTAAGGGCCTCGAGGAGTCAGTACTTAACACTAAAAAAAGAGACCCTAGAGTATCACTGCATTGTGGTATTTTCATGTGGATCATTTTCCTCAACGGCCAGCAGGTCAGGTTGTCATAACAAGACAATGGTTAACGAGTTTTTGGTCTTAATCAAAGCAGCCAAAGGAAAGAGAGGTGGTGAGAGAGAAATGGAGGAAAGTGATTCGTCGTGTCCTTGGCATGAGTCTGGTACCCTGCACACAGTGGGTGCTCAATAAAGAGTTCTTGAATGGCAAGAGGAATGCCTGAGGCAAAGACAGATCATCTCAGTGACAGAGTAGAAGGGTCACTGGCTTTGGAGTCAGGCCTGAGTGTCCTCCTATAGCTCTGGCTCTGCCACGTACTGCCGAGAGTTCTTAAGCAAGTGAACCCCCAGTTGCCAGTTCTTGAACTCGTGCTAGTCCATGACCATGTTCCCACCTGCCTTTTGCAAAATGAAGAAAATAGGAATAGTGTTCCAAGTCGTGCATAAAATTAAATTTATTTCACTTAAAGTTTCCTGTAAGGAGAATAAATTACACCCCCCATTCTTGGATATTAAAATGTCTTCTTTTATGAGATGAGAGGAATATATATAGCATTTCCTCCTTAATGTCCATAACTTTGAAAAAGAAAAAAAAAGGCAATTCTATGGCAAAATACAAATTTTACATTTTCGAAGTAAGCAGTTAAAGTTCTTGGAACCAGTTTCTTCATCTCTAAAGTTGGAATAAACCCTCTTTCGTGGAGCCATTAGTAGGAGCCAGTGATCTAAAAGAGACTTTTTCTGGAGGCACCTGGGTAGTTCAGTTGCTTAAGCGTCCCAATTGTTAATCTCAGGGTCATGAGTTCGAGCCCCACACTGGGCTGCATGCTGGGTGTGGAGCCTACTCAAAAAAATAAATAAATAAAAGACTTTTTCTGTAAAGGGTCATATGCTAAATATTTTCTGCTTTTTGGGCCAACTTCTGTCACTGCGAAAGCAGCCATAGACCATATGTAAAGATACTGGCCTGGTGGAGTTTCTCCAGGCAGCAGGCCAAATTTGGCCCCAGGCTATAGTTTGCCAGCCCCTGATGTATACAACTGTTAACATGTTGCCTGTACAAGGCAGGCAACACTATCCCCAGTTCCACGGCTTCTAGCAATTGCACAGTCTCTAAGAGGAACACACTGGTACCTTTTGAATCCTGCTGCTATTAACAGTTGTGCAAATTACTTCCCTTTAAACCTTTACTTCATCATCTGTAAGTGGGGAAATGTAGTAACTATCTCATAAGGGCGAAATGAGGATTATACTAAGTAATCCACATGAAATCTTAGCCTAGTCCTTGGCTCGTGGTAAATGCTCAGGACGTGTTCACTGGTATTATTTATTGTGCAGTGCTGGAAAATGCCATCATTACAGTGGGAGTTCTGTGGGCAAGTAAATGGGAATAGATCTTGATGTCCTTCAAAGCAGACTGGGCTCCAGTTATTAGACTGGATAGCACTAATTGTCTAGGATATGATTTGATTTGATTGATTCCTGATGTTATCCCCAGTTCCTACTTCTCTGAAAGCTTGTACATGGAGTTTTCATTTGAAATGTAATCAGTAGTTACAGGGACAAGAGAATTCATATCCCTACAACTATGCAAAGCCAGTTATTTGCCCGATGAGCCTCAGAATTGGGTCACCTTGACTTGACCCAAAACTGATGGCTCTTATTCCCCATAAGCCAAGGATAGTACCATGGAATGTGGGGGTGATTAACGGAGAAATGGAGTCTGAAAAATGTTTGACATTGTGTTCATTTTTTAAGAATAGGTATTATAGTACTGAAGTTCTGAAAACAGAATGCAACAGAATGAAAACCGTAGCTCCCGACAAAGCCGTCCCCTCCGGGCCACAGCTCCTAAGGCAGCCCTCCTGTGGAAGGCTTTCCGGCCCGCCTCTGTTACCCTGAACTTGGTCTCCTGTGCAGGCGATGGAGGATTTCTCAGGGGTCGTGGTCTTTCCTTCTGTCTAGCCTCCACTCCACAGGACTCCTGTAGTTCTAATCACACAGCTCGGACTTTCAAAGGGACATGTTTTTTTATTTCTGTTGGAGAAAACGTTGGGACCGATCGTAAGGAACTTAGCTATTGTTGTATTGTCTCCTACTCACCCCCTTCTGTTTGACTCCAAATATTCCTTGATCGCTTCTAGGCCCTTATTTTTCTTGTTTTTATTTTTTGTCAGTTCCTCCCTAATGCGGTCCTGGGGTCATGTTTTAGGGCTGCCGAAACAAAGTGCCATGAAATGTCAGGAGCTCATTGTCTCACAGTCCTGGAAGCTTGGAAGTCTGAATCCATTGTTGGCAGGGCTGGGCCCCTTCTGGAGCCTGAAGGGGAGGAATGCTTTGCCTCTTCCAGGCTCCTGGTGGCCCCAGGTGTTCTTTGGCTGGTGACTGCATCACTATAATCTCTGTCTGTCTTCACATGGCATCTTCCTTGCCGTATCTCCTCTTCTTACGGGGACACCAGTCCTATCGGATTAAGGACCTGCCTGATTCCAGTATGACCTCATCTTCATTTTTAAATAATTCCATCTGCAGGGGCACCTGGGTGGCTCAGTCGTTAAGTGTCTGCCTTTGGCTCAGGTCATGATCCCAGCGTTCTGGATTCAAGTCCTTCATCGGGCTCCCTGCTCAGCCGGAATCCTGCTTCTCCCTCTCCCACTCCCCCTGCTTGTGTTCCCTCTCTCACTGCCTCTCCCTCTGTCAAATAAATAAATAAATAAAATCTTTAAAAATAATAATAATTCCATCTGCAACAACCTTAATTCCAAATCAGATCCCATTCTGAGGAACTGGAGATAGGACTTCAACATATATCTGGACACTGGGGGGGATGTGGGGGAGGGGCATACACCTAATTCAACCTGTAAGTAACACCATCCTTCAGTTTTAGGTTAACTGCCATTTATTAAGCACCGACAATGTAACACATCCTGGGAGCAGGTTGCCTCAAGTAATAGCCCCTGCCCTTTGGGGAGTCATAGTCCTGTGGGAAAGAGCTAGACATTCCAGTGGCAGCTACCAGCAAGGCATAGGGGTTTCTGGAGGCAAGATGGGACAGACCATCATTCAGCTCAGAGGGCAGGCTGGCACCAGACCTGCTCACAGAACTAGATGAGCTCAGAGTGGGGCTGACAGCAGAAATGCATACCAGCGGGTAGAATGAAGGGCCCTGGCCACTCCAGCCAGACAAGCAATTGCAGTGTGACAGGAAGGGCCCTGGACAGGGGCCCTGAGCTTCAGGGACAGGGCTCTAGTCCTCAAGAAGGTGTCCAGGTAAGAACAGGACACAGCCATCTTTCACAGGTAACTTGATCATGAGATTTGGGAGTGATAAAGTTGCCAGCTTTAGCAAGTAAAAATGCCGAATGTCCTATTAAACTTGAATTTTCAGACTGATAGCAAATAGTTTTTACTATACTGCATAGAAGAGACTTTTAGTGAAGGATTACTCCTCTTGTGGTTTTTTTCTGGCAACCCTAGGGGAGGAGGGGTAGTAAGGGGGCAGAACTGGTCTCGGAGACTCAAGTTCAATAATTAGGGTGTAAGAACAAGGGCACATTGCTGGACCAAAGGGAAAGGAAGAGAAGGAATGTATAACCCAGGAACTTGTCCTGACGTGAACATGCCATGTTAACACTAAGGCAAATCAAATGACCTGTCAGAACAACGTACGTACTTCCTGCCTCAGGTAGGTTTGGCTCAGGAAGTGAAGTGGATTGAAGAGGGCAGAGTTGGGGAAGATTAGGTGAGAGCAGATGAATTCACAACTGTCAGTATTTCCTGGAAGATCTGTGCTAAGTGTTATGGTTGAAGCCCAGAGCACTGTAGAAAGGAGAAATTCTCCCTGGAGTAAATAGGGAAGATTTCCTGGAGAAGGTGGGATTTGAGCAGGGCCGTAGGGGTGGTGAACCTGCAGACGCCTGCTCTTAGTTTGGGCTGTATTAATAAAACACGGTGGGGGCGCCTGGGTGGAAGGAAAAAACACCATGCACGGGGTTGTCTTAAACAACAGACATTGACTTCGCTCAGCTCTGGAGGCAGCGAAATCCAAGATCAAGGATATCCTCTGATTCGGTTCCTGGAGAAAGCCCTCCTCCTCCCATGTCCTGATAGAACTAGGAGAAATGGAAAGCAAACCCTCTGATCTCTTCTCATGAGGGCAGTCATCCCATCCTGAGGGCCCCACCCTCATGACCGCATCTAAAGCGAATCCCCTCCCCAAGGCCCCACCTTCCAATACCATCACACTGGGGGCTCAGGACTTCAACTTCTCCGTATGGGGCGGGGGATGCAGTCCAGTCCAGAGCGTGCTCTCTCCAGGGCCAGTGGCCTAGTGCCGTTGCTGGATCCTGGACACTTGGAGGTCAGGTCCTGGTGGCTTTGAATGTCAAGCAAGGTCTGTATTTCATTCTCCGCAGGGAAGCAACATTATTCCCGGCTAGTTCACTTTGATTTCCCATCCTAAACATAGCACAGTTTTTCTTTCCGCCTTCCCAGTGCCTGGGAGTCTGGGTTGGTCCCTCGGGCTGCAGGTGCACTCTGTCAGGCCTGCAGTGGTCACTCGGAAGCCACCCCCCTCCCCTTGCCTTGGACTCGGCTGAGTTCTCACGCTCTCTGCCCAAGACAGCTTGGGCGGAAGAGCCCACTCTCCTCTCTGACTACGGGGTCTGTTCTCTGGATTTGTGACAGATGCTTTCAATTGTCTTCATCCCCCCCCCATTTGAAATGCTTTTCCATTGGCCCCTCTGTCCTCTAATCCTTTAATATTAAATACCTCTTCTTGATGTCATTTCAAGCCCATATTTCCTGTCTGTGCCCAAAATTTTGCCCACAACAAAACTTCTCCAGTACCTGACTCTCCATTGGGGTCACTCTACCCTGGCCTCCCTGCCCTCCAGGGAGGCAGAGGGGCTCTGAAGACTCTAGACAGCTGTCTCTTCTCATAGGATTAGCCCAGAGCAGTGTTCATCTATTCCTAGGATCCCTCAGACTTGTATCTGACCGTCCAGCCTGTTACTGAGACCTCAGGCTGCCCTCATTTGTGACAAAACCCAGACAAGAGAACTTTCTATTTAGGGTCATCTAGGGCTTCAACATGATCACAGTTATCAAAACGTAAAAGCTTTTCATCACCGTGTATGACTTTGTGGTTAGAATTATGTGGAGATGCCATTTGCCCAGGAAGTGGAAAAAATATCTTTAGCTTGGCTATAGGGGGAAAAAAATCTTAATTACACAGTCGACAAAGAGTCACACGACAGTTTTCCAGAGGACAGACTATCTTCCCAGTTCTTTAAAACCTGCCGTTCTTCTATAGTTTGTAAAGTCACAAAGGAAGGTGCCCGAAGAGACTGGCTGCCTTCCAAAGTCACTAATTTTGTTTTTCTAGAGCTAAAAAAAAAGCAACGCTGGACTGTGAACATAGCTCAGCAGCATCAGCTCAGCCTTGGGAGTCATAAAGAGGAAACAAGTTTTTTCTTAATTGTAAGAATTTGAAAATGTAAGCTATAGTGAAGTTGACAGCAGTGACCTAGATATACAGTTGCTACATTATATTTGGGGACCATGGCCATCCTGTTCCACCAAAATATCTTTTTTTTTTTTTTTTTACTTATTTTTTTTAAGATCTTTTTTTTTTTTTTAAAGTAATCTCTACAGCCAGCATGGGGTTCGAACTCACAACCCCGAGATCAAGAATCACATGCTCTACCGACAGAGCCAGCCAGCTGCCCCTCCACCAAAATATCTTTTAATAAGAATCCACGGAAGGAACAATGACATATGGGAAGCATGTTTGTGTTAGTGAGAATGGTTGCTGTTACCCAAGGAGCAGAGGTAGTAGTGGCCTATCCGGTGTTCCCCAGTGTCGTACTTATTTTGCTGAAAGAGGTAGAGAAGGTAAATTGTAACAGAGCAGGGAGAAGGAGATGACTCTTGTCTGAGTACCTCGAAAGGTGCTGAGCCACAGTGAGAGATGGGGTCGTTCAGGGTTGGATCAGTCCAGCCAGGGAAAAGAATCAAGCCTGCCCACAGTTGAGACTGTCTCATCAGCCACCCAGGGTGAACTCGGGTCATCTTCCCAGGAGTGACAACAGGGAGATCTAGGTACATTTCTGAAAGCAACTGACGGTTCTGGGTAGGATTTCACTTGAAATCTTGGCCTCGTCAGGTCCCTGATAATTGAAAGAGCTGATGGGTGCTGTGTGTGCAGACCGATGACCCCCATGCCTGTCAAGCCTTCTTGAGCTCCCCCTCTCCCACCTTCCACTAAGTCCCAGCCAAGGGTAATAGAAACCACTGAATTACGTAACAAGGAAAAGGTATAAGTACAGAGAAAATACCAGATCTCTAGGATTTGTCTTGTTTGTTTGGAAATGAGAGGACAATCTGGCCATTTCAACTACTATGTAAGCTAAGAGAATGATGGTCCCTAAGTATTCCTTCTTTGAAGTCCTGGAGACAGGGGTAGGGATGGGAGTGAGTTAGGGAATAACTTCTATCTCCACATCACAATTAACCCTGAGTATCCAGGGCAGAACATAATTGTGGTGGGCAGTAGGTGGTGGGCAGAGCAGTGTCCCTTTAGAAATGAGGCCATGTGGACTGGGACCTGGTAGGGACAGGTCAAAGAAACAGTCTTCCAGTTGGGGGGCTCTGAGGAGCAAGGCAGCAATTAGCCACAGGCCAGAGGTGGACCCTCCCAAAGACAGATAATTGAAGTCAATGGAGACAGAGGTCATGGCATTAGGCTGGTGTCATAAATAGAATCAGAATGGCCAAGTTCAGAAATCTTCAGGGGTCAAGAGAATTTAGATGGAGACAGTCTAAAACCATTTATACCTACCATTAAATGGTGCACAGCCACTTAAGCAGGGAAGCAGTGGGTCATGCAGAGCTGCACAGATTTTTGTTATTGCAGGACTTCTCAGAGCCTTTACAATTCTGCCGTATGTTGTGAATCTTCAAAAAGGGAGCTGCAGCACTTCCCACACTTAACTTGTCCTTGGGACCTTGGATTTTGCAAGGACAGCCTTCTAAAACTTAGGGGAATGCCAGAAGCTTCTCTCCGGGTTAGAGCCATTATGCACCCACAAAATAGGTCAGTGGGTCAATTCTATTTCAGGAAATGTTGTTTGCTCTAAAATTTCAGTGGGTTAATACATTGCATAATGATTACTGTTACTCAAATTCCAGTGGTTTGAAGGGCTCCCAACAGTAATAACCTGTAAATGTCTTTTCAAAGTCAGTGCTATGAGACCACACAACAAAGGCAGCAGTCTACCGAGATGACCGTGAGATCAGGCATCAGATTTGTTTCCATTTAAGAAATGAACTGGTCGTTTGGCAGGGGTGGGGGGAGAACAGTTGCAAAACAGCTTATTCTCGGATGTGCCGTGGTCCTTGTGCAGGACTTGAACTTGTCTCCCCATCCCAGCAACACAGTCTGTATGTGTCTGTGAAGCAAGAGTCTGCAATGAGCTGTGTTTTCTGGCTGGTGTATCCCCTTTACATTTCCTCTAGCTGTTCCCAAGCTATTCTTTGTACTTCAAAGAGAATTAATTCAGCCATCTTGGGGGGAGAGGGCAGGAGATAAAATGGGCTTCGCTACCATAACTTGAGCATTTGGAAATTGTCTGCATTTTTTAAAAACACCTCTCTGAACAACTTTACAAAGAGCAGCCATCAGAGGAAAAGAAATACTTGTATAATGGAGTCTTCCTCTCTTCTTTGTTTTCTGTTTTGCACTTGTGGCACTGAAAATCGGTTTTCTTTCCTCCGGTTCATTAATACCTATGGAATTGTGTTCAGTTGATGTTGGGGAGATAAGTATAATCCAACTGGACAGACTTTGTGGGGCAGATTCCGTTGCATAAAAATACAATAAATTGCCTGTAACTATGAATATGCTGAAATGGTAAATTTCAGCAATGAAATCAAATGAAAGCAGAATTGCGTGCCTGTGTTTGATCTTCTCGTCACTGAGGTGGTCTGAACTATGTGCTAGCCACAAGGATGTAACTGTCTTTTCAGTTCAGAATTTTAACATTGCTCTTATTTTTAAGAGTGGGTATTTTTTAAAATACATTTTTAGGTAAGGAATTTGCCCAGTTTGGTTCAGAGGGGTGGTGCTTATAGTTTTTAACTGAGAAGGCTTGTAATCTGAAAGTTTCCTACCCAGCTGTATGCCAACCTATGCGTTTGGGGAGCCCTTATGATGTGTTCCCATCTCTGTTATTTATGTGTAATTCTTTTTCATTGGATGCGTTCTGCCTGTCTCTTTAAATCCCTGTCTTCCCTTTATTATGTGCAGCTATCAGCATTCACAGGCATCGGAGGATGCCTTATTTCTTCTTGACAGGTCCAGCTTTAGACTGCAGGAACCCGAATTTAGTTTCCCTGCTTGATGTTCAGAGAGGCACCAGCGGCAAACCTTGCCCCATTGAGAAAACATATTTTCATTCGCGTCTTCGCTGCCTCTCCGTCCTGGCCTTGCTTCTCCTGTGAGATGCTGTTACTCAGCTTGTCAGAGGACGGAAGAGGCTCCAGCGATGAATGAACTAATGAATGAACAGAGCCTCAGTGTAGGGCGCAGGCTGCCGGGGAGCCTGGGAGAGGCTGACATTCATTTCCTTGGTGTGGGCTGGAATGCAAGCAGATGTTTTCCTGCTGTGTCTCCAGGCTCCACCTCCACAGGCTCCCTTCCTCTCCTCCTCCCCCACTTCTCTTTCAGGTCGCACTGCTCTTGGCCACCTTTTTCTTCCTATGCAGCATATATTAGGGAAGTCACTCTGATTTATCCTCATCTCTATTATTTACATGCAGTCCCTTTCTCCTTCTCTTTGCTTTAAAGTAATTCCTTCGCCACCGTCTCCTCTTCTCCTCCTCCTCTTCTTTTTCTCCTTCTCCTCCTCCTCCTTCTTCTTCTTCTTTCCCTTCTTTTCCTCCTCCTTCCCCCCCCCTCCCTCCACCTGGGTTCCTCTTCTCACTTTTCTGGAACTATCTTTGCAGTTTTTTCCCAATTACCCTATTGCCATTGCCACCCACCCTGTATCTATGTATAAAGTCATACACAGCCCTTGGAACCCAAGAACCCAATGGAACCCAAATATCTCGCCTTACTTCCTATGCATCTTTCTCTGCCTGGTGACTAAGATTCTGAGTAGATGGGAGGGACACCTGGATATAGACCTTCTTGAAATTGGTGTGTGGGGGCGCCTGTGTAGCTCAGTTGGTTAAGCGTCTCCCTTCAGCTCAGGTCATGATTCCTGGGTCCCAGGATCGAGCTGGGCTCTGCGCCCAGTGGGGAGTCTGCTTCTCCCTCTGCCCCTCCCCCCACCCTCTCTCTCTCCCATATAAATTTCTGTCAAATTGGAAGGATAAAATGTCCTGATGAAGAATAAAGGAAGTTGGAAGGTACTTTAAGATCTAGGTGTCTCCCAACTGCCGCTACATACAGATTGACCCCCCCCCATAGTCTACTATTTTACAAATAGCACAGGCTATAGCCTCAGAGTCCGAAAAGAGCAAATCCTAAATTCTAGACTTGATCACACTAGCCCTGTGGAACGTTCTGGATGTAAGTCTCTTGTTGGTGAAAGTTGGAAACATTTGCAGGTTCATTTTTATTAATAATCCCAGCTCAAGCTCAAATACCCTGTATGGCCTTGGAGTACATTTAATATGATAATATAGAATATAGTACCAAAGAATCAATGTCTTCAGGGGAATTCCATTAGAGAGAAGGTCAAGTCTATATCAAGTTAATGTCCATTGATAGCAGAGGACACGTGTGCATGGAGACAGAGCAAGATGGCCAGAAAGGAATGCACTGAGTTCCAGAGAAGAGTTAAAAGAAAATTATCTCTGGAAAGCCTATAAATTCTTCATGTATGCCAAGCCAGCTTCTCAGCTCTTCCATTTAACATTCTTGTTTCCAAGCCTCCTTGAAAAGTTTGTCCTCAGACATGGAAGGATTCTGGCTGATAACCAGGAATAAAATGTTAAATTATTCAGGTCAGTTATTGGTTTTTCAAACTTTGCTTGTCTCTATCCAGGAGGTTCCATGGATATGCCTCACCAGCCATCACGTCTCTGCGTAACACTTTATTTGGAGAAAGAACTCTGGTGCCATTTAAAAAGCAGTTTGAACTAGAGAACCGTATCCCCTCTCAGATCCTTCCTCATCCTGGAACTCTATGAACAAGTGTGATGGATGAGACTTGAAAAACTGATTTCCCAAACTTCCCTCACTTACATCTCCTCCATCTTCTCAACCATGCTCTTTATAATATGCTCCCCTTTAAGTTAAAGTGGACTAAAATTAAGAGAATTTTTAGAATAGCTTGTGACTTCCATTACATCCCATACAGTTACTTGGGGACCTCTTTGATGTGTTTATTTACTTTTTTATTGGATTTGAATTTGTTTTCTGCTTACTGAAAAAGTAGATGTTTATTATAAAATACAGGCATTATAAAAATGTATATCATGGAAAACAAAAGGACCTCATGATGTCTACTGCTGTCCTCCATGAGAATATTTTGGTGTCTGTTTCTGTGTTCTCTGTGCATATACTAATGTGCTTTTTTTTTTTTAATGTTTTTTTATTATATTATGTTAGTCACCATACAGTACATCCTCGGTTTCCGATGTAAAGTTCGATGATTCATTAGTTGCGTATAACACCCAGTGCACCATGCAATACGTGCCCTCCTTACTACCCATCACCGGTCTATCCCATTCCCCCAACCCCCTCCCCTCTGAGGCCCTCAGTTTGTTTCTCATAGTCCATAGTCTCTCATGTTTCACTCCCCCTTCTGATTACCCCCCTTCTTTATCCCTTTCTTCCCCTACCGATCTTCCTAGTTCTTATGTTCCATAGATGAGAGAAATCATATGATAATTGTCTTTCTCTGCTTGACTTATTTCACTTAGCATTATCTCCTCCAGTGCCGTCCATGTTGCAGCAAATGTTGAGAATTCGTTCTTTCTGATAGCTGAGTAATATTCCATTGTATGTATGGACCACATCTTCTTAATCCAGTCATCTGTTGAAGGGCATCTCGGCTCCTTCCACGATTTAGCTATTGTGGACAGAGCTGCTATGAACATCGGGGTGCATATGGCCCTTCTCTTCACTACGTCTGTATCTTTGGGGTAAATACCCAGTAGTGCAATGGCTGGGTCATAGGGTAGCTCAATTTTTAACTTTTTAAGGGACCTCCACGCTGTTTTCCAAAGTGGCTGTACCAACTTGCATTCCCACCAACAATGTAGGAGGGATCCCCTTTCTCCACATCCTCTCCAACAATTGTTGTTTCTTGCCTTGTGTATTTTTGCCCTAATGTGCTTTTTTAAACATGCTTTTCTTTCCTTTTTATAAAACTGGATCATCCCGTTTTACACTTTGCTTTTTTTTAAAGATTTTATTTTATTATTATTTTTCAAGATTTAGTTAATTTATTTGGAGAGATTGACCACAAGCTGGGGGAGGGGGAGGGAGACTGAGAGGGAGGGAGAATCGTGAGCGGATTCCCCGCTGAGCGAGGAGCCTTATGCAGGACTCAGTCTCATGACCCTGACATCATGACCTGAGCCAAAACTGAGAGTCCCGATGCTCAACCGACTGAGCCACCCAGGCACCCCTTTAAGATTTTATTTTTCGGTAATCTCTATACCCACTGCGGGCCTCAGGCTCACAGTCTGGAGATCAAGAGTCACACGCTCTACCGACTGAGCCAGCCAAGCACTCCATACTTTGCTTTTTAAAGGCTTTACCGTTCTCCATAATGTACTTAACCAACCCTCTACTGGTGGACTTTGGGTTGCTTCTGTGTCTTATAGGACCAACAGTGCAGTAATGAACATTTTTTCATTTCGTAATATTTTTTACACCTGGGAGCTTATGCCCTTCCTTGAGTCCTGAGCAGGGTTTTGAATGCATTTCACAGCAGGAATTAACTTAAGTCATCATATTTAAAATCAGTTTTTGAAAATGATTGTATTTGAAGGGTACTAGGATATTTTGGCATTTAAAGGAATACCACTGTGAATTTCTTAAATGAATAATTATTTCCCCAGTGTATCTTTCGAGTAAACTGGTTTTTTCCTTCTTCGGGCTCGTTTGAAGCAGGGCACATCTATCATTTGGCTGATGCCCGCAGCCGTATTTGCTCTCCTCTCAGTGGCCACAGGACACACTGAGAAGCAAAGCCTGTGCCTTTGTCACCATCACCCGTGACTGAGCCCTCAACTCCACTAGAAACCCTCATGTGATTACCTAACGCTCAAGAGGCCGCAGGATGTAGGGTCATGAGCGTGAACTTCCAAGCCAGACAGCTTGAGCTGAATCTCAGCTCCATCATGTACATGTGATGTGATTTGGGCCGATGATGTAAGTGAGCTTCCCATGCCTTTGTTTCTTCTCTGTAAAATGAGAGTAATAATAGTACATCTCTCCTATAGTTGTGTGAGGGTTAAGAGTTAAGAATGAATTGTTATATATATAATACTTGGAAGGGTTCCATACTGTTGTCATCATGACCTCAGTGTTGCGTCATGTCTGTCTCAGACTGGACATGAAGAATTTTGACTGTGGTTCCTTTGCATCATCATTTTGACCCAAAGATACACCAAAACTTCCCTGGGTTACGAAACACCCAGGTGGCTCTGTCAGTTAAACATCTGACTCTTGAACTCAGCCCAGGTCTTGATCTTAGGATAGTTAGTTCAAGCCACATGTTGGGTTCCATGCTGGGTGTGGAGCCTAATTAAAAAAATAAAGAAATAAAAAGAAGAAGGTAAAGAAAAAAAGAAACACCTGGGCAGTAATAAATGTTGGGAAGGATGTGGAAAACCTAGAACCCTCATACCCTACTGGTGGGAATGTAAAATGGTGCCGTCAGTTTGGAAAACCACCTGCCAGTTCCTCAAGAGGTTAAACGTAACGTTACCAAATGACCCAGCAGTCTTACTCTAGGTATATATCCCAGAGAAATGAAAACATATGTCTACGCAAAAACTTGGCAGGAATGTCCATGGCACCATTACCAGTAATAGCCCCAAAGTAGAACCAAATGTCCATTAGCTGATGAATGGATAAATGTATATCCATACAATGGAGTACTACTCTGCTGTAAAAAGGATGCTAAGTCAGAGAATCCAGACACAATATACCACATATGATATGATTTCACTTATATGAAATGTCCAGAAGAGACAAATCAGAGAGTTAGAAAGTTAGATTAGTGGTTGCTTAGGGTATAGGGTCATGGGGAGGTGGGAATGAGGAGTGAGTGCTTATGGGTATGGGGCTTTTTCTTGGGATTAAGAAAATATTCTAAAATTAGATTGTGTTAATGGTTGCACAGCTCTGTGAATATACTAAGAACCACTGGCCTATAGACTTAAGATGGTAAATAATCTGGGATGTGAATAAAGCTGTTTAAAAGAGAAAAGAACAGGGGCGCCTGGGTGGCTCAGTCGGTTAAGTGTCTGCCTCTGGCTTAAGTCACGATTCCAGGGTCTTGGGATCGACCCCTCGTCAGGCTCCCTGCTCAGTGTGGAGCCCGCTTCTCCTTCTCCTTCTCCCTCTCCCTCTGCCCCTCCTCCTTGTTTGTGCTCTCTCTCACTCTCTCTCAAATAAATAAGTAAAATCTTTTAAAAAAGAAAGAAAGAACAGAACAGAACAATCAAGTCCTGGCTTCAGGCATGGGCTCCGGGGGCTCCACCGACTTTCTGAGGGCAAGTCATCAGTCTAGGGGCCTGGAGTTCATTTTTAACGAGCCCACCAGACGAGGCATCATTAAGAAAGTTTTAGAAATCTGTGAGAGAGAATGTGATTTTTACTTTACTTTGTAAACTGATGTAGGTCGGGATCAATACGCTTTTAGCTTCTGGTTTTCATCATGCTCTGGGGGCTGAGGGAGGATGGCATGCCCATAATGGTGCCCCTCGTCGTGAGCGGTGCTCCTCATCGTGAGCGGTGCCCCTCGTCGTGAGCGGTGCTCATACTTCCAGAAGTCTTGCCGCTGCACGCCTCTGCCGTGCAGCCCCTGGAGAGCCTCAGACTCAACTCCCCAGCCCCGGTCTCTGCAGCCACTGTCCCCTCTTCCCATGCACGGGCGGGGCCTGCAGAAAGGGCTTCCAGCACCACACCCAGAAACTATGAAATTCCCATGGGCTTGCCCCTTTCTCTTTAAGACTTGCTTACCTTTAGTTTTCTTCTCGTAAGTGTTTCTTATTGCCATAGCAACCCTAATCAATCACCGGACTAAAAATAGCTCTTTCATTTTTGCAAAGCATGTCTGTAGTGAATTGAAAATCCAGCCCTGTCGTGCAGTTTTGCATCGGCTGCTCTCCTTTCCCGACACTGAACCCGGGAGTGCTTGGTCTGGAAATTATTCTTGCAGAAGCCCGGGTACTTAACTTGTTTTTCCTGGCTTTCTTTTTCTGGCTGCAGAGTCTCTCATCACTTCCCAGAGATACAAGTACACACGTTTCTGTGCTTCTCCTGCACATTCGGCTTTGGGTGCTAGAGATTTCACAGGTACCCAGTGGTGGCTGTGGCCGTCACTGGGGCTGGAAGGCAGATTAAAGATGCACAGATACTGGGTACAAAAGAAGCTGGTTGTAGCCAGAGCAGATGATAGCAGCCCTAGTGAGACTCTTGTGGCCCTGGAGGATCTAAGCTAGGAAATCAAAGAGGAGATGACAGGAGTGCTTTGCCTCATTTCTCTGGTTTCTCCATGACACTGCTACTATTTTTAGGGGGTTAGGGGCCAAACAAACCCTGCATATAATAAAGTGAATTTCTATTATGATTCTCCTGGCCAAGCTGCTTTTCTAGGCAAGAAGAGAGAGAGAGAGAGAGAGAGATTTTTCATGAGAAAGAAGATTCCAGATCTCGAATGGGCCCAGGGGAAGAAGGAGAGTAGGGAGGGGCTGACGTGACTCATGAGGTCCCCCAGGCTCCAGGGGATTAGGGCACATTATTGCCTCTCTCCCTGCCTCATCTTGGCGCTCTGGAGTCACTGCCCTAATCTTCCGCCTGTAAGCAGGGTCATCTCAGGGGACCCCTGGGGCTCCCAGATACTGTTTTTTTGATGCTGTTTCTCAACTTGTCTGAGCCTCGGTTTTTGTAAAAAGGCTGAGTGAGCGAGCGGGCTTAAAGCCTTTTACATCCAGGAAAGAAGAGAGTCCCCAGGGATCCTGATAGTGTTCCTGTTTCCCTGCCTGAAGTTGACAGGGGGTCGAAGAGAGCAGGGAAGAGGTCAGGGGAGCAGGCCCCCTGCACAGAAGCAGGAGTGGCCAGGCCTTCAGGGAAAAGGAGGACAGGGAGAGGATGGAGCTGGACGATCCGACATACCTTGTACCACACAGCGGGGCAGGCAGCAGAGTGAGGCCAGGAGAGCGCACACCTGCTCTGTGGCATGGCCACCGTCCACGTCTTGGGAAGGACCCGTCAGGTGTCCTCTTGTTTCCACCACTCCCACAAGTCCACAGCCTCCCCATGTGTCCGTGCGCCAACGCCAGGCAGGATCTCCGCCCCCCCCCCCAGCCTTTTCCTTCCCACAGAGCCTGTGGGATTCCGTGGGGAGGGGTGCAGTGGGCTGGGTAACTGTTACTCCAGATGCTGCCTGGCCCTTCGCTAGATCATTTCATCTTCACCCCACAGTGATGTGGTTGGTACCATGTCCATTTTATGGGTGAGAATACTAAGGCTTAGCGGAACTGAGGAATTTCCTCGGAGTCACACAGTATGTGAGAAAAGCAGCTGGGGTTTGAACTGACATCTGTTTCACTCCAAAACCTGAATCCTTTCTACTGTATTCTTGCTTCCTGTGGGCTAGGCGGGTCCTGCTCTGTCTGGATGCCCACTCGTGGCAAGCTTAGTGCCCTCGGTTCCTGGCAGACATCACCCTGGGCCGTAAGCAGTGGTCATTGACAAAGCCGTTGACATGAGCTGGAGCTCCTAAGGTAGAAGAGCACAGAGTCCCCCGTTTTCCTGAGACCTATTCAGACTCCCATGGGAGTCTTTTTTCACGCAGACGAAAGCCAGACGGGTGATGTGAAAGGGCAGCAGTGGTTGGATTCTTGAGGTTAGGTGTTGTTACTAGTTTTTCTATCGCTGCATAACAAATTTTCCATAGACTTAGCAACTTCAGACACAATTGTATTATCTCAGTGTCTACTGGGCCCAAGTTAGCTAGGTCCTGGCTCAGTAGGCTGGACTCCATTCTCATCTGAGCCTCAGGGTCCTCTTCCAGGCTCCCTGGTTGGCGGCTTTCGGTTCGTTGCTGTTGTAAGACTAAAGTCCGATTTTTCTAGTTGGCTGGCCTCCAAGGGTCTTTCTCAGCTTCTGGAAGCTTCCCTGGCTCTAGCCTCATCGCTGTCTCACCATGTGGGTGCTTACTTCTTCCAAGCAGCCAGAATCTCTGCTTCTTCAAAAAAGAAGTCTTATATAATGTAACATCATCTGATCACCTTGGTAATCTAATCAAAGGGGCTAGTATCCCATTATTCTCCCCGGTCTTGCCCACACTTTAGGGGAGGGATCGGGCAAGGTGTATCTCCCAAGGGCTGGGAGTCTTGGGGGGCCCCCCTGAGAATTCTGTCTGCTGTGAGTGTTTTAGTCTTTCCTTCATGTCGTCATGGGCCAAATGGGACTTTAAGGGTTCACTGCTCCCAAATGACCGTGCCATGGAGAGCATAGGAGTCTCCTGAACCCCTTGCCGCCTTCCAGTTTTAGCCAATGGGTGACACTCCTGATGTCTCCCTTCAGGAGAGACACGTTCCAGTTGGTTATGTCAAGGTTCCCCATTCTTTTTTCTGCTCCCACACTCCTGACAATCCCTCCAGTGATACGGAATCCCCCTCCTTGATGGAAATGTGTCAGAATGTTTAGGAGATAGCACATGTTTTGAGAAAGTCCAGGGTTGGAAGGTGCGGTGCTCCCTTTGAGATAGTTGGAGTGACCAGGTGAGATGGTGTATTCCTAGCTGGAGCAAAGCCCTTCGTCACAGAAAGCAGAGCTGAAGGAGAAGCTTTAAGGCCTGAATGGCTGGGTGACTGTGGCAGTCAGCAGGGAGTGGGGAGGACTCCTCCTGAGGGAAATGTTGCAGCTTATCTTCTGTCTGGTGAGCCAGACACATAGTCAGCTCATCGTGGAGATAGGAAAGGAGATAAGTGTGTGACAATGGTAAAAACAGAATGCTACCTGCACACGTGAGATCATCATTCTGACTTGGGATTTGAGATGGTCTGTGGATAAGATTTAGGAAGGAGACTTCAGGCTGAGAGAACTGTGGGCAGAAAAAAAAACATGACAGCCAGACGTGTTCCAGGGAATGGCGAGTGGTCTTCAGGGACTGACTACGGGAGGAATATAGGGCAGAGTCATTAAGAAAGTTAGGGACAGATAACAGAGGACTCTAGGTATTACCTTTAAGGAGGGAAGCTGAGCCAGCAGGATTTGGGCATTCATTGGATGTGATGGGTGAGTGTAGTGTTTTGAATAGTGTCCCCTCAAAATTCATGTCCACTGGAACTTTAGAATGTGACCTTTTTGGAAATAGGGTCTTCAAAGATGTAATTAGTTACAGACCTTGAGACGCGAGATGAAGTCCTAACTAGGTATAGGGTGGGCCTAAATCCAGTGACTGGTGTCATATAAAAAGAGGACACCTAGGGAAAAGAAGGTGATATGAAGACACAGGAAGAGCTTGGAGGGATGCAACCTCAAATCAAGGAACACCTGGGGCCACCGGAAGCTGGAAGAGGCAGGGACGGGTTCTCCCTGGACCCTTCAGAGGGAGCACAACACTGTCAGCACCTTGATTTTAGACTTCTGTCCTCCAGAACCGTGAGTGTTCAGCCGCACCGCTCATAGCAATTCATTATGGTAGTCCTCAGAAGCTCGAACGGGGCAGGAGAACATTTGAATTCAGTATGGACCTTTCAGTTTGGATGCCTGTAGGACCCTTGTTGGGGATGGCTGGTGGGCCACTGGAGATGTGAGAAGAGCAGGTGGAGTTAGAGATGTCAGCTAGAACATTGTTGCAGAAAAGTGAGGGGCAGGTGAGATCACCAGGGGAGAGGGTTCAGAGCAAGAAAATAGGGCAGAGGGCAGAACCTAGGGGACCCCTCCATTGAAGGGGTAGAGGAAGGAAAGGAAGGTGGAGAAGGAACTGCTTTTCAGGAAGTCAGAGTTCTTGGCTTATACTGAACACTGCAGAGAGTTCCCTCAGGGTGTGGACAGGGAAGTGATGCTGGTTTGACAATTCTTTGGCACTCAGTCATCTCCATACCCTATTGCTCTGGTTGAGAAAAGCGGGAGGTGGAAAAGTACAGACAGCAAGCATGGGCTACTCTTTTTTTTTTATTTTTTTTTTATTTTATTTGTCAGTGAGAGCACAAGCAGGGGGAGCAGCAGGCTGAGGGAGAAGCAGACTCCCCGCTGAGCAAGGAGCCCGACACGGGGCTCGATCCCAGGACCCCGGGATCATGACCTGAGTCGAAGGCAGACGCTTAACCCGCTGAGTCACCCAGGCGTCCCACGGGCTACTCTTTTAATAGAGGTAGACTGTGGACACAAGGAGAAGTGCGATTAATTGTAGATGAAGAAAGGAATATCACTGAAGGAACTTGATACTTGTTTTTTAGGAATATGACACTTTTCATGATATTTTTTAGGCTGCAGGAAGGAAACCAGGAGAAAATGCAAATAATTAATGAAACAGGTTTCCAGAGAAGAGACTTACAAATACATTAAGCTGTGCATCCGCTATGTGTCAGGCACGGTGCTGGGGTTTACCCCAGTGATCTCACTGATCTTCTCAATGCTCCTATAGAGTAGAGAAGCGTGGTCCCCGTTCTGTTGCCAGGAAACTGGGGCTGGGAATGCAAAATAATTTGCTCAAGTCCATACCTCTCCGATTTGAGCCCTGGTCTGCTGCCCCCTATGTCTCAGTTCTCGTGACATAACGTAAAACAACGTCTTTCTTTGATTCACAAAGAATAAGAAGCAGCATAAAGAAATAAGCGGATCTGCAATGGAGGAGAGGGAAGTTCTGGGTAGTTCTATCCCATGGTCTTACGAAAGTATGAGTCAAAGTTACCCGCTGCAGGGGAGGAAGACGGAAGCCCAGGGGCTCTCGAGAAGCGAAGGGATTTAGGATAACCTCAGTTGTGAGGCACAATAGGAAGCCAGCCAGGAAGAATGAGAAACCTCGCTTAATTGCTAAGGCTCTACTAGGATTAATGGGCCACCTGTGTAGGGTGAGCAGAACCTGATCTCAAGATGGACTTCTAGCCAAGAAAGATTTTGGTGACAACTCTGAAAATGCTCCAGGCCAGAGGTACTCCTGATTTTAACTGGAGACACCGCACCTCCAGGGCTTGGAGAACCAGCCATCTGATATCACAAGGCGATTATCAGTCCCAAACCCCTGCCGCAGGAAAAGACCTGACCAGCCTAGAGTTGACCTGTCCCATCAGGGTCCCCTCCCCCTGGCTGCCTGGCCAAACCAAGTGCACTGCCAGCCTCTGGCAGGTTACCATTCTGATATGAAAATAACCTAAGTCTTTGACTCAAAAAATAACAGCATCTGCTAATTTGCTTAAGAGTTTTGCATTTCATAGTTGGACTTAATACCCAAATGCTAAAATTCATTTGTTTGACCTTAGTTAAGTGGTTTAGGGGTTCAACCGATAAAAACTCCTCGCGGAGTGTTCCACGGTGACGCACCCAGACCCAGCTCCCCGCCCAGGACGACTCTGTTCTCCTGCCATCTGGCGCTGTGCATGCACTGCATTGATTCTCTTATGAATTATGGGTTAAAAGGACCAATCAGCTTGCCGGGAGGCTTGATATTTTTAAAAGGGTCTCGGCAGGTGCATCTCCCCAAGCTCTCACGTCAAGAGCTCTGCTGTGGGGCTCTGAGCTGCTCCGGTCCCTCCAGAGTCTCGATTCGTGACGATGTGTGATGAGCAGCCCCTCCTTGGAACTCCATGTATGAGGGCAGCAGCTATGCAGTGAGAGTTTTGAGAGGAGACAGCAAAGAATGTGTTAATAAATAATTGCAGAACTTCATTCTCCATAAAGACAATTACTGGGATTGATTGTTTCTGTGTTTCCTTAGTCACGGTTCAGCTTGCTTGTTTCACTTGGATTAAGACAGATGAATGCCCAATGCACGCAGTCATGTGGTGTCAGAATTATCAATGGCATGGCCAAGGCCTCTGCCTTCTTGTACACATGCTGCTACGGATTCTGAGCTGCACTGAAGGGGGATCGTGGATGAGGGGGGATGAAGCAAATGGGGTGAGATATTGTAGATTTCTGAATTTTAGGTAGTACACGCTGTTTTCTTCCCATGCTTGGGGTAGTGAGGTGGTTTTCCAATGAAAGCCTGCATCTACATCCCCGGGAAGGCTTGTTAAACACAGATGCCTGGGGGTGGGGATGGGGGTGGTTGGTGGCGTCTGGGTGGCTCAGTTGGTTAAACGTAGGGGCCTGATTCTTGATTTCACCTCAGGTCATGATATCAGGGTCCTGGAAGGGAGCCCCACATTGGGCTCTGAGCTCAGCAGGGAGTCTGTTTGAGGATTCTTTGTCTCTGCCTCTCCTCTCTCTCTCTCTCTAATAAATAAATAAATCTTTAAACACACGCACACACGCGCACACACATGCACACACACACAGATACCTGAGCCCCTTCGCTAGAACTTCCGATTCAGTGAGTACAGGGCTGGGCCCAAGAATTTGCATTTCTAACTGGTTCTGGGATGCTGCTGCAGCAGGTTTGGAGACCCCACTCTGAGAACCAGTGGGATAGTGATGAAGAGCATGGACACTGGGCCGCAGGCCACCAGCCTTGTAATCCAGACACCACTGTTTCCGAGCTGTGTGATCATAGGCTATTTACTTAACCTTTCTGTGTCTTTGTTTCCGCATCTTTAATGCAGGGTGATAACAATAGTACCTACTTCACGGCATGTTTACGAGGAATAAATGAATGAGAACTTGAAGGCACTCAGACCAGTGCCTGGTAATACAGAGTAGTGCTCTATGTGTGTTGGGTAAATAAATAAAGGAGCCAGACTCAGGATTGTGTGGGAATCAGCTAGAGTCATTTCTCTGACACCTGCAGCTCCCAGTGGAGTTGCTGGGTCATTTTACCCATTAGTCTTCAATCCCATCTCTTGTGGCCGGGAAAGTTAATGCCCAGCTCAGTGCCAGCAGGAGGGAGTTACATCAACATCCATCAACACCCGCTTCTCAAGCCACCTTAACCCTTCAAATCTACTTAATGCACAGAATGTGACTCACTGAGACTGGGACAGTAGGGAAGTGTGCTTTTGGGGTTTCTCCCTCCCCCGCCCCATGCTGCCAAAAAGAGGGGCTGCCCTTTATGTTGAGCTCAGCTGCGGCCTCATGCTGAGTGCTCTCACTTGTTGAACTCGCTTCCCTTGTGCCGCTTCCCTTGTGCCGGGCACTTAGGGGTTTTACGCACATGATTTTATTTAACCCTTAAAACGTCATTCTAGGCGATAATTATTATCCCCGTTTTCATGCTGCCTGGGTTCAGAAAAGTTAAATGACTTGATCAAAGTCACAGAACTGTCAAGTGATAAACTCAAAACTAAAGCCAGGTGTGTCTGACGTAGAAAATTTATTATCTTAAAGTTCTCCTACCATATACCACCTCCCTAGCTTGCTGTGAATATTTTTATAAAGATTAAGGCCGAGTCCCCAGGTATCCAGCAGTGGTAGCTTCTCCTGCAAAGGTAAGCACCCCAGAATTGGAACTGCCTATTTCATGGGTTTGCTTTTCTAAAGCCTGTGGTAGGACTCTCAGAACATACTCCTTTTGGAAATGGACAACATGCCTTCCATTGCTTTGTCATTCACTCTGGCCTGACTTCTGGGTGCAAGCGTGCTCATGTTGCCAAAGGTGGCTTTCTGTGAATTTGGATATTGACCTAATATCTTAACATTACTGATTGGAAATAGCTCTCCCAACATGATAGGAGAGCATCCAGAGGCTATGTGTCAAATGTGAAGACAGGAAGAATGGTATGCTAATGAACTTTACTTTTTTCCCATAGTGTTCCTTTCTGCCGAAATTCTCCATTCATATAGAAACCAAGTATGAGGACAACAAAGGAAGCAACGACCGCGTGAGTAGTGCCCCCTCCCCACCCGTTCTGTACTGTGCCCCCTGGGCTCTGAGAGTCTCGAAAGTTTCCTGGCCCCATGGGTGCCAAGGGCCAGCAGGATCTGTGCCTGGGACCTCAGAGAAGCTCTGGCATATGCTTTTTGAGGCCATTTCCGTGGGATTTCTCCCTGGAATTTCTTTGTTGTCCAGCCTTTCTTCCTATCTTTATGTCCTGTCCACTGGCCTCTGTGCAGAAATCTCGGTGACCTAGAATGATTGTCATTGGCATTTGAGGGGGATGGTGGGGAACTTGAACTCCACGATTTGCTTTCCAATCACTGGATTGAGCATACGTCTTCTCAGTGACTGTTAACATTTACTTAGAAAAATGAATACGGGGGCACCTGGGTGGCTCAGTCAGTTGATTGTCTGCCTTTGGCTCAAGTCGTGATCCCAGGGTCCTGGGATGGAGCACCATGTTGGGCTCCCTGCTCAGCAGGGAGTCTGCTTCTCCCTCTGCCCTTCCCCCGGCTTGTGCTCTCTCTCTCTCTTTCTCTCTCAAAGAAATAAAATCTAAAAAAAAGAAAAATAAATAAATACTACCAAATATATGTGTGCATACTATGCAGGTTTTCTGGATGTGCTTATGTTCACATATACACATTAACACGTACATATCCCATGTTAAAATCAGTGTACCCCTCCTGTAAAATACCTTACGGGACAATCCGACTCTTTCTAGATTTCAGCCCTGTACTTTATTAGTATTCCTGAGAACCCATCTTTTGACCTGGCTTTCACCCCCGCCTCTTTGTTGGGACAGTGTCACTTTGAGTTGCCTTCATTTTGGGAGTGGGTGTTTTAACCTATCAAGAGCCTCACCTTGAGATTGGGCTCTGGGTTCTATTGAGACCCAGTCAGGGAAGAGCCTGGATCTAGAAGCTATAGAGCTTCCCCTGTTAATTTCTACTTCATTTATACGTTTTGCATTTGTGGAGAATGATGAAGATTGAGACTGTGTCAAAACGGTCAAGAGGGGCGCCTGGGTGGCTCAGTCGTTAAGCGTCTGCCTTCAGCTCAGGGCATGATCCCGGAGTCCTGGGATCGAGCCCCACATCGGGCTCCTCCGCTGGGAGCCTGCTTCTTCCTCTCCCACTCCCCCTGCCTGTGTTCCCGCTCTCACTGGCTGTCTCTCTCTCTGTCAAATAAAGAAATAAAATATTTAAAAAAAAAAAAAACGGTCAAGAGAGCATTTCCTGACAAGGGGACCCTTTTGGTGCCTTCACGGAGCCAAGGGAATGCAGACCAGGATGCGGGTTTTGTGGAGGCACCTAAGTGCCCTGAGGCAAGATCTCAGGACTCACAGACATCATCAGCTTGAAATCCTTTTTTCAGGTGAAAACAGTCCCTGGCAAGAACTTAGAAACCCTTTAGAAAGAACCCAGCTTTGGCCAGGCCTACACTATGGTTCTTTGTGTCAATATCTTGTAGAAATCTCTACTAGAAAGTTCTTGGCCTGGGATGCCTTGGTGGCTCAGTCAATTAAGTGTATGCCTTTGGCTCAGGTCATGATCCCAGGGTCCTGGGATCGAGCCCTGCATCAGGCTCCTTGCTCATTGGGGAGCCTGCTTCTCCCTCTGCCTGCCACTCCCCCTGCTTGTACTCTCTCTCTGACAAGTAAATAAATAAAATCTTAAAAAAGAAAGAAAGAAAGTTCCTGCCTATGTCTGGGAACAAATTCTTCTGGAAGGTACAGGTGTATTTGTGGGGGAACACAGGTTGTCCTTTTCAAAGTGGAGTCTGCCTGGACAGAACTAGAGTGGTTCCCAAGGGGCGTCACTCAGGAACTATGTTTCACACCAGCTTGGTGTGGGAGGACACTCATTCCTTCACGCAGTATTCAGCAAGGACATATCACGCACCTTCTCTTTTGAGGATGAGTACGTATGAGTTACATGCATGGTATTAAAAATGCAGACTCATTTCTCAAACTTCAGGTACTCATAGTTTAGATGGAAGAAAAACTAACATAAGAAATAAAACCATAAGCACCATAATGGGCTTTCCTCCCTTCAGTGTAGAGTCACCACTGCTAAACCCTCAGAGTTGGAAAGAGCTTAAAAAGCGGCATTCAATCATGACCCCTCCACGGTAGTCCCCCCTTCCCTGTGGGGGATGCATTCCAGGACCCCCAGTGGATGCCTGAAACCACAGATAATACCAAACCACACATACACCTGTTTCTTCTTCTGTATCCATACCTATTACAATGTTTAACTTAGAACTTAGGCACAAATAAGAGATTAGCAGCAACAACGATCAAGCAGAACAGTTGTAACAATATTCTGTAGTAAAAGTGATATGAATATGATCTCTCTCACTCTCACAAAATATCTTACTGTACTGTCCTTGCCCTTCTTGTGATGATGCAAGATGATAAAATGCCTACGTGATGAGGTGAAGTATGGTGAATGCGGTAGGCATCGTGCCCTACCGTTAGGCTGCTATTGATCTTTTGATGATAGGTCAGAAGGACGTTCGTTCATCTGCCTCCAGACCACGGTTGACCACACGTAACTGAATCCCTGGAAAGCGAAATGCGGATCGGGGGATATTACTATATTTGCAGGGACTGATTTGACTTGTGCCTGTCACTTCACCTTCTTGAACTAAGAAACTTGGAGCTTATCAGGGGTCGGCAAACTACTCTTTTGTAGATCAAGTGTTACTGGAACACAGCCACATGTATTTGTGTATTATCAAGGCTGTTCTCCTGCTACAACAGCAGAGGTGTATACTGGCAACAGAGCTCGTATGGCCCATAAAGCCTAAACTATTTACTACCTGAAAAAAGTTTGCTAACCCCTGGTTGGAGAGACTCAGATCAGAACAGCACCCACCAGATCTCAGAATTTGACCCAATCGATAAATGTCACCAGCTGGCCCAGCCGAATGCCTTCTCCAGAATTCCTGGAACTTTCCAGAGGAGAGAAGAATGCAACTGGCTGGGTATTCTTGCCAGTCAGTCCAGGATTCCCCAGTGGTTGGTGTCCCTTCGTGGTTGGTAACCTCAATGGAAAAGTTTAGCAACAGCCTGAAATAAGAGGTGCTTTGGTGGCCAACTACATCAAAACCTCAGTGTCTAAAATAATGTTACATCGTCCTTAAACTTGAACCCTTGTAAAACAATGACTTCTGATTGGAAAATTCATACACGGTTACTAAAATTTGGGAAATGCAAAAGACCATCTGTCCCCCCCCCAAAAAAAAGAAAAACCAATAGTTTTTCTGTAATTCAGAGATGATTGCTGATAGCAATTCATGTTCATGGTGCAGATGACCATCAGTTTATTTTTTAGCCAATTCCCCCAAAACTGAATCATACGTTATGCTGTTTTTAACACGTCATGAAGTATCCTCCACCACGGGATTTTTAAATGGCTGCACTGTATTCCATACTTAAGTGTACGTCGTTAAACAATTGCCGGACACTTGATACTGAAATGGGCTTGACCCTTTGGACGTTTTGATGTAGCTCTGAGGACCATCAGGAAAAGGCTGATACAGACCAGACACACCAGTGCGATCTGGTTAACGTGGGGAACATGGCGTGGGGAATGTTTTCGAATGTCTTCTAGTCTTTATAAACACATTCCCCTGCTTTCTCTTTTTCCCTGTGGTTCTGTCCTCATGAGTAGGTAAAACCTGCTCCATTTGTAGAGGTGTGAGGGGGATGTGCAGACTCACCATTGATCCTTATAGGTTGATAGGACCAGCGTGATCTTCTGGTTTATTCTCTCTGCTCAATTCAACTAGTCAAGAAAAATGTTCATGGTTGTCATTTTATTATCCCGTATCTCTTTGTGGCGGATGCTAAGTTCTTTTCATTACTCTGGTGGGACCTTAAAATTCCAGGTTAGGGACATGGAAGTCAGGACCCGTGGTTGGCATCCGCGTCCTCCTTCCACATCCTCTGTCCATGCTCTTTCAGATGTAGTCCGGCCCATAAGAGAAGCGCTGAGCCCCTGGGTGCTTATAGGTGGTCCTTGTTTGCTTCCTCTGGAAGAAATGCCAGCTGTTGCCCCCCGTATTGCCTCTTCCTCCCCAGCTTGCTGACTCTCAGACTGCCTGTGGGGCCCGTGCCACCTCTCTCTGTCATGGCGCCCAATTTGTCCAAGTTCCCATCCCAGCCTCTGCCTGGCTCCACTCCATAGATCCCCAGGTCTTGCTTCGGAGGCCACGGGACCAGACGGACCAGCCCTGGCTTGATCAGACTTCTTTGCCAATTCGCCTTCCTGCGATTTCCATATTCAACAGCAGCTGTTGGGTCACCCAGCTGCTTCGAGGTTGGTCCCAGGGAGGCGGAAAAGGAAGACTTCATTGGTTTTCATTCACACTCGTTACTGCTTCAAAATCAGAACATGGCAAATATATATTTATGTAATAATACTTTCATTATTAAAAGATAACTTTGTCCAGGGGTTCTTAACTAGAGCCTCAAGCAGATGGCGTGTGCTGGCATGCTCTTTTTCTGTCCAGGGAGGAGTACAGAGTTGGTGGGAGGCAGAGTTGCTAGAAAATGTAGTGCAGTAGTGGGTATTTCTCTGGTCTCATTGCTTTGCCAAATTATTTAATAAACTCAGTTTATTTCTCTGCATTTTCTGGGTGTATAGTCTTATCATTCAGCTACCAGCCTTCATACCATTATCTGCACCCTGTTTCCTCCCCTACCTGCCAAAAACTTAATGAAATTGATGACGGACGATAAGAAGCAATAATTAAATTGAAAGACGCTAGTGATAATCATATTGATTAGTAATTGAATAGAGTACATGTTATCCCATTATCAATCACCACACAAGTAATTTTTTTACATGACCCCATATCTAGTAAAAAAAAAAAATAGTAGTGAGATGACTAGCTATAAATATCTTGTTAAAATAAAACTCATATATTTATGATTGTGAAAACCTGTAAGTTGTGATTACATTAACCAGGACACAGTGGGAAAGTTGTCTTAAATTGAAATGCATTTATTTTATGCGCATAATAATGAGAATTATTTAGGTTTTAATTAGTGCTGGGGAAGACGGCACCATGCCAAGGTAGGGTTCTGTTGTTTGTCTGAGGCCATAAATCTAGATCTGGGAGAGAAGATGCTTTGCACACGTGTGACAGCTGCTGCTGGGTTACTGTGGCTCCAGGGGGTTAATGGGGAGCAGACTCGCCTTTATTTCCTCTTCCAAACAAAGTCAGCACCATTTAAAGCAGTGGCTCTCAACCTTGGCTGCACATTGGACTTACCTGAGAAATTTTAACGACAGCTCCTGGCTGAGTTCCATTCCTCTGGGATTCTGATTTAATTGGTCCTGGGTGCAGACTGGTGTAAACCAACCACCACGCAGGAAGGATAGAACATTATGCCTCTAGGAATGCCGAATTCTCCAGTTGGGAGTGTCTGCAGTTTTAGAGAGTGCATCCTCCCGTTAATGGAGGGGAGATGCAACCCATCTCCTCCCACCCCATTCGAGGATCTAGACCAGTGATTCTCAATGGTGGCCACATATTAAAGTCACCTGGGAAGGTTTAGCACTCACTGATGCCACTGTCCCTTCCCCCCGGGGTTCTGATTTCATTGGTAGGGGGTGGGGTCCAGGCACTGGGGATTTGTAAAGCTCCCCCAGGTGAATCTTAGCAGTGTCAAGGTGGAGAAATATAGATTTAAAAGGAAATATTAAGTGCTATTTAAAACCAACTGTGAAGACTTAGGAAATCAGGTTCTCCCAATTTCTTCACTTCTTCATACCCCTGGAAACAGAATAGTTTACAAAAAGCGTGTTTATATAACCACCAGCGTCACCCACACACACACAATAAAAGGCCCTCAGGGCACCGTATTTATTCTTGTTTGGCCATTACTCCTCAGCAACAAAACTGCTCTGAGCAGATGGAAAGAATGTCCAGCTTAGTTCCTGGAAGTATGAGTCTGCGTCCTGCACAGAGCTCTCCTTGGAGGCTCCCGAAAAGTGGTATGTAGGTCTATTTAGTTTCTAGTTGTAATCAAAGAACACAAAGTCATTCTTTGTGACACAAAAAGATCAATATTGAGGTCCCAGCTGCGTGACCTTAGGCAATGGTTTCTTTATCAAGAAAATAGAGTAAATAAAGCTTGCATCACTGCGTGGAGGATTCAGTCAGGTTCATTCACCTGGAAACACTTCATACACTGTAAAATGCCATGAAAATACTAGGTGCTTCTTCTGTTAATGGTCATACCAGGGAATTAACTGTATTGATAATCTCCTAACGAGACTCTGCTTTTGTCTGAATTGCCAATGGGCCATTTCTTGTTCAATGTTGAGTACTAATGGGCCAGGTATTACAAGAAGCAGTGAGGATACAGTAATAACACAGACAAGGCCTCCTACTCCTGCAGTGGGAGAAAGCGGATAATGCAAGTAAACAATTCCAGCTGTAAATGCAAAGCAGGCAAGAAATAGGGTGGAGGGGGTGCTCGGCTTGAAGCCAAGTGGTCAGGAAATGCGTCTCAAAAGAGGTGACAGGTCCAGGTGAGATGTGAGCCTGGAAGAAGCCAACCATCTGCAGGGTTGTCCCGGAAAGGAGATTGTTAGGGGATGAGTTGTGTTCTCCCAGAATCCCTATGTTGAAGTACCTTAGAATGTCACTGTGTTTGGAGATCAGCCTTTGAGGAGGTGATTAAGTTAAACAAGGCCATTGGGATGGGCCCTAATCCAACCGATTGGCCTTAAAGAAGAGGAAACTTGGACTCACAAAACTGGGGGCACATGAGCCCAGAGGAAAGATCATGTGAGACAACCATGTGAGAACACAGCATAAACATGGCCACCTGAAGTCCAAGGGAGACTGTGAGAAAATAGGATTAGGTTGTTTAAGCCACCCAATCTGTGGTATTTTGTTATGGCAGCCTTAGTAAGCTAATATAGGGACAATAAAGGCCAAGACCTCCGCCTCTGACACAGCCTGGCACATTCCAGAAAACCAGTAGCCAGAGCATTAGCTGGTAGGAAATGAGTTTTGTGGGTTTTTGTTTTTTTTTCCTTCTTCTTTTAAGTATCAGGGGCGCCTGGCTGGCTCAGTAGGAAGACCTTGTGACTCTTGATCTCAGGGTCATGAGTTCGAGCCCTACACTGGGATTACTTAAATAAACATTAAAAAAAAAAAAGTATTGGAAGCCAGATGATGTAAGATCTATGAGCCCATGGCAAAGAGTTTGGATTTTAGTACAGTGGGAAATTATGCAAGTATTTTAAACAATGGCAAAACACGGTATTTATGGGGTTTTGAAATAAACTTTTTGATTTGGGATAATCTTAAATTTACATTAAAGTTGCAAAGATAGTACAGAGAGTTCACATATACCCTTTACCCGGCTTCCCCTGGTGTTGACATTGTATATGACCCTGTTACGTTTCTCAAAACTGTGGACTTGGTTCTGATTTCACCAGATTTTCCCACTAATGTCCTTTTTCTGTTCTAGAATCCAGTTTAGGAGACCATGTTACTTTATATCATCTATGTTTTTAAATGTTTGCTCTGGCTGTTCTATGGAGAAAGGGGGGTAAGAGCAAGATGGGAAGCAAGGAGTGTAGTTGGCAAGTGATTGCAATCATCCAGACCAAAGATAATGGTGGCTTGGGCTGGAGAGCTGACAGTGGATAAAGAGAGAGAGGATAGATGTATTTTGGAAATAGACTGATTTTTCTATTGAACTTGATGCACTAGAGGGGGGCAAAATAAATATGACCTCAGGATATCCAGCTTTGTATACTGACCCTGATTGGCATACTGGGGAATAATGGAGGGAATCAAGAGTTCCACTTGACACACAATCAGTTTGAGGTGCCATTGAGACTTACAAGTGGGAACAGCAGTAAGGAGTTGGATGTGTGAATCTGGGGTTCAGAGAGAGGTGTAAGTCATGATTCAGAGAATGAAATGAGGCAGCTTATCTAGGGAGAGAAGTGACAGCAAAAGGAAAGTTCTTGTGCTCCAGGATGGAGAGCACCCTGGTCGTGATAAGGACTTTCCCTTCCCATGGCTTTCAAGCCCAGCTTCTGATTATTATCTTCACTAAGACTCATTTTCCAGGCAGTTGGGTGGCTTGGTTGGTGGAGCAGGCAACTCTTGATCTCGTGGTTGTGAGTTCGATTCCCATGCTGACTGCGGAGATTACTTTAAAAACTCTTTAAAAAAGAAATTAAAAGACTCATTTTCAATCACTAAATTGGGTTTGGTTTTAGGGAATTAGATTCTCATTGAGTTAACTGAAAAATCTAGTTTCTTCTCTTGGGTGGGTGCCTTCTTTGGCTGAAATGAGTAAACATTTCAATTCTTTGACTTCTCCTAACTTGCATTGCCTTGGGGAATTGGCCGGAAAAGTTCTCCTCTTGACCACAAATAGCTTCCACGGGTAGTTACCAACTGACAAAGAAGGAATTTTATCGTTAAGAGCTCTGTTTATTGAGGATTTATTATTGCAATAGTCATTGTGAAGTTTGTTTCATTATTAGTAATTACTTTTGTATTTTTAACACCAAGAGAGCAACATGGATGGACGTAAGGTAAAATAATTTATTTACAGAATTCAAAGTTTGCTAAAATTAATATGTACAGGAGGATGGCGGTGAGAACTGTAGAATCCATATATATGGGTCTCTGAAGCTGATTATCTTTTCCTCAAACGGCTTCTCATTGAGGCTCACAGAAGAAAAAAAGCATTTGCTTTATTTTTAGATGTGATCTCTGATGTCTCCAACTTTCATGGTTCTCTTTTTAACCTTATATTATTATAACCAGTCACCTACAAAATCTGCAGTTTTCTTTAATAAATCAGCACATGGGTTGCACAAAACACCCCCATTTGCAGTTTTGAAGGATTATTATCCACTTTGGTCCATGAAGTGGAACGTAAATGTCCTTGCTCACTCGGTGTCTAATAGTATCATTTTGAGGACAATGGGAAACAGATCATGTTTGAGTCCTTAAGACGGCGCCTTTGCTATTTGTGGTACAATTTGTGATCTGAGAGGCTGGATGTCAAAGACATGTGACCAAAGGCAGCATCTATCCAGCTAGCTTTCTGATTCTCAAAGGTATAGTCAGAATGCAGGCTATATTAATAGAGTTTAAAGCAGTATTTGCTTTCTGTCTAGGCTTGGTTCACTGACATTGTGGTAAATCCAAAAAGTCTTGGTTGTTAGTACTAAGGAAGACAGTTAACTGAACTGGTCAAAAACAACATAATCAAAGGGACAAGGCTGAATCATGGTTGGGAAATCAGAAATCAGGGCTAGGGTAGCAACTCCAACTATCAAGGTCTAGGTGACCGTTTTACAGCTGTTACAGTAATTATTGGCTCAAGCAGGAGTCATCAGTGGATGCTAAAACAGTATTGGGGAAAAGGAATTCACACTATCTCAAAGTATCACCCCAGAGATTATGTATTAATTACAAACAGTGGAGGAATCTAGTGGATACCATTAAGTAAGCAAATTTTGCATAACCGGTAATAGGACACACTGACATAATGTGCCTTCCATTGTGACACACTGAGAACACAGCATCCCAGTGGATTATCCTTGCCAAAAATGTTTAACCTGAGTCAATCAGGAGGAAACAATCAGACAAATCCAAATTGAAAGACATTCTACAAAACAACTACCCAAAACTTTTTAAAAGAAGTGTCATGAACCTAGGGAACTGCCCTAGGTTAAAGACTAAAGTAATTCAAATACTAAATTTAAGACCCAAAACCATGACTAGATTCTGAATTAAGGGGGGGTGGGCCAGTGCTGAGGACAAGAAAAGATATCTTGGGAAATTTGGGGAAACTTAAGTCTGGACCTATGTATTAGGTAATATGGTACAGTATTGAGGCAACATTAAATTTCTTGCCTGTGATCTTTACATTGTGTATTTATGGAATGTCTTTGTTCCCGGTAGATATGTGCTGACATATTCAAGAATGAAGAATCAAGCAATGTATCTTACACTCACACGGCATAGCCAAAAAATTTTTTTATTTATGTGTGCGTTTTTTTTTCCTTTAAAAAGCCTTATAAAAATTGAGGAACTATGCATATGTTGCAATGAGATGTCAAATAACTTACTCAAGGTTACCCAATGAGTCTTTTGTTTTTCTTTTTTTGTAGCCATGAAGCAGAAATTTTTAGTCCTCTGTTTCCAGTGACATCCTTTTTTTTTTTTTTTAAAGATTTTATTCATTTGTTTTAGAGAGAGAGCATGAGTGGGGGGAAAAGCAGAGGGGAAGGGAAAGGGAGGGAGAGAGAATCTGAACCAGACTCCGTGCTCAGTGTGGAGCCCGATGCGGGGCTCGATTTCATGACCATGAGATCATGACCTGAGCTGAAACCAAGAGTCAGATGCTTAACTGACTGAGCCACCCATGTGCCCCTTTTCTAAGATTTTTAAAATTTTTATTTTATTATTTGAGAGAGGGAGAGTGCGAGCGTGAGCAGGGGGAAGGACAGAGGGACAAGCAGACTCCCTACTGAGCAGGGGCTCTTCTGAGCCAAAGGCAGACACTTAATGGACTGAGCCACCCAGGCACCCCATTTTCCAGTGATACCCTGATTTCATTAATGAAACAGCAAAAAATGTAGCCTACTCATGACTATTATAAGTATCAACATTGATTCTGTTCATCCAAAAGATGTTTATGAATTGGAGATCCTTTTGAATTGTAGAAAGCCTAGGTTCTTTCTGAGTAATTTCTTGCAATGGGATGTCTCCTGACGTTTTGAAGAGGCAGATGGAGATGACTAAGACTAGCCTTCTAAGTGCACCCTTCTGCTAAGGGTTAGAGCCCAGGCTATGTGCCTCTCTAGATGTTTGTATACTACCATATTCGTGCCTCCCTCCCTACAGCACTTGTCAGGCTCTATAGTAATTGCTCATTTAATCTTCGGTCTCGCCAAATCCATTTAAAGCTCATACGAGGTCGGATAGCATGATTAATACCAAGACACCTTTAAGGTACCTAGGAACAATTTAGACTAAAAGAAACATAACAAAGACCTGAATAAATGATAAATACTCCATATTTCTGGATGGGAAAACTAAATACAATAATGAATTAGCCATTTTCTAAATTAATTTCCAGATTAAATGTAATTCCATTCAAAATTCCAATAGGATTGTCATAAATTGATTGTAAAATTAAAATGAAGAATGAAAGTCTAAAAGTAGCCAGAACAAATTTTGAACAAAGAACAAGGAGAGGAGGGGTGCCTCAGTGGCTCAGTCAGTTAAGCATCTGACTCTTGATTTTGGCTCAGGTTGTGATCTCAGGGTCGTGAGATGGAGCCCCGTATCCAGCTCCACACTGGGCATGGAGCCTGCTCAAGATTCTCTCTCTCCCACTCGCGCTGCCCCCTGACTCCTGCCACACTAGTGTGCTCTGTCTCTAAAAATAAAAAACAAGGAGAGGAAATTCATCCCACCAGATAATAAAACCATATTAAAAGAGTGTGGTATTGACATAAAGACAGAAGTAGATCTAAGCTGATAATGGAGTTTGATACATAGTAGATAAAGTATCTCAAATTAATAAGGAGAAAGGACATTGGGTGATCTCGCAGAAAATAATGTTTGAATCAATTGACATTTCAAATGGAAAAATAAAATGTTAGATCCCTACCTCACTCCATATTAAGAAAATAAGCTCCAGAAGGAGTTTAGAAACCTTTTTACCCCCACATAAGAAACCTAATTCCTGGGGCACCTGGGTGGCTCAGGTCGGTTAAGCGTCTGCCTTTGGCTCAGGTTACGATCTCAGGGTCCAGAAATCGAGCCCCTCATCAGGCTACCTGCTCCTCGGGGGGCCTGCCTCTTCCTCTCCTTCTGCCCCTCCCCCCACACTCTCACTCTCTCCCTGTCTCTCAAATAAATAAAAATAAACTCTTCAAAAAAAAAAAAAAGAGAGAAAGACCTAATTACTACGGGAAAACAGTGCACTTCACATAGAAATAAGGCACAGCTTTCCCGTTTATTTACCTAGAGCTTTGTGTTTATGTTTGTTGGGCCCAGTTGTTGGTGTACCTCAGTGAATGGGTTGCTTATAGCTGATGGTGGCCAGCAACCTTTGGGTCTTGGAGCATCTTGGATGAGGATACTTTAGGAATCTGCCCAAAGCTAGCAGCTGGCCAGGCCTGTTTAGCAGAATGATGCACTGGATTCAGAAAACTCACCAACCTTGAACTAAGCAGAGTCCAAAGCAAGGCTCAAGCACTCAACGGTAACGGGGCTTCGTTTTTCTTCCCTAGCTGTGAAAAGGGGAATACGACACCCACTATAGGAGGTTATTGGGAGGATTGGTGAGAGGATGCATCTCAGATACTCCATAAACAGTGGTTCTTTTCTCCTCTAACTTCAGCTACGCTTCATGAAAACCACTTCAGAGTTTGGCTGTCAGAGATCTGCAGGCAGAGAAGTAAGCTGAGTTCTTTCAGAGAAAAGGTTCTTGTACTTAACGTTTTCGATGTCTGCAGTCTCTTCTCTTTTTCCACCATCTAGAATGGGGCATCCTCAGACATAAGTTGAAAGGATATATGTCCCTGGGAGATTTTAAGTTTACTTTTCCAAGATGGAGAAGGGAGTGATCACAGGCTGGAGCGCTGGACCCTCTGTCTGGTGGCCTCCTGGCTGGAGGTTGGGAATTCTGGTTTCAGAACCAGTCCTAACCTTGGCTCTCACTCACCTGTAGGGGATCTTGACTGGCACATCTTGGCAGCTCCAAGGGGTGACAGACACCTGTCCTGTTGTTCCAGAAGAGTCATCAGGATGGCGGAGGGTCTTCCCTGAGTCTTCCATTTCACTGCTGAAGGCATGTTACTTCACCTCTTTGTGACCCATAAATGGGTTTAACAATAGTTCCTACTCATTGGGTACTTGTGAGGATTCAATGTGTTAATCATGAAAAGGGCTAAGAGTAGTGTTTGGTCCGCATAGTAGGTTCTCAACATGCTAGCTATAACTGGCATTTCCATATGTCATCAAGTCTAAGGTGGTCATTGATTTTTACTTTTTAACAACCCTAAAAATGAAATGTGTGTTGGAGTTGATGGCATTGTGCAATTATAAGTGGTTGTTTGGTTTTTTTTCCTTTTTTTTTTTTTTCTGGTGCTGTGACTGGTAATGTCTTAGAGTCAGTGTGAATTCAGCACGAGTCCTCCTTTCCAGGATGTCGAGATGTCTGAACAGTGAATTTAAGCACTGAATAATGTTTGCCTGTCAAGTGTGAACACTGAACTGGCTTCTGCCAAAGAGAAGTCACTGATTAGTAAGCTATGGAAGGTGGTGAGTTAACTTTTCCCAGGGCACTCCCTGGCTTCCTAGCGCAGCGAATGACTTGAGCTCTGAAAAAGGAACAGGTGAATCTCCTCCACTCACGGGTTCAGAGCCATCATCTTTGTAAAATGGATTTCTCTCTCGAATCCCTAGATGTCATCTTGCTGATAAATACCTGCAAGGACCAAGTCTCTCCTAGTATATTTTAGTCTTAAAAAAAAACCAATGGGGCAAGGGGATGACAGGGGCTGAAAAGAAGGGAAAAGAAGTTAACAATTCCAGTGGATGTGGTTTAAAAGCCATTTTTTCCCCTTTGATGTACTGAGAGCGCCGTTTCCACGTGTTCCACTCCTTGTACACAGACTGTGTTTTAACCAAGTAGCAGGTCAGCTGTTGCACACCAAATTCTGTACTTGATCTTCTGAGACTAATAGTGATTCTGTCTGACTGATACTAAGCTGTTAAATCATATTTAAATCATATTTCCGCACTAATACTTATCGAAGGCCTGTTTATAGCCCATCAGACTTTACAGCCATTTGGCACATAAACTTATTAAATATAAACTTCTTGGAGCTGCATCTGAAAATCTTCCATCTCGTTCCCAGCCCTTTAAAGAGACAGTCCTAAGTACTTGTGGAATATGCAGACCATGATGAAGGGTAATTTTAATTTTCTTTGGCTTTGCCAATTAGATTAGTAATAAATAGATGTTGAAAACCATGAACGAAATGCCATCACGGAGTAGAGACTCGGGGTGAAACCAGATAACTGACCATTTTGTGCTGAAATGTTTTATTATCACTCATACCTAGGTTCAGAGGAAATCAGAAATCTGTCATGAGTTTGAGTTTGTTATTAAACTCAAATTCACCTTGGTTGGCATGTCAAAACTACGGTGAAATATCGAAATGAAATATGAAACATATTAAGGAAGGTCTTCAGGAATGAAGGACACTGGATAGATTGATTTTTCTCGTAACTTAATTTTGATTTATGTATGAAGCGTTTTCAGCACCCAGCTAAATTTGCTTAGAACCATCTGGGGCTCTTGAAATAGATGATATTAAACCAGATCCACCAGTTGCACACATGATACGCCTTTGTTGAGGGTTTTTGTAACTATTTGAAATAGAAAACAATTTTGCTTTAAAAAAAAATAGTAGTCATGTGATACTAGCAGTGGCTTCGGTTAAGAGTTCATGTAACTGCATATTGCTTCCTCATCCTAAGATTTACTTTTACTATTTGAAAAATCTTACTATTGTCGAAAAATACCCTGTCATGCAGTTCAGGATAAAAACTCATTAGTGACTTCCTCTGGGTACAGATTTTTGGAAGTTGTGTTTTTTTGTTAGGTTGGTTCTCCCGCTGCCCTGAAGATTGAGTCTGGCGCCCACTTTGTTAAGTCTGCACCTCGGGGTGTGGAGGAACAGAATGTGCAGTGGGTCAAAATTATCATTACATACTTGTACAAATAGGGACGTCCAATGTAGAGGACTTTTTAAACTCTGTTTTATCTTGTACCAAGCCAGTGCCCCTCAGATAACAGGTATTTGGTTTTACACTGGACAGAGTTAAGAAGTGGTTGTGTTGGGCAAAACCTTCACGGACGGACTTGAACAGGTTTCTCGTGCTGCAGAGTTGGGGTAATGTACTTGAAGAGTCCGACCTTGTCTCAAGGGCAGTCAGAAGCCTCGGAAGCTGGAGGAACTAGAGTGGTTTTCTACAGACCGTGATTTACTTTAGTAAGTTTTAGGTTGTTCCCAACCATTATTATTCCAAACTGACAAGAATGTGAAGTCTTCTGGTTGAAAGACTGGTTTTTCCTTCTTCCCTAGAGGTGTAGTAAATTCATGTGTTTTGAAGATTCTTCCCCCTGGATTTTCCTTACCCTCTTAGATTGGTTTTTTCAATGATAATGAATGTTCTGAACCAAATAATTGATAAAGCCACCTCTAGCCCATTTCCTACAGTTGTTAGATGTTTAGTAAATAGCAGTTGTCTTCCTCCAATCCCTTTGTCTTAACCTCCCAGTGGGAATCTGAGGAGTTTTTTTACTTTGCACTGAAAGGAGGTTAATTCATCACACAAGAAACGTGTGTTGAACATCTATTTGGTACCAGGAATTGTCAGTTTGGGGAGGCAAGTACTGTCATTGCAGCATAATGTGGTAGGCGCTATAAAGAATACAGGAGGGAGGATGGGACTGGAAAGAAAGGCAGGACTGTAATGCAGGGAGAGGCTAGTTGAGAAAACAGGAGGTTTGCAGTAGATCAGGTAAGAAAGAACACAGGCCAAATTTTAAAGAAAGCGGTGACAGCAGAAATCGCAAAAGGGGGAATTAGGAAGAGGGAGAGACATGGGTGCTGAATTGAATTTGAGGATGGGATGGGAAGACTGGCTCAGGGGTCTGAGATCATTCAGGGTTTTACCCTGGATAGGTGGAAAGTAAGTCCAGGCCTAGTCACATTGTAATGAAACTCCAGAGTATCAAAGATTTTTTTAAAAGCCATTAAAAGCCACCTCAGAGGGAAGACAGATCACACACGAAGGGACAACAATAACCCTGACCGTGGCACACTTCTGATTAGCAACTGTAGATGAAGAAGTTAATGAAGGGATATATTTAATAAGTGGGAATGGCATGGAATACAAATGGCATGGAATGGCATGGAATACAAAACAAAACAAAAATGTGGGCCCATAAACTGATAAAGTGTTGTAAATTCTCACCATGGCCTGTGAAATACCGAGTGGAAGGAGCCAGCAGGTGAGTGAGATTTTGGGAGTCGAAGAGAAAGAGAGTGCTCCCAGAAGTCGGAGGGAAGGATCTTCTAGAACCTCTGAGAGAAGGGGAAAGGCCAGAGGGCAGGGTTACTTGTACAGGGAGAGGAAAGAGGGGCAGAGAGTCAGTGGCCTCGTGCCTGCTGGCCTCTTCTTTCCAGGAATGTGAGAGGAAAGGTCATCTACTAAAAAGGAGGGACATAGAAAAAAGGGCTTAGGGAGGTTGATGAGAGAGCTCAAGATAACCTAATGGGAAATAATGAGGGAACCAACTCCAGAAGAGAAAGAGGATATCTTGAAAGATTTGGCAGTCTGGTGATTTGAGAAATTTTGAATGACTTAGTGCCACCAGCCTAAGTAATTGTGTCATTTTCCCAGCTGTGCTTTGCAGCCTGCATCCAGAAGCAGAGGAAATGGTTGAATTGATTCATGATTTGCTCTCAGGGTGGGTTCAGCAGGGTATGGAAAAATCGAGTGAATAAGTGAAGGTCCTGATGAGCCTTGAGTCCAGTGGAAGCTCTTGGGGGTTGGAGAGCTAGGCAAAGGTCAAGGTGAAGGTGTCTGGGAGTGAGAGTGAGGGAATGGAGGTTGAGACTGGAGAAAAAGCAACTAGAGTTCTCAGATTTCAGAAGTGGAAGTTCTGGGAGAGGCAAGACCAGGGTCAGGGCTTGGAAGGAAGTGGGTAAGAAGGAGACCAGAAGTGAAGGTCATTAGAGGAGGGGCAGAAAGGGAATTAGGCTCTGGAATTGGATGGATTGCCCACCTGGACACTGAAATCCCAAGTTGTGGGCATGAGTTGGAGTACAGCAGAACCTTGAGCGTGGTTCCCTGGACCTTGTTCAGTGAATTGAGGGGCCAAGGTTTTCCAGATCGGTGGTCTGTAAGTAACACCCATTGGCAGTGAGGCGTTGTGGCTAGACAGCATGAGCCTGGCAGGAGGAGCGCCAGTCACTCTATCAGTGACCACTAACCTCCAGGAATTGACTCTCAAGGAGTCTTTATAGTCCTTTTCTAGAAATGGATTGATTAATGATTCCCCACATGCTGTCTCTTCACTCCTGAGCTCTGTGTTCCAAGGGAGCCCACCTCCGCTCCTTCATGCCGGCGATCCAGCTTCTCCCACACAGTGCCAAGCCACGGGGGCTGTGGGCTTTGCTGCATTGCAGGCCTTGAGCCACCTCCTAACCCGAGCCAGTGGGTTCATTTGTTCGATCTGAGCAGTAATCGCAGAATTCAATAGTTCTCTCACACCTTTTGCCCAGGTTCCAAAGTCCAGAATCTGAGCCACTTGCTGACTTGGGTAATGATGGCAGGGCCCCATCTAATGGCCCTTTTGCAAAGTACAAGAGGAGCAAGCAGGCTGTCCTGTGCCCCTCTTGTCAGGGAAAGGGAAGCAGAAGGGTAGAGGGTAAACCACTGGCCCCCGCTAGGAAGTAACTTCAGGAGTGGAGAAGTAATAGTGGTGACAGTCATGTGGATGTTGGCAGCAGTCGGTACTGAGCACGAGCCCAGCATCCTGCTAGCCTATCTATAGCCATGGTCTTACTAAATGCTCACAACTATTATTATCCCCATTCTACAGCTAAGAACTGAGTCCGAGAGCGAGCCGTCTGCATATGATCTGAGCTAGCAAGCGTCCGTCCTGGGACTTGATTCTAGGTCAGTTTGGCCTTGGAGCATAAGCTCTCATATAACTAATATGCTATATTTGGTTCTAAAAATTGAATTATAAGCCCGTATGTGGGATCTGCTACCTGAGTTTTTAAAGCCTAGCTGAGGTTTTAAATTTTCATAGTGAGGCAAGGGATATAGTCCCTCCCATGTTACAGAAGCAATGTCAAGAAAACCCACAAAAAATGCTTTTTCCTCCTTCCAAGTTGTATAGGGCAGCAAATATTCCTGACAGGAATTGTGGCTGTAATGGTATCCTTTATGATCTTGTTTTTTCAAAAACTCTTTATTAGTAGGAATTTTCTCAGAGGTTTAGTGCCTTATAAAGCATGTTGATCAACTGGAATAGTCAGGAAAATAGCATTCCAAATGTGTCTTCAGTTCTTATACATATTCAAGTACAGGTGAAGGACAGCTGGGTCATCTTGAGTCTGCCTCAAATCAAGTACCCAGAGATAGAAGGATGGCAAGCTGGTGGCACATGCCAAAGGCGATGAAAATGATCGGATTCTGAGAAAAGTAGGATCTAGGTGGAAACACCATGATAAGAAAGAGAAACTGGCCCCAGAGACCTAAAGGCAAAGGAAAGAAGTTAAAAATAAAACGGGGCTAATGATAAACCTAAGGGCTCCTTGACAAGAGCAAAGTTGAAACGACAACTCTATTCCTAGAGCCCAATGTCTGAACCATTTATTTTTCCTACCTTTGAGTCCCTGTGCGCCTTCCTCAGCTGAGATCAACTGCCAAAGGACATCTCAAAATATCCACAGCCAAAACTACTCAGCATATCTCACCATGTGGAGGGAAGGACAGCTCTGCAAAAGTCTTTGTCCTGAACTGTTTATGGATTTTCCATAGTCTGTGCAAGACTTTGGACACATGCCGCCTGCCAACTGGCAGCTGCCACCCAGCCTGGGGATGACCTTGCCCCTGATGCAGGAGAGCCCTCACTGGATTTAGCGTGACTTTCCCCAGATTTGTATATTCACCCTGAAAGCCTCCTGACCTTTTCTTAATGAAGATTTTAGTTGGGAGAAATCACATTAATGGCTCACGTATTTCCGTCATCCTTCTAAATGATGTGAACGCTGTGGATGGGGCGCCTGGCTGGTTCAGTCCGTAGAGCACGCGGCTCTTGAGAGCAGGGTCGTGAGTTCGAGCCCCACGTTGGGTGTACAGATGACCTAAATGATGTGAGTGGTACATAAAGGCAATACAGTAAGTCCTTGTGTTTGTTGTGGGGTATGCCTGGGAGCTGGAATGGAGAAAAGATAATAAGGAATGGGCAGGAAGACAGCTCTTAATCATGTGGGGAAACTCCATCAGCGCCAGACAGAGAAAGGCCACCTGCAGCTATCCAAAAATCAGATGAATTCAGTAGGCGCTCATGGAGCGCCTGTGAAGAGTGCCTGCACCAAAGGGTAATAACCAACCCTGAAAGTTAAGAGAGCATCGTGTTAGGTATTGTCTCAGCTAATATTCACCACATCTTAAGGTGGGTGCTGGGAATGCTCAGTTAGTAGATGAAGGCACTCCTCTTGAAAGGTATTTAAATAAATTGCCTAAGGCCGCATAATTAATAACAGACAAAACTGAGGTCCCTAGTGTTGTGATTCTGTGTCCTTTGATCTTTCCACATTCCACCTCAGCTGCCAAGAAACAGATCCTGTGGCCAGAGTGCACCTCAGTGGGAAGCGTCAGAGGTGGAAGATTTTCTGCCCTAAACCGGCTGTCTGTGAATTCAGGGAACAATGGGCCATGGGTGATAAATGAAAGAATTATTCAGTAGTTTGGTTGAAAAAGTCTTCAGTATGTAAACAAGTCTTACATAAGTCATGAAAAATGAGGTTGAGAAAAATGAAACAGGAGAGTAAAGAGACAAAAATATTTTCTGTATCAAGCCTTGAGGGAAAACACTCTTTTCAAATACCCAATGTGGCATTTCTCTTTAAAAAAAAAAAAAAATTAAGACCACGGACCCATTTTTTTTTTACCCCAAACCCAAATTCAAATATCTTCCAAGAGCTGTTTCGAGAATGAAGCATCTCACAGAAAATCGGCTTTTCCCAAAAAGCCCTCCAGGAGCACCCTTCCAGGCCAAGCAGCCTATAAATGCAGGCTGGGGCCCCGCCGCCCACACGTGGGTGACCAGGCATGGAACGAGGGCCCTCTGCCCGGAAGACTGTATGTCCCTCTCAGAAACAGATTTAAAGCCAAGCCTCATAATGGAAACGCTGACACAACCTGCTATCAGCAGCCCCGATATTAAACAGGCACAGAGCCAACAGCAATGGCTTGGAGCCAGGGAAGAGAGATTAACATCACAAGTAAGAGATTTTAGGCTCAGGGCCAGGAGAGGTTTTTTTTGTTTTTTTTTTTTCTTTTCATTAAAAAATAATAATAAAAAGGAAGAGAGAAAGAAGGGGGGAGGAAAGAAGGAAAGTGCAAGAGAATTCTTGTTTAGCTACCCTCCTTCAGATTGTTCTCCTTAGATATCCAGATACGCAGAGGAACAAATCTGTCTGACAAGTGCAAACGGTCTTGGAGGTAGCCTTCCAGCTGGCCCCACTCTGATGTCCTTGGTTGGCCCAGGTGCCAAAGGAAAAGAAGGATCAGCGAGGCCCATTTTTCCACGTGGAGTTGGAGAAAATGCCATTTGGGCAAAAATTCAGGTTGCTGCCTTCTTGCCCTGCGGATCTCCGAGGAAGAAATGCACGGTGGTTGGAAGGCTGGGGTACCACCGCCCAGAATGGGGGCTCATCGTTACAGGGCCCAGTGAGACCTTTTGCAAGGCGGAGCTTTTCTAACAAGCTCCCTTTAGGGTGTAGCCTTCTGAGATTTCGGGAGAGGTAGTCAGCCCCAGGACGTGGCAGTGCCTCGGGAGCATTTTCCAAGAGAACGTGAGGGCTCCCCACCCGCTATCTCAGGACACGCGGCCTTGACTGCCCAGAGCCCGACCAGCCCGGACGGGCAGGAGATGCCCTGTTGCAAAAATAACTCTCGAGACTCAATGATGTGCCTAGTTTTCCTGGTCAGAAGTTGCCTCTGGAATCCTAGCTGCTTAATCCAGACCTTCTTTTCAACCTTTTATTTAAAACTTTTCCAAACCTACAGAGCAGTTGCAAGAATACATTGATTCTAGATTCACCAGTTAACATTTTTCCACATCTGCTTTGTCTCTTTCTCTCTCCATAAATATTAACACTTTATTTTTTTTCCAGAACTGTTTGAGAGTAAGTTGCAGATCTCATGACCCCTCACCCTTAAATACATAAGTGTGAGCGTCTTAAGAACAGGGCTCTCCCTGGGGCACGGGGCTGGCTCAGTCGGTGGAGCTGGTGACTCTTGATTTCAGGGTTGTGAGTTCAAGCCCCACATTAGGTGTAGAGATTACTTAGAAATAAAATCTTAAAAAAAAAAAAAAAAGACAAGGACTTTCCCTTATGCAACCCTAATGCAATGATTAAATTCTGGAAATTTAACATTGATGCAATGCTGTTTTCTGACATAGAGTCATATTTACATTTTGCCAGTTGTCCCAATAATGACTTTTTTAGTCAACAATAAAAAAACCTTCATGGTTCATTGTTCAACACAGGCACACATGTTGCATAGAGTTGCTTTCTTTGGTCTTTGGCCTCCTGTAGTCCAGAGGACTTTTCTCAGCTTTCTTTGTCTTTCGTGAGACTGACATTTTGAAAAGAAGCAGAGGCCATGTTTTGTGGGTGTCCCTAGTTCTTGGGTTTTCCCAACTGTGTTCCCGTGTTCGAGTTCAGACTGTGCACCTCTGGTGGGAATTCTGCAGGTATGTTGGGTCTTCGTGGACTCTCAAAATCTCCTTTCGCCAACCTGTATGGCTTCCCTGTGTTTTGTTACCTGGCCCTTGAGAAGACTGTGGCCTCCTTCCATTTTCCAAGCTGGGTTCATCACAGAGCTGGTGCTGAGGCCGAGGTGTGAGGGGTGGGTGTCAGCCGAGACTCAGGCTGAAGGTTCTTCCGGCACTGGAGAAGGCATGAGGGCCCCTGCCCTGGAAAGTCACCCTGAGAGAGACCAGGAAGAACCCAAAGGCAGGGCCAACAGTGGACTCCTTCTGACCTGGCCTCTAACGTGTGCAGACTCCTGGTGAGTCTGTAATAGACTCCTTCAGAGCTGAAGGAGGTCTGACTGGATTAGGGGGAAGGGAGGGCAAAGTTAAGTTGCTGAGCTTGGAAACTCCATTTGGATGGTTTTACCTACTAACTGTTAACATCCATCTCATTTTTCTCCATTCCAGTGACTGTCACTCTAGTGGAAGTCCTTATCTCTTTTCTAGAACACTCTTTCACTAAACCTGCTTCCCGTAGAGCTGCCTGAGGGGATCCATGCAGACCCCACATCAGAACATTTCCCAGTGGCTTCCACTGCCAGGATGGAATTCCTGCCAGCCACTACTTTCCTCTGCAGTTTCTTGATTCCGTGCTCCCTGCCTGGCTGTACAGCCCCCAAATCTCAGATGTTTATAGAAACTTCAACATCAGCATCACCTGGGAGCTTATTAGCATCTCAAGTCCTACCCCAGGCCTACTGAACCAGAACCTGCATTTTAGCAAGATTCCCCAGATTTGTGTGCACATGAAAGAGCAGGAAGGGCTATTGAGAATGGTCTGGAAGGGCCGGTTCTGTGCACAGTCTCATTGAGTTGCCCTCAGGCTCTTGCTGTCCTTGGTACTGAGGCACGACTCTCTGAACTCTTCTTTGATCCAAGGGATTCAGCCCCTAAAATTAAATGGTGCAGCTCTTTTTCCCTAATTTTCCAAAAGAAGGAAGTTTCACGGATGGGCTCTTTCTCAGTTTTTCCTTTCTCCCTAAACCTTTGCCATCCACTACTACTCGTTGACTAACAAGATGTCCTGTGCTGGCAGACAGCAAACTGAATGAACCAACAGCTAACAAATGCTCATGTTAAAACTCAAGAGCTGGTCTCTAGTCCAACGGTTAAGCTCATAGCAGCAAAATATTAGGTTGGATTATGGAAGAGACATTAAAAGACAGAGGGATGCACAGGTGAATGAGAAATATCAGTTGTGTGGCATAGGCCCCACGACCCTGGGGCCACCGGTGCTCCTGGTGCCGGGGCACGTTGTGGAACCATCTTCTTACTAGAGCCATTGAGATGCTGCTAGTCCAGATTTGCAGAGTTCAGTGAATTGAAAAACTTCTGCTGTCACCTGTCAAGTTGATTTCATCTCCCACGGCCAGACAACTCTCCAAACGAATACAACTGGGACATTTACTGTGGGTTCTCCAGTTCGATAGATAAGTAGCTTTTAAAACAAAAATGACAGTGTGCCTGTTGCCACTTGTTAGATTCAACTTCAGTTGAAGAGACTTCAAAGGCCTGGAGCTAAAAGATCATTGTTCAACGTCGCCTTGAGTGTTAATGATTTATGACCCTCTAATTTAACGAAAGTAGCAGTAGCTGAGACAAAGTACTGATTTCCAGATCATGTTCCCTTGGAATTCTGTCAGGGACCTATGCACTGGGTTCTTTGAGACCCCAGCAAATGAACCATAACCAAATGTCATCCCTCCCCTCCCCCACCGCCAAAATGAATTCATTATTCACTATACGGATCATTGCTTTAGTAAAAGAAAGACTTGGCAAGGGCCATGACCTTGAAAGATGAGTTGGTGTGAGTCAGGTAGGTAAGATGGGGAAGAACCTTCATGACACAACGAGGAGGAAGAGCCAGGGCATGGAAAGTTGAAATGGTGAATTAGAAAACCGGATGCTCTTTGCGGGGAGTGAGAGTGAGGCATGCCTGGAGCAATGACGAGAGAAAGGAGGACAGATCAGGGAGTGTGAGTTGATAGGTGGACACAGGTGTACTAATTCCATACATTTGTGCAGCATTTTGGAGCTTGAGAAGGACCTTCATATCCACTCTCTCACCCGGTTCTGATGGCTCAGTGAGGGGGCAGAACACAGAGAGCGCTCATTGCCAGAGGATGGAATGGAGGCCTTGAGGAATTTGTCACATCAGTTCCTAAGCCATGGAGCCAGGATTAGAACCAGATGTTTTGACCCCTGAATTCTAATGAAGAAACCATTCTAGCATATTGGGAAGAAAGCATGGTGAGCATATGGATGGATGGATAGATATCTATATCTATATATCTATATCTATATCTATCTCAGCAGAGTTCCCCACCTTTGCCTAGAGAGGTATTTAGAACCAATCCCACAGAAGGGAAAACCAAACAAAACACAACCTACCAGGCAAATGTAACAATTTGTTCCTTTATTTTGTTTTTTCTGACAGTAGATGTAATCTATCATGATTCTGAAGTGGTTTTGGGCTGGTGCCCGTGACATTGTTTTGCCCAGAGAGGCACGCCAGGAATGAACTGGAAGGAGACACAAGGCCCTGAAGTACTTCAGGACACTTGTGTGGCAAACAAGAGGCAGAAACTCTCTGGCCTCTGGAGTGAAGCTGCTGGCAGCCTTCTCGCAGCTCTCCCCATTGCCTCCTGCCTCCCCGGTGTGGCTGGCCCTCCACGCGGGCTTCAGCGAGCCATCTGTCTCCACCACTGATTCCCTTCCCTCAAGGCTGAGCTAGTAGCTTCTCAGGGAGAAGCAGGTACTAGGCGTTTTTCTCTGTCAGGAACTCTGCCGCTTTGTGCAAAGGATTCATTGTTGAGGCTCAAGAAGGGTTTAGGGAAGGATGGGTGGTGGGGGGGGGAGCGGGGCGCGGAGATCAGAGTCACCTTGATGTGGCAAACCCCAGAGGCCTGGGCTCCACAGCAAGCCCCTGACGGCTTCCAGGTGAAATGTCGATTTGTCAGCTTCAGAGAAAACCATGGGCTCTCATTCCCAGAGACCACCCTGTGAATTGCAATAAGAAGAACTGGGAGAAATTGCAACTATTTTAAGCTCCGCTTCTGAGACTTATTTTAGGAAGCATTATTGATCATCCTGCAGGGAAACCATCCAGCGCCTCGGGGGCCTGTGTCCCCACGTGCCCGTGGGCCGCGTGGGCCTGATCTCATGGCAGCCTGGGTGTCCAAAGAGGGCCATGGCCCAGAGGAAGAATTCAGATTGAGGCCACTCTGTGCCGAAATTAGCCCAAGTTTATGAAAAGAGCCTTGTTCCAGCTGCCCTGGGAACCGTAACTTAGAAGCATTTTTTGTGCTACTGAAGCCTTTTTAGCAAACGAATTGTGTTGGAGCATTTGTGACCCTTTCTGTATTGCTTGAATGTACTTTCCTGTCCTTTTCTTAATTAGTTGCCATGAGCCAGAGCACCTTATTACAACATTGTTTTTCCAATCCGAATCTTTTTTCTCATTGCTCACTGTGTCATTTTGATTACTCTCATGAACCTTCTTACCTACCTTTTCATCTCACCCAAATGAACCAGGGTTCACCACTGCTCCCTGAGTTGGTCACAGCTCGAAGTGGTTCTCAGCCCTCCTCTGGTGTACCAGAGCTCTTCCTGGACACATCCTGGAATAGAAAGACACGTGTCCTTTCCCTCAGAGGGGTCACAGTGTGAAATCATTCCAACTTTGTTACTCTCTTTTCCACCTTAGATCTCCACCCTGGCCCATGCCCAGGCACCCTTTCGTCTGTCGCCCTCACTTCCCAGGTGCGTTTACCAACAGCTTTTTATTTTGAACTTCACTGATGAGCAATGCCCTTGTCTCTTCTGTACGGTTGTCATTGGGTTTCTGTCCCTGTTGAATTGTCTGCAACCTTTGAGGTAGGTGGAGAAAGGACAAGGACAAATCTCCTCCATTGGCCAATGTCGAAGAAAAATTTACTCAAAGCCCTCGTTAAAGTTGGTAAGGCCAGCCTTATTCAGGGGGACTAATACAACGGGTGTTTGTCGTCAGGGAGAGAGATGGGCTCAGCTCTGAGCACAAGAAAGACTAGTGGAGATTGCCATCCAAGGTGCAGGATGGGGGTCAGTAGATGGAAGGGGATTCTGGCTGACTTGACAGGAGGTTTTTGTTTGTTTATTTGTTTGTTTGTTTGTTTGTTTTAGAGAGAGAGAGAGTGCAAGCAAGGGGAGGGGCAAAAGTAGAGGGGGAGAGAGAATCTCAAGCAGACTCCCCGCTGACCATGGAGCCCAATATGGGCTCCATTCCATGACCCTGAGATCATGACCTGAGCCGAAATCAAGAGCTGGTCACTTAACTGACTGCACCTGACCCAAACACCCCTGACTTGACAGGATTCTTGCTGAAGGCAAGCCAAGGTGATAGCAGAGAGTGGTAGATTTCTCCCTAAATGTACCTCAGCAGGATTCTTGCTTAAAAAAATGGACTGGGGGCGCCTGGGTGGCACAGTGGTTAAGCGTCTGCCTTCAGCTCAGGGCGTGATCCCGGCGTTCTGGGATCGAGCCCCATGTCAGGCTCTTCCACTATGAGCCTGCTTCTTCCTCTCCCACTCCCCCTGCTTGTGTTCCCTCTCTCGCTGGCTGTCTCTATCTCTGTCAAATAAATAAATAAAATCTTTAAAAAAAAAATGGACTGAACCAGCCAAGGACAGAGCCCAAGTGGGAGGCCTAGTCAAAAAGTGGACCCGCAGGTGAAAGTTGGGTCTAGGGGAGAATCTTCATCCCTCCAATCTCTGCCTGACTTTATCTGATCTTCTCATGTGTCTCTCTGTGTCTCATGTGTCTCTCTGTGTCTTCCTCTCAAGACGACATTCACTGGTCATGAGATTTAGGGGCCATCCTAAATCCAGGGTGATTTTCATTCCACAGACTAGGAGGTTTATGAACAACAAATCTATTTCACAGTCTGGAGGCAAGAGGTCAAGGGTTGCCTGGGTGGCTCAGTCGTTAAGCGTCTGCCTTCAGCTCAGGGCGTGATCCCAGCATTCTGGGATCGAGCCCCACATCAGGCTCCTCTGCTGGGAGCCTGCTTCTTCCTCTCCTGCTCCCCCTCTCTCACTGGCTGTCTTTCTCTGTCAAATAAATAAATAAAATCTTTCAAAAAAAAAAGAGGTCCAAGAGGCCAGCGTTGTTGGGTTCTGAGTTGCAGGCTGCCAACTTCTTCCTGTATCCTCACGTGGTAGGAAAGTCTAGGGAGCTCTGTGGGGTCTTTTCTGCATAGCACTAATCCCATTCATGAGTGCTCTACCCTCATGACCTCATCTCCCCACAGCCCACCACCTCCTAACACCATCCAATTGGGCCTTGGTTTCAACATAGGAATTTTGGGGCATCACAAATATTTGTCCATAGCAATCCTTAACTGATTAGATTTGCACAGATCCTGTTTCCATATAAGGTCACATCCTGAGGTTCCTGGTAGATGTGAATTTGGGGGAGACATTATTCATTCCACTACAGGAGTATGGATACATCTGCTTATAACGAAAAATCAACAGACACCCTCCCACCCTGCAGTCCCACTTCTGGACATGTACCCTAGGGCAATGAAAACTTGTCTTCACACAAAAGCCTGTCCACAAGTGCTTTTAGCAGCTCTGTTCATCATTGCCCCAGGCTAGAAACGGGGTAATGAACAGATTGTGGGGCATCCACATAATGGAATAGTACTTAGCAATAAAAAGGAGTGAACTTTGATTTACGCAACAGGATGAATCTCAAAGTCATTAAATGCGTGACAGGAGCCAGTCTCAATGGGATAAAATCTGTATGATTCCATTTGTATGACCTTTTTTTTTTTTTTTTTTCTTAAGTAGGCTCCATCCCCAGCGTGGAGCCCATTGTGGGACTTGAACTCATGCCCCTGAGATCATGACCAGAGCTGAAATCAAGAGTCGGGCGCTTAACCAACTGAGCCACCCAGGCATCCTTGTATGAAATTCTTATTTTAAAGATTTTATTTATTTGAGAGAGAGAGAGAGCATGAGCAGGTGGGAGGGGCAGCAGAAGAGGGAGAAGCAGGCTCCTTGCTGAACAGGGAACCCAACTCAGGGTTCGATCCCAGGACCCTGGGATCCTGACCTGAGCCGAAGGCAGACATTTAACCAAATGAGCCACCCGAGTGCCCCCTCTGTATGACATTCTTAACAAGAAAAAACTTAGGGGCGCCTGGGTGGCTCAGTCGGTTAAGCGTCCGACTCTTGATTTCAGCTCAGGTCTTGATCTCAGGGTCCTGAGATCAAGCCCCATATCGGGAATCCATGCTGAGCAAGGAGTTTGCTTGCTTGTCCCTCTCCCTGTTCCACTCTCCTGCTCACCTCTTTTTCTCTCTCTTGCAAATAAACAAATAAAATCTTTTTTAAAAAAAGAAAAGAACTATAGGATTGGAGAACAAATCAGTGGTTGCCAGGGGTTCGGCATGCAGAGGGTGTGACTATAAATTAGTTTTTTGGGCTGATGAAAGGGTTCTGTACCTTAACTGTAGTGGTGGTTCCAGGAATACATCCCTGTGTTAGCATTTATAGACCTGTACACCCACAAAAAAATCATTTTTAAAAAGGTTGTTTCAGGGGCAGGGAGTCTAAAATAAAAAACAGGGATCAACGTATCTTACTAAGGTATTGACTTGTCCTTTATTTTTTGTGAATGACGAAATGGCACTAGATGTTGTCTCAAGGTAGTTTTTAAAAATTTTGTTTGTCCTGTACTAGAAGGATGAGAGGATTAAGATATGTATAACCTTTATGGGTGGTTGCTAATTTCTTTTTTTTTTTTTTTTTTTTAAAGATTTTNAGGGAACACAAGCAGGGGGAGTGGGAGAGGAAGAAGCAGGCTCATAGCGGAGGAGCCTGATGTGGGGCTCGATCCCATAACGCCGGGATCACGCCCTGAGCCGAAGGCAGACGCTTAACCGCTGTGCCACCCAGGCGCCCCCTGCTAATTTCTTTTTTGTACTTGGTTCTTCTAATTAAAAACATCTACTTCCTGAGAAACTTTTTTTTTTAAGAAAAGAAAAGAAAAACCGTGGAGGGTGTGGTGTGCCTTCTGTGCTAGCTCAACCATGAAGGGGCCAGACTGAGCGATTTGGGAGTCCTACCAGTTGTTTCTATGAGCTCGCACTGGGGATGACCGTTACACTGAACTTTCCCAAAGCACCTATCTTGGAAGCCTTTTTGGCAGAGAGCTCTGTTTAGGAGTTTAATTAATTTGAACTAATCTAGAGAAACATTATTCAGTGACTCGTGTAAGAAACAGGCAAGCTTTTGTTGATGACACCATGAATGCCCCACTTTTTTGGAATCCGCTCCCTCAAGATGGCTCACCATGGGGCGTTCTTTTATACTCATGCTTCCTGGCCTCCCAAGGACCCCCACGGGCATGCTTATCCCTCTGCCAAGGTGGGAGTGGTCTTCACAGTGTTAGAAGCACTACATCCATTTGGGAGCCCTGGCCTTCCCCAAGCATGTGCCAGCTTCCCTTGGTTACTGTCCAGAGACCTGTTGATAATGTGCAGAAACCCATGGATGGTGCCAAGGGAAGCCAACTTACTCCAGCACCCATCTCCCTCTCTGACCTAGGCTGTCTCCCACCACCCAGAGCTGTACTTGTCCCCATCCTCCCCTAAGACACTATAGGCTTACTGGGTCATGACGATATTCTCTCCAGTTTACTTTCTCAGCCCTTGCTCCCTGAACCCTTTCTCTTCACGGAGGTCCTCGTGGTGTCAACTCACATCCATGAGAGCTCTGCCCCACCCTCAAACACTCTGTAAGGATGGGTAACTAGAATACCTAGAAATTTAACATAGATCCAAAGCAGCTTTCTAAGGAGAGGACTCCCTCGGAGTCCCTTCCTCCCATTGTCTCTCTAGAGCCCCTCAAAACTCAAACCCAGTACACTGGAAGGTAAGTGAGTTGGCAGTCAAAGGAGAGGGGGCCGTGTCAGAAAATCAAAACAGTGCATCCAGAACGTTCCATCCAGATACACAGAGGTGTTCTTTGGAGTGCCCCTGCCCAATCCCTCTCCCTTTCCACCCTTTCAGCTCTGTGCAGGTGTCATTTCCCCCTCATTGAAGACAGAATTTTCTCAGACACTTGTGGGTGGAAACCTTTGCCTTCAGCTTGCTTTGCTACTCCCACTGGCTTTGGGAAAGTAGTTTTCCATTCTACACTGAAAGCCTAATGATATTGTCCACAAGGGAGCATTCTCTGGGGAAGCACTGAAGTTTACCCAGCAGCTAAGACAAACTGGCCTAACCCTGACAGATGAGTTTCCTTTACACAGCCTTGATACCCCCTAAATCCAATGGCCAGTGGAGCATTTAATGAGGATTAAGTCAAAGCAGTTCACCTCCCATCATATTACCAGATGGGGCTCTAATTCAGCTCCAAAACCAAGGTCCATTTAGGAGCAGATCTGGGGTCATCCTTTACTAACCCTGCACCTCCAGCACAGTCAGACAGTTCTCTGGGGCCCCCCACACAGAAACCCTAGCAGCCATAAGTTGTACCCAAGGCTCTGGTGTCTCAGGACCACATCGTGCATGCACATGGTGGGGCCCCTTTGCACACAGCACCAAATGGCCAATTTTTTGAATCACCCGTGCTGGTTAAATAACGATCCTGGGCCCTGAGTACTATAGGCCATTGCTGAGTTTTCTCCTTGCTGAATTGGACTGGAATACTCTTTGTCTGAAGCATACCTTTTCGTACTCGGTACTTTAGTAATATGTAGATTATATTTTGTATGGTGGTGTTGATTCAGTCCTGCATTCAATCTAGTGTTCTGTCCGTAATTGTAAGCCCCCGTGTGCTCACTGGGGATGAAGTTTGAAATCACAGTGTTGAACACATAGTAGGCGGTTCATAAATGTTTGCTGATTTATTTTTTCTGTGCATCTAGTTTCTTCTTTTCGGACCACTGTCTTTAAGTAACTGCACTTACAGAACAAATAAGTTACCCAACTCTGTATTCTAGGTGGGGGAGTGGGAGAGGGAGAAGAGAAATGTTTATTAAAAGACCAAAGAAGACCATCCTTTTTTTTTTCCTTTTTTTAAAAATCTCTTAGTGGCAATTGGAAGACAAGTTGCACGCTCTTGGATTGGATCATAGAGTGTACATATTTATGAAATAGTCACCATTGAACCGTGTAGGTGTGAAAATGTTCTTGGTGAGAATACCAGTAAAAACGGGGTAACGAAATGATGGTTTGCCTTGTCAATAACTTGGACTATTTTTTCATCCCAGCCATTCGTGCATTTCAGTCTCTGCCCACCAGGTATGCTGCTGATAGATAATAGTCAATCAACCACGAACCAAACTCTAGCCCCATATGCCTAATGTGTTAACCCAGTGACCATCATTACCTGCCCTCCACCAAACCATTGGCCACGTTTCAAATACAGAGCAGTAAAATTAAAACATTGTTAAAACAGTCGTTGTGCTTTCAAGGTTCCTTCTTGTTGAAACTGTTATTTGTTGGTATGCCTTGGTCAGGTGCTTTACCTGAGACCTCCCAAGTGCTGCAAAATGAAGTTAGAGAACAGTGGCTTAGCTGGGATTCTTTCCGCTTTAATCCTATCTGAAGCATAAAGCAAGATGACTGGTAGATTTTTCTCAATCCCTACTAATCACCCACCCCTATCTTGTATCCTTGATAGCGTGGGCAGATGGCGGGAAGGTGAATAAACACAGCTACTAAGCTTAGATCATTTTTAACCCTTCAATTTAAAAAAAAATAGACTTTATTTTTTAGAGAGTTTTAGATTTACAGAAAAATTGTCCTGAAAGTACAGATAGTTCTAATCTAAACTTGAATCTTAGGGGTGTGTGTCTGGCTCAGTCAGTAGAGCATGCAGCTCTTGATCTCAGGGTCATGAGTTCAAGCCCCACGTTGGGCATGGAGCCTACTTTAAAAACAAACAAACAAACAAACAAACTTGGATCTTAAACCACCAGAGTAACCATGATAAAAAACGGATGCAGAATCCATGATTCCCAGAATTGTGGATTTCTGAAAAGCCACTGTACCCAGTGCTGTCCCTTGCTAGACTGTAACAAGAGAGATTCATAATCTAGAAAGGAAGAAATCTAGTGCATTGTTAAAACACATTTCATATTTATCAATGTGCCTTTCCCTTCTGAGTTATGACCACATGACTCATGTTAAATATGGGGTATCTTAGGGTACCTGGCTGGCTCAGCCAGTGGAGCATGTGACTCTTGATCTTAGGGTTATGAGTTTGAGCCCCATGTTGGGTGTAGAGATTACTTAAAAATAAAATCTTAAAACATATATGGGGTATCTCCCTTTCTCCATCCCACCCACCTCCATGTATATTCTCCTGGGAGAATCATTTTTAAGAATGGAGTTGTTAATGGCTACTACATAATAGTTCATCAAATGGATTTATCGTACATTACATGGCTATTCTCCCATACTGGGATATTTAAACTGTTTGCTTCCTTTCTCTCTCTGTTTTTTTCTTGCCATTATAATAATGTCAGGATGAAAATCTTTGTGCATAAAGCTTTTCCTTCATTTAAGATTCTTAAGATAAATTCTCAAAGCTTAAGCTTACTAGGTCAAGGTATATTAAGATTTTAAAGGTGCTTCGTACTTAATGTTCATAATGCATTACAAAAAAGGGAAGATTACTCTCTTATTATTTGGAATCTATAAGATAATATTTACTCAGGAGATCGCCTTCTCATTGTAGTATTGCTCAGTTCCTGTCAAAAGGAGTTTGTTTATTGAGTGCTCATTGCCTAGTGGGGTGTGGGGGGAGGTCAGGAGAGTCAACCGGATTGGCACTGACATCCACTGCAGATGACCTGTGGGTGGGTATGTCCCAAAGATGGGAACATTATTATAGGGGATATAGGGAAGGTACCGCAATTAACTCCCAAACCCAACTCCCATCTCAGAAGGGAACAGATTCTGCCCAAGAAGTTCCCAAGACCATCAAGGTGCGCAGCACCTGTGTCAGATGCAGTCCTGGTGAAGCTTTGGCTTGAAGTATCAACAAGATGGACCTCATCATAAAGCTGTCTCAGCAAGACTCTTATTCCAACTCAAAGAGCCAGTGGTTTGACCAGAATTCTGGCAGTTACTGCCATTGCTGCTGGGGAAGCCCAAATGAATACCTACTCTTGCTGTTTTCTTCTGGGGCCTGACTAAGCCTCTGTCAGCAACGGTGTTGGCTTAATCTGGATCGTGCCCTTATGCTGAGCATAAGAATTAGACTGTTTCACCCAGGGTATGGGCTCTGATTATGCTACGTCATGACCACTGCCCCTGTTCCGTTTCTCTGCTGCAGCCCCACTGTGTACCACCCAAGGCAGCTGGCTATGGAGGGAAGGTGCAGAGAAAGAATGAGCCAAAGAGCAAGATGCAGGTGACTAACATGACCCAGAGGTCACTCAACATCACAGACATTTTAACAGGAAAGAATTATAGTGGTCGTCTGGGTCTCATGATTGCAGCCTCATTGGGACCATGGATCTCTTGGATAATCAAATGAAAGGGCTTGAACCCTTGCTCCAGAAAAATACACCTCCCCAAATTTTGGGTACAATTCTAGGATGTTTCACAACTTCCTGGTACCCATCCATCTAGATAAAGCCTTTTATTTTCAGGTGGGAATATGGAGACCCCACGGAGGTGCAGCATTCTTACCCAAGGTTACACAGAGGACATAATCCAGTTCAAACTCAGCTTACCTGATTCCCAATATAGGCCCTGTCAGCCAATACCGTGAAGTTTCCACTCTCTGTTGAGCCCTCTTTTGAGAATGACGGAAAGTTAGGGTGCTCGCAACCAAGGAAATCAAACCCCCGCTCATAAAAGGAAACGGAGATCAATTAGTAAGCCATATTCCTGCCATAGATTCCTCTTGGAAAGTAAAAGCTAATGCCCTCCATTAATTCAGTAAGCACTTATGGAGCACCTAAGAGCATCTCCCAAAATCTCTAACTGCTGGGAGATTAATTATTTATTGAAAATTAGAACTCTTCATAATCTCAAGCCTGAAGAGATTTTTCAGTCTCCAGCCTGAATTTTTGTGTGTGTGGCTTCGTTCAAGTGCTGGGAGCCCCGCTCTGTCGGGGACAGAGGTGCTCGGCCATCATCTTCAATGCAGATGAAGTGTCATGTTAAGGAGGGAGACCAGAATCCGCGCTGAAGGGGACCTACTCCTATTTTACTACTATTTCTGCTATTCAACACAGCAGAAAAGTTCCCAGTTTGGGAGGAGTTCCCCAACTCAGCGACTCAGATCATACATTTTATTAGTAGCAGGAAGAGAACCAGATTCCAGTTTCATCGTTCTGGAAAGAAGCAGGAAGCACTTCTGACGGATATTTATCTTCCCAGTTGGGTGCCAAGAGGCAGCTTTTTGTCACAGGAGGAGCCTGGTTGTGAAGGCTGGAGACTCGCCCTAAATCTAAACTTCTCTACTGACTCTCATGTGACCCCAGGCAAAGCTCTTTCCATCTTTGAGCCTTGGTTTCCTCATCTGAAAAATGAGAATTTCCTCAGCTTGAATTTCTTTCAGTGTCCTGATGATGATGTACTTGTTGGCTCAGCAGAAATGGCTCCTCTCCCTGGCTTCTATTTTCCATTCTTTCTTTGTAGCAAATACTTCATTCCCCTTCAGGGCCCACGTGGGAGGCATAAAGTACACAATAATTTGAATGGGGGAGTGTAATATAAGGAATTACTCAACGGTGATAGGAGTAACGTATAGATGTAAAGAGAACTCCAAAGGGTACCTAAGGCTGAGGGAAAAGACACAAGGAAGAACAAACTTGGAAGGGTCCCTGTCTGTGGGGGCTGAGACTTCACGGGAGAGAGGTTGTGTTCGTAGCCCACTGGTTGGTGGAGAAGTTGGCTGGGTTTCCTGGACCAGAGCTGGTCCACAGTTGCTAGGCAGTGGCAAACAGCCGTCTGGGCACTGGTGAGATGAGACTGGTAGGCAGGAGTGTAGAGTCAAAGTGTCATGGCTGCTGTGAACTCTCAAGCCCATGGTGGTACATGTGCAAGGCCACGATGAAGGCCTGAGCTGCAAGGTCACCAGTCAGCCATGCGCTCTGGGCCATGCAGCTGAGACAGAGCACCACGCAGTGTCCCCACGGACAGACTCTGCAGCAGGAGCAGGTCCAAACCCAGGAAGAGAAACCCCCTTCTTCCTGCAGGGTCCGTCCAGCAAATGGCGTCATGTCCTGCTTGCTGTAAAGAAGAGCTCCCAGGGACCCAGTCCGTTAGCTCCAAGCAGAGACTAACGGGTGACTTTGCAGCTGAGAGGCAGTAATATGATAACCGGTATAATAGGTGATCAAAAATGTTTGAATTAAATTAGGAAAAGCCACACAATCTGTCAGTAACTCCGTTAACCCCTGTTTATTTCCTCGTCTTTTAGTCCCATAAATTTTACCACCAATAAATGTCAAATCTCTCTAACTTCTTTTGTAATTTACTCTCTCGAAGCTCATTTCCCTCTGAGGTGTTCCATTTTGTTTTGTGTTGTTAATGAGGCACATGTCCTTCTTCTCTTGGCACACAAGAGAAGTAGAGGGGGGGCTTGGGGAGGGGCAGAGAGAAAGGGGGAGAGGGGGAGGGGACAGAGTGGGAGAGAGAGACTCACGCAAACAACCTGAGACCCGGTATTTCATTGGACAATTTTTTTCTCCACTCAAGCTTGAACTCGTCTCCCTACAGTCTCTCTGTTTCATTTCAAAGCCATCCACCTGTCCTTCCTAAACACTCTAGGAGTGTCCCCAAGCACTTGACTTCAAGTGGCAGTGGAAGGAGCCACAGCTGATCTGAGAACCCAGCCTTCTCTCCCTTTAAGGAAAACGCAGTGGCCACCTCGGGGCAGACTGGGCCATCAGTCTCCTTGGACAAGTCTAAAGAGTCCAGTCTCTGACCATTTGAGAAGAAAATAGGCAACAGAGCAAACATCAGACTTGGAGCATAAATACCAGCACAAATATTATTCAGAAAGTATTTGGAAAGGACTCGTAGTTTCAAAACAAGAATCAAACTAAGGAGAGTGTGGCATTGTAAAGGGCCCTACACCTGCTGTCCTGTGGGAGATCACGTTTTTAACAGGCACGGAATTTGTGTCAAGACAGTGTTCTTAGGCATCAACCACCCTGTTCTTCCAAAATATTTCATTCGCTACTGAAGAATCAGATTTAATCAGTGTTCACGGTTGATTCCCCTGCAGGAATTAGCCAAATAGCGAGGCCGGGTTACAGCTAAGATGTCTTCCAAGCATGATGTGGTTTTGAAAACGTAATCTGTTTACCACCCTTCAGTAGGATTGGGAAGATCATCCCTTTAGATCAGAAAAATGGCAATGAGAAAAACTAGAGGCACTTAATCTTTGCACCAAAATTTATGTATATCCGTGTGTGTATGTAGCTGTCTTACATATTTCTTTGCAAGTGATGGACATCCCGGGGCCAGTGGAACCTAGTGTAGACGTGGCAGGGAGGCACCTCAGTTTCTCCCCAAGCTCTACCTTCTTACCCCTGCATGTCCCAAGTAAATTGTGCTCTTAAATGATCAGAAGTGATACATGTATTTATTCCTGCGTAAAGAGATTGTGGACAATCTTTACTCTCTTTCTGTTTATGTGTTCTGCAATGAGCATGTGTTGTTTGTGAAGTTAAACGTATATAAAAATTTTAATGAAGAAACAAAACAAAACCACCCCACATTTCTCTTCCATAAACTTGGGCTCCATTACTGCTTGTTGTCTCCTCTCCACGCCAGACCCTTTGTAGCCTCTTCACTCCCCCTGTTCAGATTAACTGCCAAAAATCAGCAGACCTCATTTTTGGAAGAGACTTTTGGAAGAGATTTATTCCTTCACTCTCGGACTTCTAAAAACAGACCACTTTTCCTTCTACCCCTCACCAAGCGGTGATTGATGCTGCAGCTGCCTCTGATGTGACAAAACGTAAGCGATGAATAAAAAAGCCTTTCAGGATTCTCGCACATTCTGAGGCAGGCAGAAAGCACCCGTCGGGAGCACCGAGCCAGGTGAAGATGCTCTGCGGGGTGTTACTCTGCCTCAGGCACAGTTGTGCCAACCACTGGCACCTTGAGGATACTCGCATCGCTAACCTTTGATATGTTGCTCTGCTCTTTCAGATTTTTGACAATGAAGCCAAAGACCTAGAGAGAGAAGTTTGCTTTATTGATATCGCCTGCGATGAGATTCCAGAACGTTACTACAAAGAATCTGAGGTAAGCAATAAATGGGGATGACAGATGGAAGAGACTCACTCGTTCATTCAACAAATATTTGTGAAGTAAGTCCTAACCTGGGAGATTTTCATCCATCTCGGTGTTGATTCAACTTGGTCTCACATCTTGCTGGATTATTTAATGCGAGTCTCAGAATTAAGTTCCTGCTCCTCAGGGCCCTGGCTGCCACTCCATTTCCATTTAGATTTCCTGTCTCCCCCGCCCTGCCATCCTTCTGGGCAGCAAAACCTTCACCAGGCTGAGCCAGCCAACATACCGGCCTCTGGCAGTCAGCAGCCATCTTTGACTCCCTGTTCTGCTAGAACGTGCGTGACCGGCGTCGCTATCTGCGTGCTCCGTGAGGGCGGGGGCTGGGTTTTATGGGTATCTTTAGGTATAACACCAGGAAAAGGCTCGGCCTGCCCTCTGAGTGAATACTGAAACTCTAGCAGCTCCTCTTGTCACAGAACCTTTCTCTCAAAACAGGAAATGCCTTTTAGAGGGTTTCTCCTTTTTTTCATTCTTGACTGAGAATGGATTGAAGAGCATGTCTTTTTCTACACCCTCCACCCTACTGGGATCTGTGGTGTGCCTCACTCCAACCTTGTTAGCTTACTGTGGGTGCAAGTCACACTGATACCCCGGTAGTACTTTATTAACGGCTGCTGGCGGCACGTGGGGGACCCCCTTGGAAATGACATCCCTGTCCCGCCCGCAATGATGGTTGTTTAGCAACAGGGCAGCCAGTGACAATATGTTTGCACTCGGGGCCCCAAACTCATCCTTGAGCCCTAACACATGGACCTTGACTCTCTTCTCCCAGATTCAGGAAGGCTGATGTAAGACATAAAACATAAACCTTTTGAAAATGAAGTCCACTGTTTGACCAACTGGGCTCCCAGTGTGGTTCAGGTTCTTTTTTTTCGTTTTTGCCTCCACATTTTGGGATTCGAACCTGCTCTTAGCAGATGCCTAGCTGCTTCATTGCAGGCGTGTGCTCTGCAGCTGCTGTCCCTTCTTTAAAACACTGGGAGAGGCTGATGTGAATTACTCTCGGTTTGACTCAAAGGTGGAGCGTTTTAACGTCACCCGTGTACACTGTGCTCTGCAGCCAGCCGTGCTCATGAATTTTCAGAGAAACCAAGTGAAATGCTTTCTGCATAACTGAGCCTGCAGAAGAGAAGGAGAAACTTGGCCTCCCCTTATCTCATTCTACGGAGGAGATCTTTCTGTGGTTCCATAGCGAGTCCGCTGATACTTAACGTGGCTTCAAAGCCATCGTGAATCCGGTGAAGCCGTTCCGGTTACTTCCTTGGCTCCTTCAGCCTGGGTGGGCGCTGCTGTCCTCCCCGGGCATCCTGACCTCTTTGGGAGCTCAGGCCTTTCAGGAAGAAAACTGAATTAATTTCAGCTCTTCGTCTTAGATTGCTTTGCTGTGATCCTGCCTGGGACTCAGGGAGTTCCCTCCTGATTGGGTGGAAAGTCTTGGGATAAATATGGAATACTAATGACAAAATCAACAAGTCTCATTTCTAGTCAGCGGGTGCCTGATTCATCTCCTTGTGCTTTGTGCTCCCAGGAACCAGCCCTGGAAAGTTTCTTTTCATTTACACAGACAAGCGAGGACCTTTTATTTCATTCTTCATAGTCATTCATTTCTCTTGGTCATAAAGTATTCTTTTCAAGGATGCGAGAGGTGAATAGTCATTCATCCGATAAATATCTACTGAGTACTCACTGAGTGTCACATGCAGTATTAAATGGCGACACGGCAATGAACGGAAGAGTCCCTTCTTCCCTCAGGATCCTTCCAGTCTGGCAGGGGAGCCAACAATAGAGAATCACATTAGTACAGATGGATTTAAGAGTCAGTGCCATAAGGAAGCATACATGATGGGGAAAGAGACCACGCTGGGGAAACTGAATTTAAGAGGATGGGATCGGGAAAGAAGTTCTGGAAATGATGACATACCAAGACCCACAGGATGAAAAGAACTGGGGGATAGTGCTCCAGGTGAAGGTAATAATGTGTGGCATCCTGTGTGTGACACACATGAGGAAACGAAAGAAGACCAACATGGCAGCAGCAGCAGAAACAAAAGTATGAAGGGCACAAAGGTTGGGGCCATGTTAAGACGCTTCAATCTTACTCAAGTGCAGTGGAATGCCTTTGCAGAATTTAAAGCTGGGCATCATATGATCTGATTTGTGCTTGTAAAAGATTACTCTGGATGGAGAAGGGACTGGAATGAAGCAGAGTGGAAGTCAGGAAATCACTGAGGTCTTTGGAGTTATCTGCGTTATTGGTTTTTCACATTATGTGGTGGCTTGAACTGGAGGGCTGGGAACAGATGGTTTTGAGGTATATTTTGAAGACAAATTGACAGGGATTGGTAATGGACAGGATATGAAGATGAGAGAAAAGCAGGTGTCAGGATGAACTTATTAATGGCTTGGCCAACAGATAGACAGGGGTGAGAAGAGGAATGGATTTTGAGAAAGATGGATGGATTTTGTGATGCCAGCGAGCCATCCAAATCAAGTAGAAGTGTAAATCTAAAGCACAGACGAGAGATCTGGAATGGTGACAAATGTGGGAGTAATTGGAAAACAGAAGATACTTAACACGCTGGAGATGAATGAGAGGGAGAAAGCATAAAGTATAAGCAGGAAATGAGTTCAGGTCCGAGCATGAAGGGATGACAGCATTTGGAGATCAGGAAGAGGGTGGGGAGGCTCCACGAATCTACAGGAACCTGGCAGAGAGTTGGAGGAAAGACAAGGAGAGTGCACCAAGGGAATGCAAGTTTCAGGAGGAAGCAAGTGATCCATTGGACTGAGCACTGCCGTGAGGTCCAGTAAAACAAGAATGCAAAACCATCCTCTAGAACAGTGGTGCTTCCAATGTCTGGAGACATTTTTGGTTGTCACAACTTGGGGATGCTACCGGCAACCAGGAACGTTGCTAAACGTACTATAATGGACAGGACAGCGCCTCCTCCCCCACCAGAGAATTTTCGGCCCCCTGATGTCACTAGTGCTGAGGCTAGTGACACCCTAGGGAAACCCTGCCCCAGAGGAAAAGGTCACCAGAGATTAATGGAATTTGGGATTCAGCTCTTTCGCTCAGAGCCTCCCCTGCCTGTCCGGGAGTATGAGGGTTTCTTCGCAGCTGTGGAAGAAAGGGGCCCCAGAGGTCTCAGCCCTGCACACTCTCCATCAAGTACTGCTCCCCAGAGTATCACTGGCCGATGCTGCAGGTGGAATTTTTCCTCACTTGCCCTAGCAGTTAGACCACAAAGGAATGGCATAATCGGGAGTATGCTGTGTGGACTCCCTTGTAACCCCAATCCCATATCACTCAGCTTCCAGAATCCAGACTGCATAGGAACCCAGCTGAAGGGAGAGAAGGGACAGAAGAGTTTCCTAGGCTGTTTTGGTTGTGTGTCATCAGCCAGGCACTGAGAACAAGGGGAACAGCCGATTCAGAGGCAAACCATTTCCAAATAAATTTCCACTTGGCACACTGTAGATAATTAATATCCCCCTCCCCACCGCAAGAGTTTTCTTGTAAAATGACTGACCTGGTCATTTTCTGCTTAAAACTACCCTCACTGGCTGGGAGGAAGCCCAGTCCCTGAGCAGGGCCCTCTGCCCTCGCCACTCCCTGGTCCTCCCCACCTCCATGCCATTCAGCTGGGGATCTTCTCCTCCGGGGCCTCTCCTGGGCCCCCCACTAACCTGCCCGCCATCAGCAGAGCATGCTACTCATACTATCTCACAGGTCTGTCGTGAGCCCCATGAAAACAAGAGCTGTCTACTCCATCACTTTACCTCCCCAGCGAGTACAGCACCAGCACAAGGCAGATGGTCACAACACAGTTGTTGAATGAATAAGTGAAAGCCGGGGGCCTTGTTTTTTTCCTTGCAGCAGCAACAATTTCAGAGCAAGTGCTAGCAAAGAAAATGAATTTGTTACCATTAAGCTAACAGTTATGAATCAGAATTCTTTTTTTTTCTTTTTCTTTTTTTTTTTTTTATCTGAGGCATACAGCTTTGCAGGCTTTTTTCTTCCAATCCATCTTTGTAAGTTGACTATGTCAGCATCATAAATAGGAACACGTTTTCCACGGAGAAAGCCAAAGTGCTGGTGGGCTGACTCTGGTCTGAGATTTTTGATGCTTATGCATTCAGACCAGGGCTATCTGGGTCAGTCGTCTCCTCCCAGCTCCGGTCACACACACCGCTGTCCGGGCCGAGGCAGGGGACTGGAGCGCTTGCTTTTCTCCTTTCCTTTCTCCCTGGAAACCTCTGAGCCACACGGGAGGCAAGAATGCCTTTCTCGTTAAGGTGACTGGAGCTGGGAATTTTCCGCTGGGTGCCCTCTGCCTGGCAGAACCTTGTGCCACCACTAACCAGAGATTCAGAAGGACACTCTGGAGACTCAGAATCAGGTGACAACCCAGTGCTCTCCTCGTTCTCATTTTGCAGGGATGCTGTTTCCTATCCACAGCGAGGGCCTGAGCTCCAACTCCCAAGAGCCTCTTAGCCTCAGGTTCTGTTCTCATAACCATTGCAGGACTCTGCAGGGCGGCGCCTCTGTTGTAGAAGAAAAAAAAAAAGAAAAAAACAAACCAGTGTGATTTCTCAGAAACAGGGAGCACCTCATTCAACCTCAACACGGCCCCGCCAAGGCCCTGCCCCCATCAGTCATAAAGCGCTTTGCACCCAGTGACATTAGCACCCCAAAGCAGGAAAGAGGAAGTGAAGCCAGGACCTGAGCAGGCCGTACTCGCTAGCCAGTTTATACGTGGTTCCTTTCCTCTGCCAGGAGTTCCATCCCAACCTTTCATGCTCTGCCGGGGTTTCAAGGGGAGGGTCCCAGCTCAGGAATGAGGAATCCCCGTACGATACGTCACAGGGCGTCTGCCGAAGGCACAAGCAGCGAGCCCCTACCTGCAAAGCTGAGTTGGCAGTTTGGGGGTACGGGAACTAAATCTCAGCACCCAGCCTATCCAGGACAACTCCAAGGCCATGCATCAAGAGTTCTAAATCGGAGGCTGTTGGTATTGGTTGAATGTGAAGTCCAGCACCCTGCCTCCTTGATTGACCAGAGACAGTGGTAGCGCTGTTGGCCTCCTAGGTGCTGCCCCCCATAGCTCTCCCCCAGGGACACAGATGTGGGGGGCATGTGCTTCTACATGTTCTGACATGCCTTCGCTAGAAAGCAGGGCTGGGGGGGAGAGAGGTAATCACCCGGTGGAGGGGTTTAGACGTAGAGGACTTTTCGGTGCTCTGTTGTGCTGTGTCGTGTTTTGTTTTGTAGTCTTCATTGATTTATTTAAAGCAAAGGGCAGTCTCTAGACCGTTGGTTCTCATCTGGGGACAATTTGTCCTGCCAGGGTACACCTCGCAGTGTCTGGAGATATTTTTGATTGTCACCACGGGCGGGGGAGTGATGCGCTTCTGGCATCTAGTGGGTGGAGAGGCCAGAGATGCCGCTAAGGATTCTACAATGAACGGGATAGCCCCACAACGGAAAATCATCTAGCCCACGATGCCGGTAGAGGCTAAGTCGAGAAACCCTGCTGTAGACCAGTCCAAGGAAAGGGAATTTAGTAAAACCTATTAGTAGTAAGACTCCTTAGTGGATTTCTTGAGTTTGCATTCGTTAAGGGCTTACTGTGTGCCAGGCGCTGCTAGGCGCCGAAGCTCTAGAGGCCATGATTATGTCTCGTCTCTACTATCCTTTGTACTTGGTCTTCTTTTAAGATGACAGAAATTCCTCTTTCCCTTTATTTTGGGGTTTGTAAAAGAAGTCTCCCTCATTGGGAAGCGTAATCCCAGTAGAAATAGAACATAATAATTTTAATGGGAAAATTTACAGTGTTTTGAACTCAGGGAGAGACGAAGGGAAAGGCTAACGTGAGGCTGTCTTGGAAGTCTGAACCCCTGTAGTAGGTCTGATTGAATTAGGACAGTACAGGGGAGGTTTTAGGCAGAATTTGAGTTAGAGCATTCCCCTTGAGTGGGTTGCCAAAAGGGATTCCTTTGAACCCAGTTCTCGAGACCCTGGATTCTAGAGTCTTCCCAGACCAGCAGCCAGTCCATTGGTCACACAGATCTAAACATCTGTGGAATTTTCTCTTCAGGGAGAAGGAACAGAACAAAGAGAGAAACACCTGATTTTTCCAATAACCGCCAAGGATGAGAGATTAAATGCTGTTTGCTAAGTACAATGGGCCCCAGAAAGGGAACAGAGAGACCAAATGAGCAAATATTGCCATGCTCAGTACCCTTCGGTACAAAGTGCTTCATCCAAACTACGCCGCTCCCTCCAGTTAAAATACCATCATTTTGGTCTTCATGTTGGCGACGGAGGGTGGTGAAAATTTTCAGTGATCTCCAAATGGCCAGATTTAACCCAGCTGCCTCATGCTGGGGCATGTCATTGAGTTGAGTTTGCTGTTGTGTTGTGACTATCATTTCCCACGTTTCCCTCTGTCCATCTGTTTCTCTCTGAGAGTAACGCAGCTGTTTAGTGATGGGTTCCAACATTGGGGCTGGGCCCCTCTGGGTAGTCAGAGGAGTGACTATCATTGGCGTGGAGAGAAGGAGGGACCCTTGGCTGCCCAAGGGCTCCCTGGTCCTAGACCCTAAGATGGTCAGCTGCTGCGTCGCAGGCCCCTGAGCCCTCCTCCTTGGTGAGCTCTCCATGAGGCCAGTACTTGGGAGGGGGAGCTCTGGAAGTAGCCAGAGCAGCAGATGAAAAGGGAAACAGTGGGACACCTTTAAGAAGCCTGTGATCCAGTTGGAAGAAGGTGTCACAGCATAAAAGGCTAAGGAACGGCTGGAGGCGGCAGGAGAAGTGGCTTCACAGCCAGCTGAAGTTTACTCCCTGGAAACTCTGCCCCGTCCTCACCACACCATATCACGGAGGGGGCAGCTCCACGGACAGAGGTGGTCAGGGCTGACCTTACAGGAGTAGGGGAACCTGAGTTGGGCCTGTAAAAAATGACAAGGTTTGCTCTTTGTTCACAAAGTAATATATGGTCCTTGTAGAGAATTCCAGCATGTCAATAGGTAACACTGAAAAAACCAGTGTCCTAAGATGCCTCGTCACAGAGATAGCTGTGGCTAAAGTTGGTGTTCCAATCTTTATACTTAAATGTGATGCATAAGTAACGTTATTTTTTAAAGATAAGCCCATGCTCTGCAACTAGACCACACTGTACCACTTTGCAGTGTGCCTTTTTTCACTAACAATATAACTTTGCCATCTTCTCTTGGCCGCGTGCGTGTCTCTAGCAGGTTTTGTAACGGCTATATAATGTGCCATCGTCCGGTTATGCCGTATTATGCCATTCCTCATTTGGTGGACATTTAGAGCATTTCCATTCTCTTGCTATTATAGTACAGTATAGCGTCTTATATGATATCGTATAGTACAGTGTAGTCTATAGTAGAATATAGCATCTGATATGATATCTTGTCTGTGTTGTTCTAATGTTTCTATAGATTAGATTCTAAAAGTGAAGTTGTCGAGTCAACGGGTATGTGGATTTCAATCCTGCTAGATACAGCCAAGCTGCCCCCACTCCAAAACTATATTAAGTTACCTTCTGACCCACACTTGTACGCCCGCGAACAATTTTGAAATCAGTGAGACTGAGGAGAGTGTAGTGAGGGTGGAGGGAATAATAATCCCAGTGCATATTCAAGGGGGAGTGAATAACTAGCTGTCTGTCCGAGGCAGAAGGCCTTGAATGCCAAGCTAAGGAATTTGGATTTTATTCTGCAAGGAGCAGCAGGCTTTCAAAGCAGAGGTCACCAGCCGCCATGCAAGGGGACTCCGTTCGTGACCTCACCAGGGGGATGGTGAGGGCAGGCTTCTGGATGCCAAGAGGTTGGGGATCCTCCAACTCCATCAACCTACTTCTTTCCCTGTCCCTCTACCTCTTTCATGAACAAGTAGCCTTCAGCCATCTCACCAGCAATAATATTTCATTAACGAACAGAAACTTCTGGAAGTAAAAAGGCATTAAACAGCCGTTCAGCTCTCAACAACCCTGGCTACCTCATTTTTAGACCAGTAATAGGCAGCTCACTTCCCTAGGAACAAATAGGTAATCTCCTTAGGATCTCATTCGTTCCAAACAAAAGAAAGCTGGGTCACCAGGTCTTACCAAAGTACCATACGTAGTGCTGATTCTGAAAACTATTGCTGTTCTTTTGGCCTGATTATGTGGAACAATTTACCATGTTTTAAGCAAAGACAAATATATTAGCAAAACAGTAGTGCCCAACTCCATCCTAGAGAAAGGGTTTTCAAGTCTTAATTTTTCAAGGGAAAATAAATATTTAACTTTTGCAGTAATTTGCACGAATGAGGTCCCCCTGAGCTCAGTGCCTGGAGTAGTAGTTGGAAATCTTAACAATTGGATCTGGTAGTGAAAGGCCAGACCCAAGTAGGTCAAACAAAATTGAGGCAGATAAATTCCAAATACCAGACAAAACCAGAGATTCTAAGTCTCTGCCAGGAGTAGAGTTGCTGATTATGGCATGGGATCATTGACTCGGTAGAAAAAGTCCTTGGGGAAATGGCTGTACGCCCCAACAGGAAGGACTCATCCAAGCAAATCATCCGTAAAAGGGAGAAACAATTGGGCTTGTTATAGTGAGATCTATGCAAGAGATAACCTCTAGAGCCTATAGATGGGGATTCCCACCCATGCTTTTCATGTGAAAATGACTCAACCCTAAGGTAACAAGGGGCCCTTGGCTCTGCCACGCTTCCCAAGTGATGCATCACCACCAATTACTGTGTCTTGTATCTCTTCCTTCCTTCGAATGAGTGGATGGAGAGATGGAGAGATGATGGGATGGGGTGATACGATATGAAAGGCAAGGCATGAAAAGGACTAGCACAGTCCCTAGCACACAATAAGCATTTAATAAATGTTCCCTTCGCCTTGCTTGGGCTCTGGCATTGAGATCTGCAGATGTGTTGCTGGGATGATTGCTCAGTAGAAACCATGTGTCTTCGGAAAGTGGCTGCTGTGAATGGTACTTTGGGAATTTGTTTGCATATCGCTTTTTACTTGTTGGCATGACTGAATGGAGAAGAGAAACAGAGGGTTTGTTCCCAAGATCATAGAATCCTCTGCGTGTACAGCGAGCTCCTTCAGAAACTACAGCCATTTCTATTGCTGAGATTTTTTTTTAATGGGTTGTTATTTCTTATGTTATTATGTCACCTGAATTCAGAACAGCATGTGCCTCTGATATGTCACCTCTAAGAAGCCTTAGAAGTTACATTTATTGTTTGTTGTGCCAACTTCAGGCTGTCTGTGGCACCGGAGTCCCAAGGTGGTGCCCAGTGCAGTTTTGACATTCTATCACTGTCCGACGTTCTTACCAGGTGTATTTTACTTTATTTTATTAGAGATTTTATTTACTTGTCAGAGAGAGAGCGCGTGCGCGCGCGCACAGGTAGGAGGAGGGGCAGAAGGAGAGGGAGAAGCAGGCTCTCCGCTGAGCAGGGAGCCTGATGTGGGACTTGATCCCAGGACCCTGGGGTCATGACCTGAGCCAAAGGCAGACATTTAACTGACTGAGCCACCCAGGCATCCCTTACCAGGTGTATTTTAGAAGAATAACATTTAAGACTCTAAAAGAAGAAAGTAGGAGCCAAAAGACCCAAGGGTTTCAGCCAAAAGTGAACAGATGCACCCAAACTCTTCTTCAATTCTGTCTCATGGGGAATCTCCCTCCATACTTTCAAAAAAAACAAGGCTTTAAATCCACAGCGTGCTCAGGATTTGGACCAGCGACATCGGCCTCTGCTATTTTTAGTTTTAGTAAATGAAAACGCCAGAACTTCTTAGCCCTTAGAGCAGAGTTCCCGAATCAGGTCAGAATCACCTTGGCAGCTTTACAAAATGCCAGGTAGCTGGAACCTACCCTAGACCTACCAAACCAGACACAGGAAGATGGGAACCAAGGATCTATGTGTCATTGCACCAGGTTTGGGGAAATAGCTTCAGAGCAGAGCTTCCCAACTTTTTCATGCTGTGACACATGTAGAAAATCATTGGGTTTGATTGGCATATCAGGGAGGAGCTCCTGGTCAGAGATGACCTACCCAAGGGTCAGATGACCCAGTGTGCCTCCCCAATGGCCAAGAGGACCAGTATCTTGTCACCTCTATTATTCAAGGTAACACAGCTCTGCCTAAGAGAGCTCCATTTCCTGTGTTCAAGTTTCTTATACCATTTTACTGTTACTTAATTTTGTGGAGGGAAAAGGAAATAGCAAGGTAAACCTGGAAGACCACCTATTCCCTATTGAGGGGAGGGGTCAATGCCTTTGAATTTCATTCCTTCTGCTGGGTATCTAATACCATCTGGGGAGTCACATCAACGTCTTCCTTGCCAGCCAATGGCGTTAATTATAATATACATTTGCTTAGTTTCTTCCCACATTGCTTCTGAGCCGGGGACCGGCTTCGGACTGACCCTCATCTAAGTTAATTTCCTCCACTCTAAGACTGATTGGTGTCCAGCAGGTCCTTTGGCTCAATCTTGTCCAAGACTTTTCCCAACTGGCTCTCCAACAATCTCCAAGAATCTCTACAAGTCTGATGATGGAGGTTGTATTTTTCCCCTTGAGACATGAGACTTGACCCAGCGATTCTCTCCTCCACTTCTTCCGTTTATTCAGACTCCAAGTACAACTGCTTAGTTTCTGCTCCAGAAATATCCAGGAAAGAATGGGTGCTATTAAATTGCCTGTCTCCATCTTGTATTGTGAAGGGGCCCAGAGAAAGACATACAATTACTAGCTCATTAACTTGGGCCTTAGAACTTTCCACAGATCGCTCACACGCTTGTTAAACCCAGACCCAGAGGGACAAGAACTAACTTCTGAGGGGCTCCTGGATGGCTCAGTCCTTTAAATGTCTGCCTTCAGCTCAGGTCATGATCCCAGGGTCCTGGGTTTGAACCCCACCAGGCTCCCTGCTCAGCAGGGAGCCTGCTTCTCCCCCTCCTACTGCCCCTCCCCCCAGCTTGTGCTCTCCTTCAAATAAATAAATAAAATTTAAACAAAAAGAGAACTTGCTTTCGAGAAAAATGTCATTGCTAGGTTGTTTTATTCGGTTTATCCCAACAATCCAATAGAATAGATATTGCCTCCATTTTATAAATAAGGAAACTAAGGCTCAGAGAATCTTTTTTTTTTTTAAAGATTTTATTTAGTTATTTTAGAGAGAGATAGCGGGGGGATGGAGCAGAGGGAGAGGGACAAGCACAGAGCCCAACCCAGGGCTCAATCCCACGACCCAACCCGAAACCAAGAGTAGGACACCCAAGTGACTGAGCCACCCAGGTGCCCCAAGCCTCAGAGAATCTTAAGTAACTTGCTAGAAGTTTTAGGAAGCTTCAGGTCAGACCCCAAGTGTCCATCCCTAAAGAGTGAGCTTCCGCCAGCCTAGGTGGCTCCTCCCAGTAGAGCTGGGGGTACAAACAACCGTTGTCTGTCTTTGAAAAACCCTCGATTTGTTTCATCTCTAAATGTACTGCATTAACCCCTGAGTCTCACAGATCATTTGAATGGAGAATTTTTGGGAAGGACAGGGTAAATAGGAAAAGGGATCTTTCTAGTCCCTTTGTTAACCCTCTGGAACTCCACTCCCCGCGTTTGGGGAAGAATTTCCTCTCTGTGGCTATTCTAGAAAATAGTGTACTGGACAAAACAAACCTAGTCTGGAAAACAAAAACAAAAACTGGCCTTCTTAAACTGGGTAATGGAGGAACCCATTAAAGAAAAAAAAATGTCACAGCCCCTGAAGAGACATCCACAGACCCCAGTTTGGGAAACATTCCTTTTCTCGTCCTATCATCATCCCCGCAACAGTCTCGTAGTTAAATAACCTGCCCAGATTTACACCGGGAGTGGTTGCTACAGCAGAAATTTGAACCCAGGGGTATCTCATTCCAAGCCTTTTTGGTTGCTTCCTCGGTTCTGCTCCACAGAACCTTGGACCCCACAGAGTTGCTCCTGGGCCCAGTAAACAATGCAGTACATTGTATCAAACAACAAAGGTTGCTATACAGCTATAGGGCTCCACTTGTCACTTTCGTGCTTTATATATGCATTGGGATTCCCAATAATACTATATTTGGAAAAATGAAATGGGTTCTAAAGCTAAAATAAGTTTGACATCTACGCTTTAAAAATGAAAATCCTTGAGTACTTTCATATTACAAATTGATTGGCCGAGTGAACATCTCTATCCCAGTTTCTCTTCAACACGTTGGAGGTCCAGGTTTCCCAAAATAATACAGTACATGAGAGGCAAGCTAGATTTAGGGACAGTTAATCCAGTGCTGATCGCTGTTGCCATGTTGCAAGTCATCAGGAATATTTGTTAGTCTGTTATGAGCTTTTGATTTATCAAGCTGAGGGCCAAATTGTATGTGCTCGGTATGGGTCAAGGCTATTCATGCTTCATAGCCTGTGTCCCAACAGCACAGCTGCAATGAGAGTGAGCAGAAACAATCCACAGCAAGCAGCCCCGGTTCAAAGGCTGCAAACTGAGCCACATCTGAACCACCCTCCTGTATCGGGAGAACCTGGCTCACTGGCTCTTGGGAGAGCCAATGCCTGGCCTCACTGTCACAGGGTCAGGGGGTGGTGCTCTCCAGTGCGCCCTTGAGTGACCATACCAGTTTTGATTAGGTGAGCTTAAAAATACAGAGTCATATGTGTTCGTGTGGAAAGGAACAGGTTAGTGTTACATAACAGGATTTTAGGGCGCTGTCTCTTGTAGCTCTAGAATGGGGAGCCAGACCCAAGGCTGGGGACAAAGGGGTTATGACTTCACATTCCACAGGCAGCTGCTAGTCACCGAGGCCAGGTTCTCCCCAGGGCTGTCCCAGTGCGCCCAGCTGGCCCTCCCCAGCTCCTAGCCTGTATTTGGAGATGGGGGAGGGGACTTCTCAGAGTCACTGGGGTACGATTCTTGGCTAACCCCAAAGCTGTGTGAAGGGAGTATTCTAAGAGGATTCATTACAGAAACTGGAACATCTGCAAAAAAGCTGACTATTTGCGAAGCTGCCAGCCTACGGGTCCACCCTCAGCCCTGCCGCCCTATGGGACAGGAGCGAGACTGAAAAGTGGCCCCAGAAGTTTGTAGGGGAACATAGAGATTGATGCCTACTGCCCATCTGGAGACTTCTGAAGGAGGGGGCTTGTGGAAAGAGCCCATGGCAGGAGCTGGTGTGGAAGTGTGGGCGAGTCAGTCTGGGAATAGGATGCAGGCATTCCCTTGGTCATCATAGGAAATGAAGATAATTGTGTCCTGCTTTAGAGGTTTGTTGTGAGAATTCTGGGATGTTTGCCCTGAGACCAACCATTCCTTCAGTTTAGTATCAGACCCCACAAATTCAAGGCTCTGTCCCACAAAACCACTCCCGTTTTAGATGCCTGTCGCAAGTCCGGGGCCACCTGTACACGTCGGGGTTTCCCACCACCTCCTCCTCTGGTTCAAGAATTTGCTAGGAAGGCTCGAAGAACTCAGGAAAACACTTTACTTACATTTACTGGTTTATTACAAAGACCGCAACTCAGGAACAGCCAAGCGGAAGATGCACAGGGCGAGGTACGGGGGTGGTGGTGCAGAGTTTCCATAACCTCTCCAGGCATGCCACACACCCCACCCGCCTGGCAGCTCTCCAGACCTTGTCAAAAGTTTTTATAGTTCAATCTCCAACACCCCCCCCCCCAGAGATCAGTGGGTGGAGCTGAGGGTTCCCACCCTCTCCCTGCTAGAGCTTTCTGTAACCAGCTCCATCCTGAGGCTATCTAGGGGCCCCACCCAAAGTCACCTCAAATAAATCTCTTATACAAAGATTAAATAACAAAGCAGGCTCTGGTGCTCAGGGAGCATCTGATAAACATTAGCTAGTGTGTTCATTTTCCTTCCATCCTGCTCTTCTGATCACCTCTAGGGAGTCTTTTTTGACTTAGACTTCTCCCTCAGTCCTCACAGGCATTGACCGCGGTCACCCTCGTGGCTGCAGACTATTATTTTGTAGTTTATGCTTAAAATTTCCATGCTCATGGTCCCTCTTCAAATAGAGAGTTTGGGGGTTTTCTGCCACCAAATGATAACTGAGAAGAGCTCAGGACACACACCAAAACACCTCTCCACCACATCCCCCTTTTTTCTCGGCCTTTCTGCCTTTCAGTTGCACTTTCTGAGTCAAGCTCCTTTAAGAGAGGCACTTTGCAGAGGAATAGCACAAGTCGCTCAGTGTTTGTGGTACACTCTAGTGCCAAGAGCAAATGCTTTAAAAATAGCACTTTAGGTATTAACTGCTAACAAAGCCAGAATTGGCTGCTTGTGGCTACAATTTGCATTTGGGGTTGTGTTGTTTTGGGGTTTTTTTTTTCCTTTTTTTTTTTAAGCTGATGCGTAGCAGTTGACCTTTTAAGTGAAGTTTTAGGTCAGCTCTCAAACACACTCTGAAAGTTTCTTGGTTTTGTTTTATTTCAACAGCTTCATTGAGAAACAGTTCCCATACCGTACAGTCACCCATTTCAAGTAGAGAATTTGATGGATTTTTGTATATTCACAGATATGGGCAGCCTTCACCACACTCAAATTTAGAACATGGTCATTGCCTCAAGAAGAAACCCTGTCTGCTTTGGCTGTCACTCCCCTACTTTTTTACCCCCAATCCCACCCCAGCCCTAGGAAACCACTAATCTTTTTTTCTCTGTAAATTTCCCAGTTTGGGATATTTCATATGAATGGGATCCTTTAATATATGGCCTGTTGTGACTAGCGTCTTTGAAAGCCCCACATTTTTTATGTGCATTCCTTTTAGGATTCTAGCTCAGGTAATCTGGGTCCAAATTCAGAGTTAAGTTTTACCCGGTTGAAATGCCATTCATTGATGGGGAATGAGAATATCTGCCTCCCTTTGGAGTCTTCAAGACTCCAAGAAAGCAGGAAAAAAATCTGATAAGTGTTGTTAGTTCATCCCTATTTTGGAACCGAGTATTATAGTTACATGATGTAACAATTCCTAGCCAGTTACTGCTTAGCCCTATTTCATTTAACATTTATCAAAAACCTCTAATTTCAATTAACAGGGCAAGCCCCTGTTGGATTTAGTCCTTTGTGGTTCAAATTGAAAGAATAATTAATCACAGAGATTTTATGTCTCGGTGAACGTTGACTAATAATATTGCCTCTGAGATGCCAGCTGAGCTCCAGCCAGGCCAAGACCTCCTGGAGGCTCCTTCTTGCACCTCCCGGAGGTGAAACTGATTCTAACAAATGCGGGGACACAGTTTCACAAGGGCTGCACTAATGAAGTCCACCTTTGTTCTGCTTTGTCCAAGTGCAAGATGGATGAAGCCTGGAGGTGTCACTGGCTCTCAGGAGGGAAAGCCTTCCAAAGAAGATGTGCCTGCCTGGAAGAGGTGGCCGATGTAGGGGCCAAGGGCAGCTGCTCCAAATGCGCCACTTTGGCATTTGATTATTTTAAATAGAAGTTACTTAAGAGTGGGGTAACTGGGTGATGTACATTAAGGAGGGCACGTGATGTAATGAGCACTGGGTGTTATATAAGACTGATGAATCACTGACCTCTACATTTGAAACTAATAATACATTATAGGTTAATTAATTGAATTTTAATTTAAAAAATTTATTGGAGGGGAAAAAAGTTACTTAAGAGGTTGGCTGTGCAAGAAGGACACTCTGGGGCACCTGGCTGGCTTAGTCAGTAGAGCATAGGACTCTTGATCTCAAGGTTGTGAGTTCGGGCCCCATGTTAAATGTAGAGATTACTTAATAAAATCTTTAAAAAAAAAAAGAAAAGGAACACTCAGACCCTCCTCTGCCCTCCTGAAAGCAGGAAATAAATCTCTCTTGTGAAAGGTGCCCGGCCCATATCAGGATGGTAGAGAGACATCCTTATCACCAGAAATGGACATTCAGGGCACAGAAGGCTCTATAAACAACCCCGGTTACATTTTTACTAGTTTACCACCCCAGCCCAAATTCTGTATAGAGTGCCTTCCTAACGGAAGATTCCAAAGTGAAGTTTTCTTTGTCCTGTCAATTCCTCACAGATTTGTCTTTTTGTCTAAAAAGTATGAAAACGACCTACCTTGGTCATTTCTTCAGGTCTCCATATCATTATTGGCCCTCTGTGCACGCATAATAAAACTTTGGAGTTTTTTCTTCTGTTACCTTAACAAACCTATCTCATCTAAATTTAATTCTTAGTCTAGCTGGAAGACCTTGAAAGGTAGAGGAAGAATTTTTCCTTCCCTTCACCAGTTTGATCTGTCTGGCCTGGGAAATAGCCCTGGCACCCCGCTCACCTACCTCCAGCTAGATGGGCCTTAACTAACTGCGAGGGTCCAGTTTGCCATCCGCCAAGCCTGGGGGTTAGTACCAACAGGCTCTGGAGCCAGAGGTCTCATTGCAGATGAATTATGGAGCACCCTGGAGGCAAGAACATTGCTTTCAGGGAGCTTCCCCATCACCCAGTGGCTCCACCTGTAGCCAGGGGGATGTTCAATGCTCCATTACGCAGTGAGTGAGCAAAGCTACGGATGAGTTAGTCCACCAGGAACTCTGTATACATATTTGCCTTGTGAAAATTATGACCCACTATTATGGGTTGAATTGTGTCCCCCCAAAAAGATATGTTGAAGTCCTAACTCCCAGTACCTGAGAGTGTAACCTTATTTAGAAATAGTGTCTTGACCAAAGGAATCGAGTTAAAATGAGGTTGAGTGGGCCCTAATCCAATGTGATTGGTGTCCTTATAAAAAAGGCAAAAGTATGGAATTCTGATATTGGAGATGAAGGTGGAGGTTTACAAACTTCATTTGAAGATAGAAAAATGAAAGTTTAAAATCTAAAAACAATCCAGGTCTTTTATACAGAATGACATGAATCATATAACAGAGTTTGAGTCAGGACCAAAAAAGTACAGAAGTTGTAGAAACACAAACCAGAAATTTATTTTTTTTTAAAGATTTTATTTATTTATTTGACAGAGAGACAGCCAGCAAGAGAGGGAACACAAGCAGGGGGAGTGGGAGAGGAAGAAGCAGGCTCCCAGCGGAGGAGCCCGATGCGGGGCTCGATTCCAGAACACTGGGATCACGCCCTGAGCCGAAGGCAGACACTTAACAACTGTGCCACCCAGGAGCCCCCAGAAATTTATTTAAAAATGTAAAAGGTTAGATGAAAGGTCAACTGGTGTGTGAATGGGGCAATTTAGATATTTATGTTCACAAACTCAAGTGAGAGAAATGAGAGTTGAAGAAAATGATTTCAAGTGGAATGGATATGGGGGGGTTGGTTCATGGGCACGGGTCGGGGGGGTAGAATGTGACCAGGGAGAAAGGTTTGCAGTGACCAGAATATTTCAGATAAGATTGTTTTTCCCCATCTTCTCATAAAGGCATTCAGCTGAATGTTCATTTCTGATCTTGAGTTTTGATTAAAGGAGTCCTCTGGTAAATCCTCTCCCTTACCTCCCTCCCTCTCTTTGAAAGTGTATCCCTAATTATAGGCCATGTATAAGATTTACTAGATGAAATCAGCAGCTGTAGATAGGACACCAGACTTGCAAAAAATCAACCCACCATTACCATAAAAAGCCCAATTGTTAATTGCTTCTTTGGCATCTGGGTATAACAAAAACACCCTTTGCTATTTAACATTAAAAGTAAATATAGTAGAAAGAGCATTGGCCTAGAATTAGGGGAGCCTGGGATTCTAGACTCCTCCCTGTTACCTAGTGCTTCTGTGCTGTGATCAGGACCCACACATAGATTTTAGCATCTGCATAGTTTCTGCTGTGCGGACGTTATTTTTCCAATCTTTTTCAGAGCTGATGTTTGCTGTGAGGCCCCGTCATTCTTAACTCTTTTGGAAATGCGATCCGCCAGTGTTCCATGTTTTATTTCTTGAGAATCCTGAACCTGGAATGTAAACGAAGCTTCTGGAGTAGGTGCCATTTCAAACCCAGGAGTGGTCGGCCCAAAGGACAAATTAGGGCTAGTCCATGAATCAGGGTGGGGTGCAGCCAGATGGCCCAGGGGCCTCCCATCCTTCAGGCCTCTCTCACACCCCTGCACAGGACCCCAGAGGCATGAAGGCAGCTCCAGCCACAGCCCAGCCATGGCTTTTACTTCCTTTTTCCACCTTCTGTGCCAGGCCCCTTGCTCTGTTTGCTGGCTCCTTTTTCTCTTACATGTCTGCATTACTGGGAGTATTGCCCTCCTGCTTTCCTCTGGAACTGTCCTTTATTTACCTACTTGCTATTCCCTGTGTAACTCCAGCCCCTACATTTTAACTCACATGAGCTACTTGGCAGCTGTAAATTTCCTTCTTTGTGGCTTTCAGGCATGTGGTTTATTGTATGAACTTCTGGTGTGCTCTGTAAAAAAACAAAGCAGCATTCATTCTTTTCATCGATGGTGAACCCCGTGATTGCACCTGTTTTGGATCCACGTGATGCATCTATTTTGTTATCTCTTGCAAAGGAGCCATCACCCACTGCAGAATTTAGTGACTTAAAACAGCAACGGAGCACTTACTTCTCACAATTCTGCAACTTCGACTAGCCTTAGCTGGGCAGATCTGTTCCTCGTGGCATGTGTTTGTACTGAAATATCAGATTTGACCTGTTCACTCACATGCGTGGCTTCTCAGCTGGAATGGGGAGCACCTCTCCCCAAGGCTAGCTTGGGCTTCCTCCCATCATGGTGGTCTCAGGGGAATCAGACCAGACTTTTTTTTTTTTTTTTTTAAAGATTTTATTTATTTATTCAACAGAGAGATAGAGACAGCCAGTGAGAGAGAGAACACAAGCAGGGAGAGTGGGAGAGGAAGAAGCAGGCTCATAGCAGAAGAGCCTGATGTGGGGCTCGATCCCATAACGCCGGGATCACACCCTGAGCTGAAGGCAGACGCTTAACCGCTGTGCCACTCAGGCGCCCCCAGACCAGACTTTTTACATTGTATCACACTTCTGGTTTCTAGCTTCCTTTAGAGCCCTGAACTGACACAGTATCATTTATGCCATTTGCAGTTGGTCAAAGCAAGTTCTAGGTCCAGCTTGGTTTGAAATGAGGGAGACAGCCTCCAACTCTTGGTGAGAGGAACAGCATTCTGGCACAGAAAGGGAAGGAATTGATGGAGGCCATCGTGGAGATTTTCTACCATGGTCTCTCCCTGGTGATACCTCTTATTTATTGGTCTTCTCTTTTTATTCATAATGGCATTATAGGGTATAGGAACATGGGGTAGGCAGGCCTTGGTCCCATAGCCTTAAACTGTCAAATCTTTTACCAGCAACTCCAGGGTGCTTTGGAAAGGCATTAGTGTCTCTGCGCCAGGCTGCAGGATTGCACGTGTTACTTGGATGCTTCTGTGACCGTCCTAGGAAGTACAGTCATAGATAACATCACGTGAGCACTTGCCACGAGCCAGACCCCGTGCTTGTACCTTTTTCATGTATCATGTTATTAAATTAACATAATCTTTCCAGGCCTGTGCATATAATTTCAGTGGCAGTTTCTGGGTGGGTTCCAGTGCTAAAAATACAGCATGACAACATTGGTACCAAAGATTTGAAAATGCTACCCATACTCAGATTGCCAGCCCGTCCCTTCACAGAGCACTTATTCCCATGGGATACTTAAGACGCATTCTCTTTTCCTTCTTCTCTTTCAGAATCTCTTTTGTCAATTTGGTATTCCATGAGTTATTTATTTGTCCCACTATGGTCCCTTCTACCCCCAGATCCAATGTCTTCCATTGTAACCAATGCAAATGAGGGACCTTGGGGAAAGGTGAGGGAACAGAAATCATCGAAGTAGAGCTGAGTTCATGCTGAGTGGAAGGAGTGACCACACACAGACCACACCTTCCATGCCGCGCGTGTGTCAGCGTACACACACACACACACACACACACACAAAACGGCTGCCCTCGCACACCCTTCAGGGCCAAGAAACCAGATTGAGGGAGAGCATAATGTAGTACTGGTTCTCTACTGTGCCCACGTTGTGCGTTCAGTAAACGTGTGCTTAGGATGATGACTATGATAATATTATTTTATGAAGGCATATCAGCAAACTCAGAACTAGTACACACCCTGAAAAATCCTACCCAGGTATCACGTAGCGTGTTTTTATATTGCATTCGTGTATTTTTCACAGCTTTATTGATATATGATTTACATAACATAAAGTTCACCCATTTCAGGTGTATGGTTAAATGGTTTTTAGCATATTTACCGAGTTGTAAGCCATCACCTTACGTCTAATTTTAGAGCATTTTCATCACCCCCAAAAGAAACCCTGTTTCCATAGCAGTCATTCCCCTCACCACCCCACTCCCCAGCCTTGGGCCACTACTCTTTCTTTCTCCGTAGATTTGTCTGCTCTGGATATTTCACATAGATGGAATTTTAGAATGTGGCCTTTGGTGACTGGCTTCTTTCACTCAGCATAATGTTTTTTGAAGTTCATCTGTGCTAGAGTGTGGATCAATACTTCATTCCTTTTAATGCCTGGGTAATGTTATGTTGTATGGACAGACCACATTTTGTGTGTCCATTCACGTGTTGATGGACATTTGGGTGGTTTCTATTTTTTTACTATTATAAGTCTGAACATTCATGTACATGCTCGCATGGACATAGGTTTCAGTTCTCTTGCGTGGGTATCTTCGAGTGGAATCGCTGGGCCAAATGGTCACTCTGTGTTGAACTTTTTGAGTGACTACCCAATTGTTTTTCGAATTGGCCACACAATTTTACATTCCCATCAGCAATGTGTGAGGGTTCTAATTTTTTCACATCCTTGCCAACGGTTGTAATGATGCACATAGCATTTTTAACCTGTCTTTTACTTAAGGATTTACCCAAATGTAGCTAAATTCTGATGCCCAGCCATGTGTGTGTGTGATGGGTCCAAATAGAGTTCAGGCATTCATTTGACAAACATTTAGTCAGCATCTGTTGTGTATCAGGATCATGGCCATTCAGGACCCACTGAAGTCAGGGTGATTGTGGTCGTATGGAGATGGACAAGCACGCCAATGATGAAGGTCCTGCCCACCTGCCAGGTTCATGGCAGAAGTGGCTTTGGAAGCATAAAGGAGAGCATTCATTCTGAACTACACAGGACAGTGTTCTGGGAGGGGGGATGCTCAAGTCTTAAAGTCTTAAGGAATCTTAAAGAAGGAAAAGAAGAGTTGGTCAAAGTGGAGGAGTTGGCTGGGGAGAAGGAATTTCAGGAAGAACAGACACTTGCCTAGAAGGTTCTGGAGCTTCGTAAGTTTGAAGGGAAAGGTTGTGGCTTTGGAATAATGGTCCAGAAAAGATGCTAGGAAGGTAGGCAAGAACATAAGCACCTTGTACTTCATGCCAGGCATTTTAATATTATCCTAAAGTCATGTTGCTAGAGATGGATTTTGAGGAAGGCAGTAATAGAATTGGGTCTTCATTTGGGAGGCCACCCCGGCAGCAAGGTAGGGAATGTCAGCTGGAGGGATAGATAACAGGGGCAGGGAGGCTGAGGGCTCTGCCTGGATGTCATGAAGGCCTGGCTCAGCCTCGTGTGGGAGGTGGTCTTGGGGGGTGTGCTGTGTTTTCTGGGGGAGCTGCAGTTGTTTAAATGGCCACCCCGCCAAAGGCCCTTCCACAAAAGGCAGGTCTATAAGGGAAGTCAGGGGCAGCCTGCAAGCCCCTCAGAGCCCAGCTGCATGGCCCTGCCAGAGCCTCAGCCAAACCCCAGTGAATAAAGGTCTTTGGTTGTAAGTGCCCTGCTTTCACCTGCCGGGCCTACCCCTGAGGTACAGTCAGGGCAGGGGGCGGTCTGAGCTAATCCACTAACGTGTCTCAGACCACCTCCCTTTCAGCACAGAGTCCCCAGTTCTCACTTGGGAAGAGAGACCCTCATTCTGCTTCATCTTGTGGCCTCTGCTATGTTAGGGAGGCTCTTTGCCTCCAAAGTCCTACATCCCATCCCCCTGAACAGGGTCAGGGTTATGGTACGAGGGCCCCAATACAGAGCTGGACAGCAGTCCCCAGAGCCCAGTCTTCTTGATGTTAATGAAAATTACCTTATAGGGACGCCTGGGTGGCTCAGCTGGTTAAGCGACTGCCTTTGGCTCAGCTCATGATCCCAGGGTCCTGAGATCAAGCCCCGTATCGGGCTCCCTGCTCAGCGGGAAGTCTGCTTCTCTCTGCCCCTCTTCCTCTCCTCCTCTCAAATAAATAAATAAAATCTTCTTTTTAAAAAAGAAAAAATTACCTTATACATAAATTTTTAAACATTTTTAGAATTGTATACATTGTACACCTTAAACTTACACAATGTTATGTGTTAATAACTCAAAAGCTGGAAAAATAAATAAAAATATTTTTAAATGTATATGTACATTTCTCCTACTTTATGCATTCACACACTCCTTTTGAGGTAGCTCTGAAAAATAATCCTCTGATGAACTCATCAGTAGCTGATTTCCACCTGGCCGTCATTGAGGAAATATTAAATGGTTAAACATTTTAAAATGTTTTTATCTTATCTCATTTTTAAGTGAAATATAACACAAATCTTATGTCCAAAACTCAGAACTTTTTTTCCTTTAATTTTTGTTTCACTTTTAAGTAAACTCTGCACCCAACATGGGGCTTGAACTCACATCCCTGAGACCAAGAGTCGCACGCTCTACGGACTGAGCCAGCCAGGCGGCCCTAGAGCTCAGTGAACTTTTACATATAATCATCCAGATTGACAATCATCCCAGACATTTCCCTGTGTGTCTTCAAACTTACCCTCCCTTCCAAAAGGTTACTGCTGTTATTCCAACTTTTAACACCGTAATCTTGAGCTTCAGCTGGAATCATACTTTGTGCACTATGCGTCTGGCTATTTGGCTCAACGTAATGTCTGTGAGCGTCATAGATGCTCTTGCATGTACCAGCAGTTTGCTTTTCTTCATTGCTGTGTGGTACTCCATTGTGTGAATAAACCACAATTTGCCTGTTTTCCTGCTGATGCACTTTTGAGCTCCTGTTATGTGTAAAGCTGTTGTGAATGTTCTAGTACAGCTTTTTGGTGGCCAGATGCATCCATTTCACCCAGAAATCGAATTGTTGGGTCAAAGGTAGGCATATGCTTAACTCTGTAGCTAGTCATAGGTATTGCTGAGCAGTTGTCCAAAGTTGTTGAAACAATTGACACACCCAGAAATGGGTTGGACTGTGGGGAAAAAAAAAAAATGTTTCTGTTAAGGTTATAGAATGTAAGGCCAGAGAAAAAATACAATGCAATGGCACAAATCTAGCTTTAAATCACATTTTTAAAAAGATTTTATTTGTATATTTGACAGAGCGAGAGAGGGAACACTAGCAGGGGGCATGGCAGAGGGAGAAGCCAGTTTCCTGCTGAGCAGGGAGCCTGATGCGGGGCTTGATCCCAGGACCCCGATGCGGGGCTTGATCCCAGGACTCCGGGATCATGATCTGAGCAGAAGGCAGATTCTTAAAGACTGAGCCACCCAGGTGCCCCTTTAAATCACATTTTTGAGAGCCGCCTGACTGGCTCAGTTGGTAGAGCATGCAACTCTTGATCTTAGGGTCGCGAGTTCAAGCCCCACAGTAGGTATAGAGATTACTTAAAAATAAAATCCTTAGGGGCGCCTGGGTGGCACAGTGGTTAAGCGTCTGCCTTCGGCTCAGGGCGTGATCCCGGTGTTGTGGGATCGAGCCCCACATCAGGCTCCTCTGCTATGAGCCTGCTTCTTCCTCTCCCACTCCCCCTGCTTGTGTTCCCTCTCTCGCTGGCTGTCTCTATCTCTGTCGAATAAATAAATAAAATCTTTTAAAAAAATAAAACCCTTAAAGAATAAATCAATCAGTCACATTTTTGACATGTGAATAAGTGAGCTATCGTTTTCGCATTTCTTTACATTGCAAGTCCCTTTCTGATTGAGATGTATATAATTCACTCTTTTAATTAACTGTACACTTCAGGGGTATTTAGTAATTCATGAAAGTGATGCAATTCCCACCGCTGTCTAATTCCAGAATGTTTCATCACCCCACAGGAGCCCTTTTATCCACTAGTAGTCACTCCAACCCCTGGCAACCGCTAATCTTGCTGTCTCTATGGATTTGCCTGTTCTGGACATTTCCTCTACATGGTGGTTAAACTTTTATGTTACCATTTCTTTGATATGGTTTGTTTGGTTTTTTTTTTTTTCAGGATCCTAAGCACTTCAAGTCAGAGAAGACAGGACGGGGACAATTAAGGGAAGGTTGGAGAGATAGTCATCAACCCATCATGTGTTCCTACAAGCTGGTGACCGTGAAGTTCGAGGTCTGGGGGCTTCAGACCAGAGTGGAACAATTTGTACACAAGGTAAGTGAATAAATGGCAGTTCCTAGGCTGTGGACACAGGGACTGTCTTTACCATAAGCTGAGTGCACAACACACAACACACCTCATTTCTCATTCTGTGACCTCCACGTCTGTTGGTTAAGTATATTCAGGAAGTTAGGTTTTCAGTACTAAATACTTCTCTTTGGCATCAGACTAATGTAGTTGCAGACAGAAGTACTTGTACTTGGTACTCAGGTACTTGGGTTCCAGGCACAGGGCTGATGTGTGTATGCGGCCCCTGAGATAATTCTCACTCAAAAGATCCTGCAAATATAGGGGCTCCTGGGGGACTTAGTCGGTTAAGCTTCTGACCCTTGATTTCGGCTCAGGTAATGATCTCAGGGTTGTGAGATCGAGCCCCACATCAGGCTCCATGCTGGGCATGAAGCCTGCTTAAGATTCTCTTTCTTCCTCTTCCTCTGGCCCTCCCTCCCCGCTCATGTGTTCCCTCTCTCTTTCTCTCTCTCAAAAAAAAGGGGGGGGGAGTCCTGCAAATATAGACACCTAAGGTAAGACACCCCAAGAAATCCCAGTGGTCCTTTAGATAGGGCACCTCAGTATTTCTGATCATTTACTAATTCTGTTTCTAAAGAATTATTAACAAACTCAAAACACAGATGTCAATTATATGCCCACTTTAGCTAAACACGTTCATTTTCTCGCAGGAACAGGACTTAGTGATGATTTACGTTTGTTAGGGGCGTCTGACATGACCCTTACCCTCATGGAAACAAATGGAAAATGCAATGTTGAGCATTGCCTTTTGTAACGCCTCCATTTTCATAAAAATAAATACTCCCCAAGTTGTCTCTACATTCCAGATAGGCTGGATATCTGTTTATTTTTTCACTTAAAATCTGATAAAGAATAGCTTTCTGAAATTCTTTCGGGGGCCCTGGAATTTAACCGTAATGCACTGAGCTTTGTATTACTTAGATGGATTTGTCTGCTGAGGTTGGAGGCCTATTGGCAATAAGGTGTATAAATTTTTGAGGTCCAAGGAATAGATTGAACTTGGGCTCATTTTGATAGCAAACTCTAGAACATATTTGAGGGCTTTGGTGTTCTTTTAAACGGAGAAGTATGTCGATCTGCTCCTGTAGTTGTGCTCCAGAACGCATTCTGCCCAACCGGAAGCAGGAGCCGAGTGAGACACACAGAAATCAAATTTTGGGGGACCGCGTGTTTACCTGCTGTGTCCCAAGTTATTAAGCAGAAAGATGCTCCCAGAGTATATATCTTCTAGCCTCAGCTCTGTGTTTGGCGTAGGCTCTATCTTCTGTGACTTCCGATAACATCTCCCCCCCCCTTACTTTTTTTTTTTTTTTTAAGATTTTATTTGTTTATTTTAGAGAGAGAGAGAGCAAGAGGGGAGGGGCAGAAGGAGAGGGAGAAAGAGTCCCAAGCAGACTCCACACTGAGCACAGAGCCTGAGATCATGACCTGAGCCAAAACCAAGAGTCAGGCGCTTAACCAGCTGAGCCACCCATGCACCCCACCGCACCCCCTTATTTTTTAACCCAAAATGATCTCTTACTAGGCCACTATATTAGTGCACTTAGTATATCATCCTTTCACAAGGCATATTTAGATTTCCATAGGGCTGGCTCACTGTGTTTCTTTTCTCACAGGTGACTTTGGCTAGTTTTGAGATTCTGTTTCTTTAAAATATCTGTAGGGGGGCGCCTGGGTGGCACAGCGGTTAAGCGTCTGCCTTCGGCTCAGGGCGTGATCCCAGCGTTATGGGATCGAGTCCCACATCAGGCTCCTCCGCTGTGAGCCTGCTTCTTCCTCTCCCACTCCCCCTGCTTGTGTTCCCTCTCTCACTGCCTGTCTCTATCTCTGTCGAATAAATAAATAAAATCTTAAAAAAAAATAAAAATAAAAAAATAAAATAAAATAAAATATCTGTAGGAATTATGCTCTAGGAAAAGGCCTTCCTATTGCCCATTTCCAAATATAAGGAAGTGTTATCAACACCCCCAAAACACACCTGCTCTGGCACATGAGTTGCTAATGAATATATGAGGCTAGTATTTACATGGTTTTGAAGTACCAGGGCCGCCTTTCTCTGAACACCTTTGTTTTTAAGAATCTATTCACAGTTAAGGGGGGAAAAATGTTCGAAAGCGAACCATTAGCACATTATTGAATTCTTGTTTCCAGCAGACAGCTGTGTTGTGCTTAATGTAATAGGGTATATTTTACTGATGCCCCAATGCTGTTCTTTTCATTTCCATGAATTTGACACAGTCAGCACTCAAGTGGGTACGGTTTCAAGTTGTTTCTTATTTTCATGACATATTTCCTCCTTCCGCATCGTAAAAGCTTCACTAGCTATCCAGAGGCAGGGAGAAATAAACACATCATTATAAGTGCTTCCCTTGTTTCTGCAAATTCACCAGATTAAAATCTTTCATTTACTGAAACGTGCCTGAACCTTTCACAAGAGGTTTTTGACCATCGCCGGGTTTGTTTGGCAGGAAGAAAGGAATGTTGAAGGGAGTACGTGAGTATCCAGGAAACATAAAATGGCATATTTATAGAGGACTCCACGAATACCATAAAATTAAAGCACGTGAACAGCGTTACACACACACACACACACAAACTATATATCTTTCTTAGTCTTCTAAGGCCATTTTGTGTCACCATAAGAAACAATTTCATTCCTTTTATCTCTAGTCAGGCTTCTCATTCCCATTATGTTCTATTCTAGTTGAGGCCTCGATTTTATCTCTGTCAGTAATAGTTGACTAACCTGCCTTTTCCCCCTTCTGCTCATGAAAGTCACGCCCAAAAAGATATTTACTTATCTTGTGTCCCACACCTTCAATAATGGGGAAAAAAATTGACCAATATTTAGGATATTTATTTTATCAGAGAAGAACAGGTGCTCTCTGCTTAGAAGTCACTTGCTACCCAGAACAGCATTCTTTTTTTTTTTTAATGATTTTTTATTATATTATGTTAGTCACCATACAGTACATCCCTGGATTCCGATGTAAAGTTCGATGCCCCGTTAGTTGCGTATAACACCCAGTGCACCATGCAATACGTGCCCTCCTTACCACCCATCACCAGTCTATCCCATTCCCCCACCCCCCTCCCCTCTGAATCCCTCAGTTTGTTTCTCATAGTCCATAGTCTCTCATGTTTCATTCCCGCTTCTGATTACCCCCCCTTTCTTTATCCCTTTCTTCCCCTACCGATCATCCTAGTTCTTATGTTCCATAGATGAGAGAAATCATATGATAATTGTCTTTCTCTGCTTGACTTATTTCACTTAGCATTACCAGAACAGCATTCTTGATTTCCCAAATTCATGACCTCCTAGAGCCAGTTAAAGACACCCTTCCACAAAGGAAAAGTTGAACCTCTTTCAGGTAGAGATAAATGAACAGGCACGCCTGGGAGGCTCAGTCGGTGAAGCGTCTGCCTTCGCCTCAGGTCACGATCTCAGGGTCCTGGGATCGAGCCCTGTGTTGGGTTCCCTGCTTGGCAGGGAATCTGCTTCTCCCTCTCCCTCTGCCCCTCCCCATGCTCATTGTCTCCCTCTCTCTCTCTCTCAAATAAATAAATGAAGATAAATAAATAAAGATAAATAAATAAAAAGATAAATGAAGAGAAAAATCTCAAGGTGGTTAGCCTAGAGATTCATTGCAGTCACTGCTGTATGCCTGCCACGCAGTTGTCCTTAGTGTATGCACATTCCCAGCCCAACTTCCAATAAAGGGGAAGAGATAATTTACAGCAAGTATAGCACCATGAAAGGGCTGAGCAGGGGAGCGAGCCCGTTATCTGTGTATGTGAGACTGTATTTGCCATCACATGGACAGAGGGATTGAGAAATTTATAACTGCCAGGATTCCTAGAATTGGGAACAATCTGTTTTCCAGGTAGCTTTAACCAAATATGGTATTATTTCAACTTCCTTCTTTTGCTTTTTTAGGTGGTCCGGGACATTCTGCTGATTGGACATAGACAGGCTTTTGCATGGGTTGATGAGTGGTATGGTAAGTCAACTTCCCCAAAATAACTTTCAGAACAACTGCATAACATGTTGATTTGGGCTTCAGTCCATCTGGTTTCAAATGCTACCTAGAAAGACAACAACAAAGGCAGGACTGTTACCCCCTGAAATGGAAATAGCGTTGTATGTGAAACATAATGGGGGGGCATGTAATGATAGAAGCTTGGTCGAAAATAACCATGATACAGCTGACCTTTGAACAACACAGGTTTGAACTGTGCGAATCTGCTTATATGCAGATTTTTGTCCAGTAAGTATAGTACTATAAATGTGTTTTCCTTATGCTTTTCTTTTTTTTCTCTCTTTCTGGTGATTTTCTTAATAACATTTTCTTTTCTCTAGCTTTATTGTAAGAATAGAGAACTGATTACATAAAACATAGAGAATATGTGTTAATCCATTGCTCATGTTATCAGTGAGGCTTCTAGGTAACACTAGGCTATCGTAGTTAAGTTTTGGGGGAATCAACAGTTACACGTGGATTTTCGATTCGGTAGGGGAGAGGGTGTGTGTTGGCACCCCTAATGCTCTCATTGTTCAAGGGTCAACTGTACCTAGTTATTGACTAGTAAGTAGGACCTCAGTACATTTGATGCTGGCATACCTGATAACATAGGCTCCATAATTCTCTCTTGGGTACGTTTCAAACCCATCCTGATTTATCCCAAACTTTGATTCAAGATCAAAACTGTCTGAAGCATCGTATGGAGTAAAAGCAGTCCTTTGATTCAGAGAACACTTGAAACACTCCCTCACCAAAAACATAAGGATTCTGCAAGAATTCAAAGCCAGAGGCATAGGTGCCCCTCCATCCTAACTGAGACTATTGTGGCTTTTTTCCTTCCTTCCTCCCTCCCTCCCTTCTTTCCTTCCTTTCATTTCATGATTCTTTCTTTTCATGATTTGGGAGGAGTGAAACAATTTCTGCACATTTCCAGTAAATGAAAATAAGGTTTGCTTCATCCCATGATGGATGGACCACCCTTTCCAGATCCTAAGTACTGTCGTTTGGTCCCCACGAATCTTCTGCATTCCCAGAATCAGCCATCAGAAGCTGGTGTCCTTGACTATAAATAGAAACGAACATACCCAGTCGGTGACTTGGGTTAGATCTGATCGTCTAATGAAATGCCCTCCTCCTTGGCCTGTTCCTGAGTCACATTGAATTTGTCCCGAATGTAACCTAGATTGCATTTTGGTGCTTTTCTGTCATTGTTCCACCAATTCCTGCCTCCTCTTAGCAGAAGGTATCACGTTTAAAGTGAAAAGCTACGTTGGACTGAACGGGTGAAGACAACGATATTGGTAGCTGTTTCTGGGCCACATTTAAAAGACGTGGTTCTGGAGGGTTTTGGTTTTGTGTTTTTTGTTTTTGCATTTTTCCCAGATCCGCATCTTCTGAAGGGCACATGCATCTTCCTGGGTTTGTCCAAAGGCGGACCTCTGGAAGAGATTTCTTTTGAAAGGTCGTCATCTGCTCTTTCTTACCGCACACCCCTAGAATGCTGCTGGCTTGCCGCGTTTTCATGACGTCTCCCCGGGACCTATCTGTGGTTGTCTTTGTGAGGCAGGTAGAGGGAAAGTTGGCTGTGATGACTTTCCCTGATTATGAAACAAATGTTTCTGGTTGGTTTGTTTTTTTTTTTCCCCCAGGGGAGATTTTCTCAGATTCTTAGAAAGGGAGCAGAGACACAAAACCCTTAAGAACTACTGGTCTCTCCCAACTTGGGCTCCTCTAAGCTCCTGGTGTCCTTGCCACCAACACTAAGGGAATAGCAAAAGGATATGCAAAGTCTAATTGGCAAGTGAATGGGGACCTCAATGGCCAAGAATCTGCCGCTTTGAAGACCAGGAGACAGGGCGCTTTGATAGATTTCTCTCTGGTGCCAGAATGCCATAGAGGACTTTCCAGAAAGGGTGGCTGGTTCCTGATTAAGAGGGCAAAACGCGGCAAGCCTGTTGATCAGAAAAGAGGGTTTGAGCACAGGTAGGATATAGAAAAAAACAAAACAAAAACGTGGGTGGGCATCCAGTAAGTGAACAGCTCATGTACAAAAAATGGAGGCAGACTCTTTTCTCTCACGCCAGGGGCAAGAAAGACTGAAAGACTTTTAGTCCAAAAAAAAAAAAAAATCCTCAGACTATTACAAGGGCCCAAAGCTAGACTAATGCATCAGAGGAAAATAGAGGCCTCCAGTCCTGGAGAGCTCTCAGAGGAGAGCTACCTGTTTACTCAGGATGGCTTAGGTGGACACATTAACAACTCAAGGAGGCTGTTCACAAAAGGCCTTTCTGTATCTGAGTGCAGAAAAATAGTGTGTGGTTTAGTGGATCTGGATCGTGGGGGAGCTGTGTACTCCCCAGAGAAGGTCTCCTCCCCCCCCCCATACACAATCTTCACTCCAACCAAAACAAGCAGCCTTTTCACTCAGCAAGGGGGTCTAAGAACATGCCATCAATTTCATGTAAATTACTGGCATCCTTGCCCCCAGCCGAGCTGCTTGCCCGGAAAACACTGGCTTCTTCCTTACACAGATGCACACACTCAGTCAATCAAATGAATGGAAATAGCGCTGCCCACAGCCTGCCTTCTCAGCCCCTTATTGGAGGTAACGCTAGGACTGTGGGCCTCTCAGGGAAATGGGTGTGTCCCTGTTCATCTTCAGTTTGAGCTCCCTGAAGTTGCGTATTTTTCTTTGGTCTGTATGGGCTCAGTGAGGCTTGCATTAGTCAACATGGAAAAGGTCCAAAGTTGAAAAAAACAAAAAAACCTTTTCCTGTAGTTTATGGCTCTGGTGCAAAGTGAGGTCCCCAGGCCAGCAACATCAGCTCCCACTTCGGTACTTGTTAGAAATTCAAATTCACAGGCTGCACTCCAAACCTGAATCAGATACTCTGGGGGCGTAGCCCAGCAATCTGTGTTTTAACAAGCCCTCCAGATGATTCTGGTTTAAGTTTAAGAACTTTAAATCAGGTTAGATTGTACGGACAGTTTAATTCAGTCCAAACAGATTAGAGAACGGTAGATGTCTTCTGGGCCAACTGGTAAGCTCCAGTGCCTTGCGAGAATTAGAATGACATCCCTCTGGGCAAATTCAGGAGGTGCTCTTGGTTTAGGGCTGAATCTTAGTCCCATTGTCCTCCTGATTATGTGTTCTTACCACATACAACCTACCTCATAGGCAGTGGCACGCCTCCATGTCTTTCGCCCTAATTAAGCTAACCACCTCTAGTGCTTAATTAAGAAGAAGGAAAAAAAAAAAAAAGGACATTGTAAATGGTGGTTGATCTTCTCTTACCAGAGGATTAATTTGTATCATTTCTGAGTTTGAGCATATGGCTGTCACATAACTAATTCCCTCAACAAATTTTATTCTGCTCATGTTCTTGTAAAGTATAACCATATCCATTGTTGGAGGAGTTGAGGTTTTTTTCTTTTTTTCCCCCAAAGCCTTGATTGGTCTTTATCCATGAGCCTTGGGTCTCTCCTGCATGACTGGAACACTAATCAGAGAAGAAACAGCACATTTCAGAAGATGGGGTGATAGGGGGGCAGATAAAAATAGGCAGCCCAGCTTCACAAAAACATAGTTTTGCTTTACAAATCTGACAGTATTTTGGGAGAGGAACAAAGGATTGCCAGAGGGAGGCTGTGATTGAGTGGAACCTCACGAGCGTCTTTGAAATCCAGACCCTTCCAAAAAAAGTATAGGGGGGTAGTTATGGCTAGTACAGATGAAAGTCCCTCATGAAAATGACTTAGAAATTGTTCTGGAATCCCTAGAGCAGACCTAATAACGAATGAAGCAAGCTCAAGGTGGAGAAAGAAGCCTACTTAGGGACTAGCGTTAGCTGGTTGACTTTGCCAAGCCAGCATTGTCCAGTGGCCTCCATGTTCCTGAAATATGAATTTCAGTGCCATGCTGTTAAGCAACATTTTATATGTGTGTGCTTAATGCTCATTTTTCTGGGGAGGGAACGCATAGCTTCTCATCAGATTTTCAAAGGGATCTGTGACTCTCCTTTACCTCCCCAAATGAAGAACTATGAAAACAATCATAACTGTACATTGCAATTCTAGATCTTACTGGTCTGAATTAAATGGAATGGGTATTCACCAAGACTTGAGGATTGGCTACTTTCACTACAAAAAAGTGGAGCCACCCCTAAGCTATTTATGACAAGCATGTATTGAATTTATAATCATTGTAAAGAGTTTAAAAAAAAAAAAAAGCACTTCCCAAAGGATGACTTCCATTTTGCCAGGGCCAAAGGAGTATCCAATCTCATTCACGGTTGCCGGAGCCTTCCCCCTACCCCTAACCCAACTGCTTGTTCAGGACATCCATTTTGACTTCGTATAAGGAAAAATTACTTCTGTTTAGGTCGAGTATCCAAGAAGTGGAGAGAAAATGTTTGTAGAAGGAAATAAACATGTGGCATTGGGCAGGTCATTGAATTAATGTATATAACTCTTTCATTAAAATTTTATCAGCTGCAGCTGTGTAATACAATGAAGGAAAATTCTTGCTTGCAGACATTGTGTTCCATGCCATCTGTAGTTTCTCTGTATGTTCTGCTGACTTCTATCCTTTCAGATATATGATCTTGCCTCCACAAACTGTGAAGTCAACCTGCCTTCTTTAAAAAATGAAGTGATTGAAAGAAAATTGCCACCATAAACAAAGTTGAAAGACTAGGACAAGATCTTTGTGACATCGGTAGCCAACAGAGAATTAATATCTACAATGTATAAAGAGGTCCTATAAATAAAAAATCCAGCAACTCAATAGAAAAAAAGGTAAAGAACATGAATAGGTAAACCGTAGAAAAACCACAAATGGCCGATAACCTTAGTATTAATCACAAGAAATATTATGAAAACAATATATGACATTTGTTCATCTGATAGCAAAAAATTTAAACTAGTGGTAATATCCAGTTTTGGATAAGGTGGGAGAACAAATAAACAGTTTCTGTAAAAATAAGTACAAATAACCTACGATCCAGCAATTCCACTTACAGAAATTCATTCTTAAGAAATAGACAGTGTTCGTGAACATAAGTACCAAGCTGTTCAGTGTAATGTTGTTTATAAAAGCTAGAAATTAGTCTCAGTATAAATGTTTATTAACAGGAATATGTCAAATAAATTATGATACACCCGTGCTATGAATATTGTTTGCAACAGTTAAGAATAAGGTAGTTCTGGGGCATGCAGCTGGCTCAGTCAGAAGAGCATGCAGCTCTTGGTCTAAGGGTGGTGAGTTCGAGCCCCACATTGGGTGTAGAGATTACTTCAATAAACAAACTTAAAAGGAAAAGAAGAATAAGGTAGTGCTTTATATTACCAGTATGGAAATATGTATATGTATAGGGGGAAAAACAAGTCAGAACAGTATATGTGAGGGCTCCTGGCTGGCTCAGGCAGAAGAGTGTACAACTCTTGATCTTGGGATCATAAGTTCAAGCCCCACACTGGGTGTAGAGATTACTTAAATAAAACTTTAAAAAATACATTAAAAAACTAAAAAATAAAAAGGACAATAGGTATAGTAAAAATGGGGTAGTATACCATAGTATGCTTCCATAAATTTAAAAATAAATGAGACTATCTGTGTGTGCAGTAATATACATGTAAATTCATAGGAAAAAATCTGGCAGCCTGTACCTCAAACTCAACATTGGTTACATCCAGAAGGAATAAGATTAGTGGGAGAGGTTAAAAAGAATTAAACTCTTTTCTCAACAAAAATCAGTACTATTTGAATTATTTCTCTGGAACATAATTCATGTATTACTTGAGTGATTCAATAAATAATCATTGAAACCCATATTTTATTTTAAAAAAAAAGCAGAAAATGGTTGAAACCGACCAAGACTCATAGAGTGGAGGTATATTTTGTTCTTAAATGAAAGCTTTTAGGGGTACCTGGGGGGCTCAGTCAGTTAAGCATCTGCCTTCGGCTCAGGTCATGATCCCAGGGTCCTGGAATCGAGTCCTGCATCAGGCTCCCTGCTTGTACTCTCTCACTCTCTGACAAATAAATATAAATAAATATTAATTAATTCAAATAAAAGCTTTTAGTTCATGGTTGAGGAAATCAAAGCAGATTCCTCAATTAACAAATCCCCCAGGGCCAGAGCTTCCTGGACAAAACTGGACTAGTTGTAGAGTTGGAGGTGCCGACCTCAGCCCAGTCACCTGGCAGAGAAGGGTCTACTCAGGCCACATGACCTCCACGTGGCTGGGGCAGGAGAAATAGGATCAGCTCTCCCCTCATCTGAAAGAGGGTAAGAGAGGGAAAGAAATGCGCTCACAAGAGGGCAAAGAAAGGAGATCTTGTGCCACTGAGGTCTAATAAGGAGGGGATTCATACCCCCAGCCTACTTCCCAGTGCTGATCCGGTCAGTTACAGACATAGATACAAAGATATAGACAGCCTCCAACAGCCTCCTGTCGGAGATACTGTGGCGTACCTTCCTTACCAGCAGAAATAACGTACTACTTACCATGTTCTCTGAAATCAGGGAATTAGCCTGGTGTTCCTTGTTTAAAAGCTTTTATCTGAGAAACCTTCTTTCCGAAAAGTAAATTATGACCTTTGAAATCTGTGTACTAAGGGGTGATCATTTATTAGTTTCTTCGCAAAATAATTGATGTAAGTTTCCTTGAAGAGTATCGTTGATGCACATAAGTAGTTGTTTGCTGGAAGCAGAGAGGTCTGAACCTAAACTGTTAGAATTCACTCTCTGATCATTGAAAATCAGTCCATAATGAAGACGAACCATCCCTGAAAGTATAATCTCTCATTGGGCAATGCAACTGAATTTACTAAAAAATTGATTCCTATAGAGATGTTGAGGTAATATACTTCGCAGAAGCAAGACATAATACGTTTTACCTGATAACCTAAATAGGAATACTTTCACTTGATTAGGCTTTCCATGAATTACTAAGGAATATTGAAAATATTTACATCATTTCCATAAGCATGTATGATACGTGAGGAGAACTGAGGATTCAGACCAATGTATTTTCCTTCCTCAGTAAGGACCCGATTATCACCATCTTTTAGAGAACGACCTTACTAGAAATGTTCATTCTTATGTGGTCTCATTGGGAGATTTTTTTCTTTGCGCTGCAATTTTCTGAAACTTTGTTTCATAACTCTTCCATTTTAACAACAACAACAAAAAAAGGATGTTTCTGGAATGAGCTGAAATTCTAGAAAACTATATTTTCTCCTTACCAATTCCAAACTGGGGGTATTTGACCCCAAATAATAGATTTTAAATAAGGTTCTTTTTTTCATTCTTATGCAAGTACTAGCATATTTGATGTAGAAAATACAAACAGAGAAGAAAATGAAAATTATAATTCCAACTCCTCAAAACAATCACTGTTAACATTGTAAAATGTATCCTTTTAGTCTTTTTAAAATGTATATAATGCTTTTCTGACAGAGATGATTTCATATAATGTGTAGAGTTGTTTTACCTCCTATTTTTAACAATACGCCAAGGACACTTCTCTGTGGTGTTAAATATTCCTTCTACAGCACTTTTTAATGGTTCCGTAGTACCGTCTGTCCCCTGGGCTCTTTCCCATTTTTCACTATTATGAACAAGGCAGTAATGCCTATCTTCGTTGTTAAATCCTTCTTCACATCTACAAAATTGAGACATCTTTGAAAGCACACAGTCACACAGTTTAAGCCCTTCTCTTAACATTGAGCTAATTAAAGATAAAGAACGATTTCTGTTGGGATTTACTAGAACAAAGAAACTAAAATGCCTTTGTTTTCGTTTTCCAAATTACTGTCATGCCAGTGGCGGGGGCAGGGGGGTGAGGGGGGGATGGAGGGCAGAAAGTGTCTAATGAACGTATGTATAGAGAAATTTCTCTAAATCTTAAACTTCTGGCTTAAAAATGACCTCAGTATTCATTCCAGGTGTATTGTGTTTAAGAAATTTTGATAACCAGCCTTTGGAATTAAAGTGATTGCACTGAACGAATATGCTGTTATTGTTAACTAAGATACATTTGTTCTAATTACAAAGCAGCCTGTGTTTGTTGCTTTCCAGTTACCTCGATGAAAAGCATGCTCTTTGCTTGGCTAGACTGCTGCTTAGCATCCTTGAGACTTACATTGCTTATGGACAACATTTGTGATCTACGGGTTTTGGGGTGTGGGGGCTTGGGCATCATCAGCTAAATAAAATAGCCCAGGTCTGGATTTAGAGCCGCCCTCCCTCTTGGCCCCAGACCACACTGAACTGAATCATAAAGTTCTGGCACGCGTGCCCTGTGGAAATGAAGAGAATCTCACATGACATACATGGATTGATATAAAAAGACACCAAACCACATGATGCAGGAAATACTTAGGGAAAAATTTCCAGCTGTGAATGCCCGCTCTAAATCCCCACCAAGCTAATTCGCCATCAGGGTGGTCGAATAACCAATTATTCAAGCATCCCTTCCTTGTGGAGAGGCATGAAGTTAAATTCTGCCATGACCGCAACAGAGAAATGCCTGTCTGGGAAAACTGCTGATAGAATGTTGTCAAGTAACCAAAGAGCAGGTGGGGAGTGGAGGATAAAACAGCAGACGTAGTTCAAGTGAGAATAATTGTTATTTGTATGCATTTCGTATGCCGAAGATGGATGGGTTCTTTGTTTAACCACAGTTTCTCGTTGGTTGGATTTAGACAGGGTTTCTCAGCTGGGCACCATGGACATTTTGAACCTGGTACCTCCCTGTTGAGAATGGGCATTGGTAGGTTTTTCTAAGACCTCCCGGTCCTCTAGCTACTGGATACCAATAGCTCTGCCACCCCAGTTGTGACCACCAAAATCTATCACAAGATTGTCCCCCATTGGGAACCACTGGATGGAAGAGATCGTTATCCTGAAATGCTGAAAAACTACAGACTCAGGCCCAAAATCATAATGTCATGTGCCATTTTATTTATAGATCAGTGTGGGTGGAAGTAGAGCCAGCCATCTCCAAGCTGTTAGACTAGACTTGAAGTTCGATATAGACCCGCACTCTCTGACACTATGAATTCTGTGCAGAGATACGGCTCCGTGCGAGCATTGCAACCAAGTATCCCTGGTACTGGTAAACCTCTGCCTTCTATGTCCTGCCTCCTGTAGTAGCAATGAAAGTGTCCTTTCTCTTGTCCAATGCATTGATTTAAAGAAATCTCCAAATCTATTTTGAAAGGTATCTGGAAGGTAAGTATTAAAGCAAACAAACCTGACCCTGTCCCCCCTAATGGGATCTTCTAAGAATGCTTTAGGAGATCTCAGGCTATGGCTCTGCCCACGTGCTAATACTTTCCACCCATCTAGCTCACTTTACAAGATTCACCCCTAAATAATTTCCACTCTTCTCTGTTCTAAGACTGTTTCGACTTAACTTCCTTGCACTCACTCCCCCTTTGGCTGGTGTAGCTAACTTTATGACGTACTCTTCATAAAGTTAGTGAATTCCCTGCTTTTTTAAAACCTCTCTTTGGCTTCCGCTACCGTCTTTCCCTAAAGTCTCCCCGTTGAAAGTTTGCATTTAATAACAGTAGTTGCCAACGTCTTGACCTTTTTGCAGATATGACAATGGATGATGTTCGGGAATACGAGAAAAACATGCATGAACAAACCAACATAAAAGTTTGCAATCAGCATTCCTCCACTGTGGATGACATAGAGAGCCATGCCCAAACAAGTGTATGTAGAATTTTTAAAACATGTTGCCCGCCCTTTACCAAACGTACACATAAACTGATCTCTGAAATACTGCAAACGTTCAGTTCTCAACATTCCACACACAAACATGCCATCACCCAGAGGCTGTTGGTAAAGAACCTGAGCTGGGTCTAAATTGGACAGTGTCACCTCTTGCTTCCATTATCTTTCGATTCTTAAGAAAGCTGCTTGATTTGGGGGTTGCTTTTCCACTCATAAAACCCACGAACGTGAAGAGTGGAAACATTGGTGGCTGGTGAATGGCCTGCACTGTGAAAGAAGAGAGGAAACAAACAGGTGTCATCTGAAAACTAGACTATTGTGACAGTAACTTTTAAAAATACAGTTAACGCTCAAGTTATTCATTCAAGGGACAGCTTGTGGCTCATCTGGTGTTTGAGATTTCTTTACATTTGCTTTGAAATGCTTTCTGCGGCTCTTTAGAGCTGTTCTAGCCAATCCGTTCCTTTTTGCTTTGGTTAATCTCAAGACGGGGCTGCAGTCTGTGTACACACTGGCTGAGCAGTGGAGGTACGGTGAGCTGGGTGTGTGCTGGGCCACGTCCTGGGACTCAAGATGAGCCTCAGAGGCCTTCAGGTTATTTGGTGGCACATGGGAAATTGAGAGCTGACTGTATGGTGCATGCCAGCATTTTAAATATAGTTATCTCTCAATCATTCATGCTAATGAAGAGGAGCTAAGATAACAAAGAAAATGTAATCACCAGTCATTTGTATGTATCTCTGGCCAGTGCTGGGATCTCCCTGGGTGTCAGCTTGAGCCTGCATGTCTGCTAGCCCACACCCCAGAGAAGAACCTATTAGATTTTTAAGAAGTTGATATTGTAGGTAAAGACAATGGAGCAACGGCTGTTGCTGTAAATGGGTGCTTTAGAATCGTGACGATCTTTGTGGTTGCACTTTAGAAGTTTTTGGTTCAGTTTTTAGAGCATGTATTTGGAGTGTGCCCTGCAAGGCTCAAGTGCATGTGGCTTACCCTTGAGGCTCAGATGCCCTGACGTTTCCTCCCCGTGTTGCATGCTGATGACTGGATTTTCGGAAAGCTATGGGGTCAACTTACCTGGGGTGTTCCTCTCTATGCACAGGCCTGTGCCAATAGGACTTCCTTCTCCTTCTGTCCCTGTTCTAACATTAGAAATGCTCGTGAAGGACACTCTCCTTGGAAGTCCATCATTCTCAATTCCCTTTGCTTTTTGGAATGTTAGACTCTAGTTCTCCGTCAGCCGCCCTCTGAAAGCTGCTTGGTTAGAAGTCTGATCAGACAAAGGAAGCCAGAGGAAAGGGGGAGATGCCACATTCCAAAGGACTCTAAGTGCCCAGCTTTTCTCATTCTAAGCTCTTATGGTTTTTAGCTTCAGGCTCTTTGTTTGGTTTTCTTTCCGTTTTACTGCCATTATTACCATTAGAAAGTCAGTTTACTGTGTAGACAGTGGTACCTAGAATGGTTCTCCCTTGGGAAAGCCCCATGCATTCTCTGGCTGCAATTCACTGTCGTTCCCATGACTTCAGCGTAAGAGATGCCTATCTCCTCAGAAGTTACACGAAATGGTTATTTTGAGTGCTTACGACATTTCCCTTATTCTTTGGAATTCCATCAAATTGGAGATCATTTATTTTTCCATTGTCTTTCTTCACTATCATAATGAAAAACAGTTGAAATCAAGAGGCTGCTATCCATCCCGAATAAAAACTGCAGCGGTGCTCAATAAAATGTAAACCCTCAACCTGAGTAGGGACACATTAGATTGAAATTATGCAGAATTAACATCCATGAACACGGCAGTGAGAAAGTAAGTCTCCTTTTCCATTGAGTGGTGTCTATGCCTTCAAGGAAGGGAACTTCTAAGAGACTCTGGAATTGTAAAATCGAAATTCCGTATTTTGGATGATTTCTGCCCCCTGCTGGATATGGGGAATAGAGCATTATACTCTGCCGCTTTTCAAAGATGCTTATTATAGCAGAAACATACCCCATTCACTGAAATTTTTCTGAAAGTCTCAATTTTACTTTGAAGTGCATACACCTTTATTAAAAACTTAATCTCATTTATTCGCTTTTTTAATAGTCTTAGCATTTTTTAAAGTGGCAAATTTATAGGTACAATTTTTCCTGGTAAATTCTAAATTGTATATGATATCAATACAATCATGTTTTATTTCCTCTATAAGAAAAATTTTCCTTTCATAATATTTTAACAATTGCTCCAGGAAATCCTCTTAAGGATTTTGTTTTTTGAAAAATATTTCTGACAGATGAACATAGGGGAAGGGAAGGAAAAATAAAATAAGATAAAAACAGAGAGGGAGGCAAACCATAAAAAACTCTTGACTATAGGGAACAAACCAAGGGTCACTGGAGGGAAAACGAGGGTGGAGGGGTGGGGGGATGGGGTCATTGGTGATGGGGATTAAGGAGGGCACTTGATAGAATGAACACTGGGTGTTATATGCAAATGACGAATCACTAAATTCTACCCCTGAAACTAATACACTATATGTTAACTAACTTGAATTTAAATAAAAAAAGTTTTAAAAAAAGAAAAGTATTTCTGGCTTGCTCATGTTATAATATGACCTTATATCTATTACATATATATTTTATATATATATCCTAATGATTAATACCATGTTATGAATATTCATTCCATAGTTAATATTTCCAAAGTGGATCTATTGCTTCATTTTAGCTTATGCAATATCATCTAATGACGTTTTAACCACTAGGGTCACGGGAGAGGACAAGAATGAAAAATGGGTCTGTGGGAGGCTAAAATTCATGTAGAAAATCCATGGGCAGCAGATTTCCCCTTTTACTCAAGGACAAGTCCTTAGGCTTTCACTCAGTGCTTTTTCCAGTAAGCCCAGTCACCTGTTTTCTCTGTTACCAGTAAATAAAAATGACAAAGGATACCAGAGTTAGCCAGAGAGTAATTAATAAGAACCATATCAATAGTAATGACAGTAATAGTAATAGAGTTTCTGAGAATGGGAGATCTCAAACTATAAAAAAAAAAAAAATAGGCCCTGATAGAGAAGTCATCACAGTGTTATTATGTTTTCAATATATTATGTCTAAATGGTAGCAAGTGTGTGTAATACGGTCAATTTATTAGTGGGGGTGCCTCACTGGCTCAGTCGGAAGAGCATGAGACTCTTGATCTCGGGGTCATGAGTTCAAGCCCCACGTTGGGTGTAGACATTACTTAAAAATACAATCTTTTTTAAAAATAAAGAAGTTAGGGAAAGATTTAAATTTTATATATATACATTTTTTTTTTTTTTTTTTTACTTTCTCACTTAATAAAAACATTTTCGGTATTTACATCACCTGACAGTTCCTCTTAATGAGGCATCACGGAATTTGTTTCCTGAATGCCAAATAATGCTTTTTTTTTTTTTTTATGTTTCCTTGAAAAAATGGTTTTATTTTTCTTGGCTTTGGGATAATTAGCAGGGTCTGTGGTGGTTGTCATTATCTTGTTTTTTAAGCTGAATTAAATAAAACACAGCATTTAAACAATCTGAGGATGGGTACACAGTCAGGAAACCAGTAACCCCCAGAATTCAAAAAGTATATTTATTGAATAAGAAGAAATTCTGATGATTTGCCTATTTCCCCTGTAACAGTGTACTTGTACTTACATGCCCTAAAATAGGTAATAATACGTATCATTTCTGGGCCATCGATTGCTTGAACTAGCCTCCCTTTATAGAAAAGATGACTAGCTCTAATAATAGCTCCATATATCACACCAGGCCAACGGCTCGCACACATACACACGCGCACACACACGCACACACACCCAGATACTTCCCTGGTCTGGTTCTGTACTTTCCTGATCCGTCCTTATTCAGAATACTTAACACTACTCACTGAAGAGTGCTTTGGAAAATCTTGGATGGATATTCATAAAAGAATATTTTTTTCAGAGGTTTACGCCTTAGTAAAAGGAAAAAAATCAGAGTTTAGCATTTCAGTGATAATTTGGGTTTATAATCTGGATGGGCCTCGTTATGATAGGATTCCTGTAGTTCCCCTAAAATCAGCATGGAGGTAAAATACATTTGCATCTCTTCTAAATAACTGGTCATTTTTCTTTCTGTTGTTTTTTTCTTTGAAGACATGACAATGGATGAAGTCCGAGAATTTGAACGAGCCACTCAGGAAGCCACCAACAGAAAAATTGGCGTTTTCCCACCTGCGATTTCTATCTCGAGTATCCCCCTGCTGCCTTCCTCAGTCCGCAGTGCCCCTTCCAGTGCTCCGTCCACACCTCTGTCCACCGACGCCCCAGAATTTCTGTCCGTGCCCAAAGATCGACCCCGGAAAAAGTCAGCCCCAGAAACTCTCACGCTTCCAGACCCTGAGAAAAGAGCCACCCTGAATTTACCTGGCATACACTCTTCAGATAAGCCATGTCGGCCCAAATTAGAGTAACTTCCTATGAATATTTCATGGGGTTTTATATTTTCGTTTGGGTTTTTTTTTTTTTTTAAGAATCTTCTGATATAGAAAAAGACTGCTTTGTCCCTCAAACATGTTCCTTCGATCTCTGAGTGTGCATGTGGTTAAGTACCTTCCCATATAATAGGATTCCCTAAGTATGCCACACAGCATCCCTCTAGATGTAAATTGTAAGACTTGCAAAGGACAGAAAGAATCTTCTGTAGCCATAGCTGGAAGCCAGGGAGGAAGCCTTGTTGTTGAGCATTTGATGAGGCCAGTGTGGACTTCAAGAGTAAATAAATGAAAACTTCATGCCCTATGTTAGAAGGTGTGGTAAAATAGCGAAGTCAATCTCCTCTCATCAAACCTGAAATTCTCAAAAGTACTCTCAGGCGTAACATATGTAATTGTTAAATTTTCAAACTGTTCATCACCAATACTTGAATACTAGTAGTTAACTGAGATTCCTATTTTGGTTAGTCTGACTCAGGATTTGGGGCCTAATTAACTCTTTAAATTTTTTGAAAATTTTAATTATCAACCTATAGTGGCTCCAAGTGCAATTAACAATAACTTATTTATACCTTTCACAGAATTTAATAAAGATTCCACTTGTTTCTGTCTTTTAATAACTTTACCCTTTGTGCCCTTGTGGCCTCAGAAATCTTTCAGAATTGCACGGATGAATGTGACCATGACTGACTGACTGGGGATGGTTTGGTTTAGGAACCAAGAGGGCCAGGTGAGGCAAACATCATTTTTCTCTACAGGTACCAACAAACCTTGAATTGTTAACTTCCATCATCCATTAAGATTCTCAGTATTTGCAATTAATTGAGTAGAATTCGTTGACTATTTGCCCATTCAAAGAAGTTCAAGGGTAGACTAAGCTCACAGGACTTTTAACACCGTCAGAATGTCTGGTTCGGGAACCCTGAAAAAGAGAACTGTCTGCCATCCCCCTACCGCTTTTACTTTTAATAACATCCAGATTTCCCTGGAACAGATTGCCCATCATCGGACCTTAAAAAAGACTGCCATTCTCTTGCCCTTACTTGAAACCCAAATATTGGGAATGTCGCAGAAGTGGAGTAAAGACTGTCGAGCAGGAGGAAAGATGAGCAGAATTGCTGACATCTATTTGTAGAGTCAAAAGGGGGAAAGATTCCCCTCTGTCTAGCTTTCTTTCCTGCAAGTGGTAGTAATGCAAGATTAGAATCCAGGTTGACGGGAAGCAAGATCATTCAACCCAAGTGGCAGAAAACGAACTCTTCCTTTGATCTAAAGAGAAAACTCTGCCACTGTCGCGCCTCACTGCCTTTAAACGCAGAAGGAAGGGCAAGCAGAATCTAGCATTTACTTTTTGTCCTCCAGGAGAGGAAGACAACAAGGTAGTTGGGCAACTCCGAGGCCCCAGCTAGCCTTCCTGACCATGACCTCCAACCTCAGGAAAGGGACCTTCCCAAAACACAAGATTCCAAAGGAAACAACATAAACCAAGGAGTATGACCTCCTTCCCACACAGCCTCTCAGCCAGTGGACCCTGCCTGCTTCTCTCAGTGCTCAGCACATGCTACATAGTGTCTTTCAAATGGATAAACTCTCCCTGGTGCAGGCGCTGGTCCCAGGAACCCAGCACCGAATATTCTAAGTCATACGTCAGACAAGATCATTTCTTTATCTCCAGGTTGACATTTTCGCTGAATAAGTAAATAAACCCAGAAGTCAAAGAAAATCAGTTGCAACTAGCTTAGATGGACAGTGCGTCTCTTCCCTGAGAACGACAGCGTTGTAGTAAGAGATCTCTGCATGGTCTAGTAGCATGATTTCTGCTTGTGGGAAATCTTCATCTTCTCAGACCCCTTGGACTTCTCAATGGTCCCCTCCCCACACAGTAGTACTTAATGAGAATGTTGGGCTTTAGAACACAAAATTCTACTTTCAGAAGACACTGACAGTATATGTATTTGCTTACCATTTGCCGGCTGGAATCAGGAGGGGGTGGGATCGTTATTTTTGCATAGAACAGATTAGTTTGGGGCAGGTTGTAAGCACATCTGGCACTTTGTTTTCCCATTAACACCATTGCCATTTTTCTTTTTTGTAAAGTAGCTTCTGCTATCAAGGCCAACGATGCTGTATACTTTAGAAAGCTAATTTCTGATTTCCTTCTGTGAGTTTGCTTTCTCTTGTTAGCCAGTTCAATACCACAGACATCAATTTCAAAGCTGCCGATGATAGTGTCATTCTTAACCAACAAATGTGTGTTCTCTTAAAGTATGTTCAGTTTTTCCTGTCTAAATGTGGTTGTGTGCATTTAAATGGGGTGGGTGCGGTGCAAATATTCCTTTAGCTGCTTTGAATATTTAATCAAGTCATCACAGGGCATAAATGACTTCAATATTTTATCTCTCTTGATTTCCAAGTGTCATTTCATATTCTCCATACCTGAGTTTGCTTATTGTGGGATACATGCCTGCGATGAATGTGTATATAGAATGTTAATAATTCCTATAAGGATGGAAATTAAATGGTTGCATGATGGAAACTTAGAAGACAAAAAAAGCAGAAACTTGAATTCATTAAGCATGTTTGGGGAAAAATAGAATCTTTAACGCAGTGCCTCTGTCTGCAATGTGGAAACCTTCAACTTTGTTCACCAAAATTGTATTACACCTGTATATATATATAAATATAGCATAGTGAATCAGGCACCACCAGCGTTAAGTCTCTGGTAGCTAAATTAAAATAAATAACCCATAGAATAACACGTACGTTCACCCCATCTTCATCTCCGATGTTAGTGGAGACCATCAAAGTGGCCATAAACGTCATCACTTTGGATGGATTTCCAGTGACGAAATGCCCCCGTGGTTTTCATGGACTGTAATACAGCATCGTTGGCTTTGGTTGTGCTTTCCCAGGATAAGAAGGTCTTGGTGTTTTTACTGCATAAACTTTGTCTAGGTGAGCTCTGGAGACCATTTCACTTTCCTACTGTTGGGCTGAAATAAAACAAAGCAAAGGAACAGCATAACAGCAAAGAAGTCTGTGACATTTTTTCAGTTACCACCGTAAAAACCAAAACCAAGTTCATTGGTGAACTTCGTTTATAAACCCTTCTGCTTTGGGTTTGCATCTGTGTGGGGGGGGAAATGGTTTTAATTTGGGAGTATTTATTAGGTGTGTTTTGGATTGTGAAAATAAATCTCTAAGGAGCACCGTTGTGGGTGCATAACAAACACAGGCACTTAAAAAACACAAGACCTCCAAAAGAAATACACGGTTTTCTTTCAAGACACTGGAATAAATAGTGACCTAAGAGAAAAGATTCTGACACATCTCAGAAAGTCATTTTGCCATGAAAATTTCAAGGCTAATGTATGTATGTGGATTTTTCAGTTTTCCTTAATTTGGCATCTCGTCATGGCTCAGAAACAACAAGGTCACTGGCTGGATTCGGTCAATAGGAATTTTACTTTTCACAAGGGCCAGAATATAATTTATGCACACGCAATGTGTACTCAGATAATCCAATAGAGAACAATTGTCTCAATCGTTTTAGTCCCTTGCTGATCATCTGACTCAGTAGGCTAGGTGAGAGACAACCTGCCATCTGAGCCCTAATTCTTGAAATTAAAAAAAAAAGGGGTCCTTTCAGTGACCGCAGCTGATCATCAATAGACCATTTAAAACTATTCATTCTCGCAGCGTTGGCATGCGGAGGCAACACATACCGGGTTCTTCTGTGTTCTACCTTCAAAACAATCTGTTTGCGTTTGAAATAGAAGTGGTTCAGCTTTTTAGGAGTTAGTGCCATAAGGGAATGTGAATATGCTAAGATCTTTGCAGACGCTGTTATTAATTATACTTCTGTTGTTAACAAGTGCTTTAGGGTAAACCTCTCAATGTTTTTGCTTACAAGTGAAAGCGTGTCTGTTGAATTGCAAGTCTCCCTTCAGTTTCTATGTATCACCAAGAAGAGGTTCTTCGAGTTGTTGTTAATGCCTATGCCGCTTAATGTAGCTTAAAAGTGTCACTTTTAGGGTTTACATTTCAAGCTGGGATCTTAATTAGTTACGTATATTGAGTCAAAATACCACTGCCACTGCGGAAGGACCACGTTTTGGAATGCACAGTGTTAAAGACTACAAGCAAAGCAAACAAGAGTTGATCCTCACACATGCCACCCTTCTGTGTCATTTTATGGCTGTTTTGTGGTTTTTTTTTCCCCCCAGTTATTTATTGTTGTTAATAACTTACTTTTTCTTACATTCTGGTGTAAATAAACTACAAAGCAATCTTCTTTCCAAGCGTAGCTTCCTTCTCTCTCTTTCTCAGCCATTCTCAAGGGAACGTTGGCAATTGTGAACTTGTGGGTCGATGGGAAAGAAGGTGTTAAGGAAGAAGGAAAAAGGAAGAAGCTAACGGCTGGTACTTGAACCCAGGTCTAGGGGTCTCAGATGCAAAGAAGGCTGGCCTGCTAATAGGCCTATGGTGCCTTCAGGGCCAGGGGCCTTGATAGGAAAAGCCAGGGGCCAGCTCTAACTGTCCAGCCACAAAATACCCAACATGAATCTATAACCCAGTGGAAGACCACGTTGACTCATCTATCCATTAACAGGTGTTTGATTCCCCCTCGTCAAATGTGAGGCTCTAAGTCTGAATGACAACCGAGAAAAATCTCCCCATGGGAAACCGTAGGACCACCACCCCAGTGGGACACTGGGTTCTCTCCATTGTAGGGTGGGCCAGTCTAAGATGAGCTGCAATCATTCTGATAAGGTTTCTCCATCTCCAGAAGGTCCTATTGTTCACGGAAGGGTCCTCTGGGGTGGGTGGAGTGAGGACAGCAACGCTTTACTGCCCCTCGTCCCCTAGTCTTCCGCTACACACCTCCCACTGCGTGTTCTGCCTTTAAACCTGAAGCTACTGTCAGCATCCACATCCCGTGCGTTCACCTCTGATTCATGTCACTGCACCGTAACGAGGCTTTCTACACTGCAGACTTTCCCAAAATCACGGAACCGAGCCAATGAACTAAAACATGCTCACTTTTATAGCTCTGACTTCGCCAGGACCACCCCCACCCCGCCTTTTTATTCTCTCTTCCAGACACACAGACTTCACAAGCGTAGTCGCGTGGTGACTGAGCCAGCAAACTCAGGTGCAGCCAGCCTGGCAGTTGACCCCTGGGGCCAAACTACGTAGGTTCTTAAACATGTGGATGCTTAACGGTAAGTATAGAGATGTTCATAGGTTACCAGTGTACTAGTACTGCCTTTAATCACAGCGGTTTTTGTTGAGTATTCCTCTTCGACTTCCAAACGCCCACATTCTTTTCTAAAATTCCCTGTTGCCTTCAGTATTTTCCACTAGGGGTTTTTTGCCTCCAACCTCCAACTGTACCTTGGCCTCTCAAGTTCGGGATACATCAGGTATCCTTCCGCCAAGCCCTGTTCTGAAATATCCCTCTATGAAATGTTCCTCTCAGACCCAAAGCTTTGATGGCTTTGGAATAACAATCAACCTGAGTGCAGACATACATTTATTTGTGTGTGTGTGTGTGTTTGTGGTTAACTCTAGCCTTGATTTTAAGTTTGTTGTATTGACTTTCTCCACTTAATTTTTGGCCCTCTAAGATTCCATGCCCTCATAAATTCTTCCTTTCCATAACATGCAACCTAGAAGGATATCCCATTCAAGTCCAAACATTTAACTACTTCTGCTCCTAGGAAAATTGGAAACAGTCTGGCACTTGATCTTAATGCTCTGGCTCTGGTCCCAGCAGGGAGGACTCAAGATAAGACGTAGTCAAAGAAAGTGGACGTGGCTTCAAATCCTACCTAATGTGGCCGTTCAGTACAGCAATGTTACTGAGCTGAATTAAACACCTGGAAGTTAGGGGATGATTATGTTGGACTAGAATTACCAACTTTCTGCGCTGAAGGCAGACAGAAAACACTGGAGATCATCATTCCCCCTCCTTTAGCTTACAGAAGGGAGATTTGGCCACTGTGTCACTGGAGGGTACTTGAGGGCAGCCAAATCTGGACCTTTGTGATTTTTTAAAAATCTTAATCTTCCAAAATAACTTTCCTGCTCCTAAGGGATTGTACGTGCAAGATGCTGGTGGTTTGCTGCTCGTTAGCAACCCTTGAGAATCGTTTTGTGATCTTAAGCACACTAGTGATTACATCCAGAGCATTCCAAAGATAGCTTGCTGCCCTCCCTGCACAATCGTTAAAATCTAGTCATCAGTCCTCATGGTGTTGTGCCTCTTCTCAGGACATAAATTGAAAATTGAGAAATAATGTCTACAAGTTTGAATTTTCCCACACTCATCTTAGACTTACTTCCTTCCATTTTGTTAAAATCTATTCTGTAGACCCAAGGACATGAGTTTTCCTTCCACCTTCATCAAGGACTTTAGAATTTGCTCTTTCTTCTGCAGAAGGTAATTCATAAATGCATACCTTTCTTCAGAATGCTGAGGGTTTTGAATTGTTTTACAAGCACTTTACACTTGGTGCATAGCATGTTTATCAGTTTCCGTAGCTATGTAATATTCCCCTGGGTTGGAAATCCATAATTTACTTAAACATTCCTTTATTATTTGGCATTGAGGTTATCGTCTGGATTTTGTTATTATATAGAGTGTTGTTAGGAACATCTTTATAACATAGTTTGTGTCTTCTTTTTAATTATTTGTTTTGGGTAAATTCCCAGAAATTGAATTACTGGGTCAAAGGATATGAATATTTTTATGACTTGGAGTATTTACTGCCAACATCTCCTCCAAAGAAAATTGTACCAATTTACAATTCCACTGACAACATGCGAGTGAGAACGTTTGTCTTTTTAAACAAGTATTTACAGTTTTAAAAGTTTATTCTTCTCAACTTGTTAAGCAATTGCTAGCATCCAATTCCCATATAAATCCTTTGCTGGTTTAACGTATTAATATTCTCTCTTTGGGTGTTCATGTGATGAAGGGCAAACTTAAGACAAAGAAGTTCTTTGACGTATTTAGATGTTCAGTGCCTTTGCTAACTTACTGCTGCAGAAACGTTGACTGGCTCCTACAGAAACAAAAACATAAGGAACAGCATTTAATAGAATAAACAAACATCAATTCTCCGTCATTTCGTTTTCACGCTTTCAGTGATAACAAACATTTGGATGCACCTTTCCTTGAGGATTTCCTGAAAACCACCATGTACATACCAACAAGATGTTTTGGTGTTTTTTGTTTTGTTTTTTTAAGACGGAATGAAAGTAAAAATCTCACTGTTATTTTCAAATCGACGATTTCCTGATTCTAACAGAACCTTGGTAAGGACAGAGCGGAATCTTTCTTAAATCTTTCCTATAACTTCTTGGAAAGAATGTGATGACAAATTGCACATGTGCTCCAAAAAAGGACGGTAACAGTCTGTGCGTCAGCCTCTGTTACTGAAGCCACGTGAGAGCCATTCCTGGAGAACAGAGAATTCTCAAGGAGAATGGTCATTCCTCACACTAATAAGGACACGGTATAAAATGTACCCTGAAGTTAGTTTCCAGTCTTACTGCAGTCTTTACTTTTTGGTTGTCGGTGTTGTGTGTTTGTGTTAACTTTTTGTTTTGAAGTAATTACAGAAGCACGGGAAGTTACAAGGAAATGTATATGGATGTCCTGGTACACCCTTAAAGCCTTAAATTGGCCTCCCCCCAATGATAACAGCTTGTATGATATCCTACAATATGACAACCAAGAAGAAGTGAAGAGGCTGAGAAAGGCAGCACTAGTTGTCTTTAATCTACACACACCCTTATACGTACTCATGCTAAGCTTACAAACAAAGCAGTTGGGGACTTCAGGGCGGAGGGGCACAGTCCCCACATAGTCGAACAGGGTCTTAGCCCAGACCCACTTGACCTTTCCCTGAGGGAGCAGTTACACAGAGAGGCTGTCCCACCGCCATGCTGCCCCATTTGCCAGACCAAAGAGAGTTTAGGGGTAGAATATGTTTTCGGTTTTTTTGTTTTTTAAGATTTTATTTTATTTTGAGAGAGAGAGAGAACACACGAGTGGGGAGGAGCAGAGGGAGAGAGAGAATCCCAAGCAGGCTCCACCACCCAGCGAGGAGCCTGATGTGGGGTTCAGTCCCATGACCCTGAGATCATGACTTGAGCTGAAATCGAGAATCCAGTGCTTAACCAACTGAGCCACCCAGGGGCCCCTAGCAGTAGAATATGTTTCAGCAGCCTCAAACCTCATCCTCAGCCCCAACATACTGGAACAAAATGTTGTCACCTTCTTCCCAGGCTGATGTGGGTATTTTATCATTACCCTGCATTGCCTATCTACTCTCACCGTGAACTAGTTCATAGGACCAATCTCCACTTGAGTCTTAATTCCTCACTCTGGTCCTGATAGAACTTATTCTATAATCTAGTCCTATCTTTCATCTCTTTCCCTCCCTCCCTCCCTTCCTTCCTCTTTTACCTCCTTTCTTTTCTCCCTTCACAGTGCCTATCACATATGAGATGCCAGAAGAGGCACAGAGGACACAAGAGTGAGCAAAAATAAATCTGGCCTCTCACCTTATAGTTTATTGGAAAAGATACATGATACTTACATAGTCATACAAATAAATGTATAATTGCAGTCTGACACAGGGTCAATGAAGGAAAGTTACATCATGATAGGAGAGTATAGAACACAAGGAAAAGAAGGCTGTTTGTTGGACACTGAGATCTGAAAAATGGATCACAGTCAGTGAATTCAAGAAGAGCTGAAAACATTTCCAGCAAAGGAATGGCAGGTGCAAAGGCCCTGGGGTGGGAGAGGGCATAGCGTGTTCCAGGTTCTGAAGAAAATGAATATGGCTTGAGTCAGAGAACAAGGGATTTCTGATGAGAGATGAGCCAGGAAAGAGTGGTAGGGGCCAAATCCTGCAAAGCCCTTATGGGTAGCGTTGCCAGATTTAGCAAATAAAAATACAAGATGCCAGGTTGAATTTAATTTAAGGTAAGTAATGATATTCATACTAAAAATGGTTATCTGAAATTTTAATTTAACTGGGCATCCTGTATTTTCTTTGGCAACCCTACTTGTGGGTCAGGTAAGGATTTGATTTTGGTCTCCTGAGAGCAAGCTATTAAAGGGGTTTAAACTGGGAGTGGCATAATCTGATTAAATTTTGAACATGTCATACAGGCTACAGATTAAAAGGGAGTAAGTAGAGAAGCAGGGATACAAGGAAGCAATTACATAGGTCCAGGGAAGAGCAGCGGATTGGACCTGGGGGATGGTAGTGGAGAAGGAGAGATTTGGACAAGTTGAGCGAGGTTTAGAAGATCAAATCAACAGAAACTTGGTACCCACTCCGGTCCCACTGCTTTAGATACTGTCCCCATGTCCATGATGCTCACGTCTGGAATTTCAACCTAAACCTTTGCCAGGAACTCCAGGTTGTGGGCTACTGCTTATTTGGCACAGCCAAAATAGAACTCTGGGTCTGGCCTTTCCAAACCACTCCCTACAAATCTCCCCTCCCCTGCACCGACCTCCCATGTCAGTAAAAAATCACCCCAATCCACCTAGTCACTCACGGCAGAAGTTCAGACTTGCCCTTGATTCCTCTCCTCCTCTGACGGCCACACCCCATCCAGCTACCGTCCTGTCGACTTTACCCCCATATCCCATCCTGAATCAGTCCACTTTTTTCTATTCCCACTATTACCACTGACCACAAGCCACCATCTGTTGTACCCAGATGAATGCTGGCACCTCGAGATTGGTCTTTCTGTTTCTACTTTTATTCACCTATAACTCATTCTGTCCTTGGGAGCAAGGGTGATCTTTTTACAATAGAAATCAAACCTTAGCTTAAAACCCCTCAATCACTTCTTACAGCATTTAGAACATGCCAACTCCTCACCCTGGCTTACAGACAGTCCTACAAGATCAAGGTTGCTGCCTTTCTCAGCCTCTTCACTGTCTGTTGTCCCCCTCACTTGACTCCTTGTGGTTCACCAAATCTCAGTGGCGAGGTCCCTTCTTCGGAGAGACTTTTCTTGAGCAGGCTGTCTCCCCCGCTTCCCGCAGGGTTGAGAGCTCTGGGAGCAGGAGACTCAACTCTCTCATTCTCTGCCAAATTCACAGCTCCAAGGCACTCATCAATATTTGTGAGATAAATGAATGCATGGGAACAGTTTGGATCTGGGAGACAAGGGAGAGGAAGTTATCAGTGATTTCTGGCCACATCTAATCCTCAGCCCAGCAACTGGAAACCACTTCCAGTGCCTGACCCCTCCCAGGTTCTTTACTTGTTCACCTGCCAGTACTCACTTTTCCAGAGCTCTGCTCACTGCTCTGACTTCAACTTGGACCCTTAGTGACAAGTTGCTCAAACTCTTCCTGAAGGTTGTTGCGTTCTGTGGGCACTGTACTCTTCCCACCCATCTAAACCTTCTTGGCTCAAGGGGTGCCTGGCTGGCTGAGTCCATGGAGTATGCGACTCTTGATCTCAGGGTTGAGAGTTCAAGCCCTATGTTGGGTGTAGAGATTACTTAAAAATAAAATTAAAAAAATAAACTTAAAATTGAGGGGGGAAAAAGCCTCCTCAGTCCAAGATTTTTCTCCTGCTTCCCCATCCTGTTAAACTAAGTCACAAGTGTTTGCTTGACCTCAAATTCCAAATACATTCTACTGAGTTTGGGCACTCATTGGGAGGGCACTAATGTTAGATTCAAATGTGTGCCCTAAATTACAACAAAAGAGCTCAGGTCCTTCCTTTATCTCTGAAATTTACTGTGGGAGACATCTTCAGAGGGGTCCACCTGAGTTCAGTAATATTGTTCAATTCACTGTGGTGTTCTCAACATTTGCCTCAAAGTGCTTGGGATTCTAACACCAGAAAACATATCTCAGAGCATCTCAGACCATATTTAAGAACCACCACAACTTCCATATAATGAGATTTGGTGGAATATATGTGTATGTGTGTATGTATGTGTGTGTGTGTGTGTGTGTGTATATATATACACACACACACACACATCTACCTACCATCTATCCTCTTTTCAGAATGGTTCTTCTAGAAATATTCCTTTGGCAAAGCTTTTACTATATCCCACTCATGCAATGTACATACCACCAACTGTCAACCTTCCATGAAAAATCCATAATGGGTAACATTCTCCCTTTTGAATACGGGCAGGCACTCCTTCCTACCCGCTATATAATTAGACTTGTTCATTGTATATTTATCACCTAATTCTATTCTAGGAATTGAATGTGAGAGGCAATATCTTCCCCCAGTCTTCACAGTTAGGCAGCCAAGCAGCATAAACATGACAAACAATTCAGACGGAACATCCCCAGCTCTCAGTAAAATGTACGGGGTCACAGCTGCCTTTGAAGACTGGCCCTCACGTGTCTCCAACTGTTGATGGAAATCCAGGCCCTGTTCTTGCTCATTGACCTTGATTGATGCATCTTGGAAGTGGAACACTTTGACCCGCTCTTATCTTAAGCCAGGCTGCTGAAGACTCCTAGTTCCCTTGTTACAGCTGGTGTCCTTCCAGAAAGGATTGCAATCTCCTTTAATAGTTTACCAAACTTGGACTCAAATTTACAGACGAATAATCAAGAGTAGTTTCAGTTTCCTCAACCAGTAAGTCTTATTTTCTTTATCCTAATGGATCAGGCCCACATCCCATTTATTACAATGGCTTACCATGTGTTATCTATTCAACAAACATATATTAAACTCTTTTTTTTTTTTTTTAAAGGAGGCTCCATGTCCAGCATGGAGCCCGACATGGGGCTTAAATTCACAACCCTGAGATCAAGACCTGAGCCGAGATCAAGAGTCAGACACTTAGGGGCGCCTGGGAGGCACAGCGGTTAAGCGGCTGCCTTCGGCCCAGGGCCTGATCCCAGGGTTCTGGGATCGAGCCCCGCATCAGGCTCCCTGCTCCACTGGGAGCCTGCTTTTTCCTCTCCCACTCCCCCTGCTTGTGTTCCCTCTCTTTCTGGCTGTCTCTTTCTCTCTGTCAAATAAATAAATAAAATCTTAAAAAAAAAAAAAAGAGAGAGGCACTTAACTGACTGAGGCACCCAGGCACCGCTAATCAATTTTTTACATTTTTAAATTGTTATTTATTTATTTTTTAGAGAACAGAGGAAGGAGCAGAAGGAGAGGGAGAGAGAGAATCTTAAGCAGGCTTCAGCCCAGCGCAGAGCCAGACACGGGGTTCAATCTCACGACCCTGAGATCACGTTCTGAGCCAAAATCAAGAGTCAGACGCTTAACCAGCTGAGCTCCCCACCCCAAAATCTTTCAAACATTTTTTTATTAAAATTTTCCCCCCAAAGATCTACTTATTTATTTTAGGGAGAGAGAGGGAGAGAATGAGAGGAAAGGCAGAGAGAGAGGGAGAGAAGCAGACTCTCTGCTGAGTGGGGAACCTGACACGGGGCTTGATCTCTGGACCCTGAGATCATGACCTGAGACAAAATCAAGAGTTGGGTACTTAGCCGACTGAGCCACCCAGGTTCCCCTTTAAAGTAAACTCTATGCCCAACGTGGGGCTCGAGCTCATGACCCCTGAGATCATGAGTCACATGCTCAACTGACCAAGCCAGTCAGGCGTCCCTGTACGGAACTCTTTATATGAATCAAACACAATTGCAGGTGCCAGGAGTACAAATACAAAGTGTTGATTCGTTCACTCAAATGGTGCATTTTTACTGAGTGTCTACTAAGTGCTAGGAAATGCGGATGCATAGGTGAATATGACAGCCATGGACCCCCTACCCTCAAGAAGTCGATCATGTAGTTGGTGAGCCTAGTTGACTGAACAGCCAAGTTTTTAAAAATGTATAAACCATTGGGGCGCCTGGGTGGCACAGCGGTTAAGCGTCTGCCTTCGGCTCAGGGCGTGATCCCGGCGTTATGGGATCGAGCCCCACATCAGGCTCCTCTGCTATGAGCCTGCTTCTTCCTCTCCCACTCCCCCTGCTTGTGTTCCCTCTCTCGCTGGCTGTCTCTATCTCTGTCGAATAAATAAATAAAATCTTTAAAAAAAATGTATAAACCATGATAAAAAGGAAACAAGTTGTTAAAAGAATAATGGACAAAACTTGATTTAGACAAGGTAGACAGGAAGTCCTCTCCAACAATGGTATCTGCATCATCTGTCACCTGGATAACTACAGTAACTACAATAGCTTTCTAATGAAGCTCCCTGCTTGTGCCACAGGACATTTGCACTTGCTGCTGAAAATACTCTTGTCTCAGCTAACCTCATAATGAGCTCCATCTCCTCCTTCATGACATTTATTCAAAAGACATCCTCTCAGGAAGGCTTTCTATGGTCCCATCCTTACTAAAATTTCATTTACACATAAATATTGTCTGTTTCCTCCCTCCCTTTTCATTTCCCCCTTCTGAGCTTTTTTTTTTCCTCCTTGCCACTTACAATAATGTAAGTTATAAAGCATTGCATATGTGTAATAAAACACATATTCCTGAGCCCACCACCCAATCTAAGAAATAGGACGTTATCAATATCTACTCTATAGATGGCTTCATATTTCATGAAATCCCCAAAACTATAAAAAATCTATTACCAGTTATGGAAGAGTAAAAAAGAATGAGAAAGTTTCTTTGTATACTGATAGGGAGTGAGCTACAAGACATATTACTTAGGTGAAAAAAGCAAAGGACAGAGCGCTGGAAACACTATCCCATCATTTTTGTAAAAGTGGGAGGAGAAAAACATGTACACATGCATGACTTGTATATGTAGAAAATCTACCTTAAATGGTACATAAGAGTTGTTAACATTGATCATCTCTGGGAAGGAGAACAGGGTAGCTGGAGACAGGGAGGGGAGATTTTTTACACCGTATACCCATTTTATGTTTGGAATTCTGTGAACGTGTAACCTATTGGATTTGTTTATGAGAGCTGCCATAACAAAGTACCACAGAGTGGGTGATTCAAACAACAGAAATTTATTTTCTCGCAATGAATCCTAGAAATCTGAGATCAGGGTGTCATCAGGGTTGGTTTCTTCCAGTCTCTCTCCTTGGCTTGTAGATGGCCATCTTCTCCCCATGTGTTTGCATGACCTCCTCTTTGTGGGTCTGTGTCCTAATGTCTTCTTCTCCTCTTCCTTCTTCCTTTAAATCTCCTCTTCTTAAAATAAAACTAGTCATGTTGGATCATGGCCCACCCTAATGACCTAATTTTACCTTAATGACCTCTTTGAAGGCCCTATCTCCAAATACAGTCACATTCTAAGGAACTGGAGGCTGGGTCTTCAACATATTAATTTGGTTGGGATTGAGGGATGGTTCAGCCCATAACACCTATCAAAAGAAAGAACAGAAAGAAAATTTTAAATCTATTTCTAGGGGCACCTGAGTGGCTCAGTTGGTTGTCTGTGGAGCAAGTGACTCTTGATCGTGGGGCTGTGTGTTTAAGCCCCATGCTGGGTGTAGAGAATACTTAAAAATAAAATTTTAAAAAAGTAAAGGAATCCTGAAATCACAAAGTTTGAGAGCTCCTTTTTAAAAAATGGTTATTTACTTATTTATATTTAGTAATCTCTACAGCCAATGTGGGGCTGAAACTCAGAACCCTGAGATCAAGAGGCACGTGCTTCCCTCACTGATCCAGCCAGGTGCCCCTCCAAATCAGCCAGTCAGCTATCCCAAGAACCCCTGTTTTACAGCCTTTAAGCTGGGTCGCCTGGGTGGCTTAGTTGGTTAAGCGTCTGCCTTCAGCTCAGGTCATGATCCCAGGGTAATGGGATCCATTCTCATGTCAGGATCTGTGCTCAGTGGGAAGTCTCCCTCTCCCTCTGTGCCTCCCCCTACTTGTACTCTCTCATGCTCTCTCTCTCAAAAAAAAAAAAAATCTGAAAGAAATCATTAAAAAATGAGAATAAATAAAGTCTTTAAGCTGAAGGAAAGGGAAAGCACAAATTCAAAATTATGAATGAGCTTTCACTGTTTATTCACTAGTCCCACAAATAATTATGGGACAGGTATTATGCCAGATACTAGTGATTAATCCAGAGTTCCTTCAAAGAAATAAAACACAATGGGGCAGATATATGAGTAATGAGGCCATCCCAGTACTGGATAACACATGTTACAATAACATTGTGCACTAAATCATTTAATCCAGTCCCAGAAAGTTGGGGAAGACTTCCTGGAGGAGGAGGAAATGTCTAGCCTGGGATCAAACCGTGAGCAGTACATACCAACTTTCTTTCTTTCTTTCTTCCTTTCTTTCTTTTTAAAGATTTTATTTATTTATTTGAGAGAGAGAGAGAGTGAGAGAGCACAATCAGGGGGAGTGGCAGAGGGAGAAGCAGGCTCCCCTCTGGGCAGGGAGCCTGATGTGCGGCTAGATCCCAGGATCCTGGGATCACGACTGGAGCCAAAGGCAGACGTTTAACCAACTGAGCCACGCAGGCACCTCACCAAACAACTTTCAGTAGAGAGGCTGATTAATTGTTCTGGAAGGGAAAGGAAGGTTTCACTGAGGCCAAGATGGACTGAATCGCACAGTGTTTCTTTTCTAACCAACAAAGAGGCCACAAATTCATAGTCTAATTCCTTGGCAACTTTGAAAAATAAAAGGTCTTGTTAGCCCTATTAAGAACATACAGTATTTGGGACACCTGGGTGGCTCAGTCGGTTAAGTGTCTGACTCTTCAGCCCAGGTCTTGATCTCAGGGTTGTGAGTTTAAGCCCTGTGTTGGGCTCCATGCTGGGTGTGGAGCCTACTTAAGGAAGAAAAAAAAAAAAAAAAGAACTTATAGTATTTGATTTCTTTTCAGTAGCTAAATATTCTCTTTTTTCCAGTGTTGCAGTGTTGTAGCCATGAAGACTGTCCACACACAAGGGGATCTGATCTGTGTGGATGCTTAAATTTTGACCTGTGACGTTACACATGGTACAGGTTTGTTTAGTAATTGCCTCTTTAATGGTTTCTCCCTAAGAACATGAACTAGTTATCTTTTTTAATTTTTTACATTACTAGTTAAATCAATCCCATAACATTAGAAATCTTTCCCAGAAATGACGTCTTGCTAAAAATTGCCTGAGGGGACTGACCCATTGACTTCACCTTCCACCTGACAAGTTCTCATTAGCCGGAGAGAGCTTTGTCCGCAGGTTCAGACAACAGAAGGAGACTGAGACAGGCTGGGAGGTCCGAAAAGCCACGGATACTAGACGCCTAGAGAAGGTTCTGAGAAGCAGGGGGATTAGGCATTTCACTTCAGTACAGCACTTTATTAAGAGTTTATCTGAAGAGGTACATTTCTTTTCTTTAGCACACGGTTTCTTGAGGCCGTGGTGAGAATTCCCAGTGAGTTCCCTTAAAGGAACAAAACAAAATAAAACAAAACAAAAAGGAGCTTATTTGTTTGCCTACTTGCCACGCCCACCCAACCGCCTCTCAAATCCTCAGCTGAAAAGTGCGCCGCCCCTGTAGCGGCTGTACGTACACAGGTAAGCCCGCCCATCCCTTCTCCGGAGAAGTACATCCGGGACTCTGAGGGGCGTGACTGGGAGGCGGGGTCTAGAAGCAAAGTCCCGGCTCCGCCCCCCCGGGGGCCCCCACGGCCAGGCAAGCCAGCCGCGCCCGCCAGAGGTCGCCGGCTCAGCAAACAGGTTTCTTATTTGGCGAGCGTCTGTCCAGTCGGGCTCCTAGTTCTCGCGAGAGAAAGCGCAGAGCCAGCCGGGAGGGATGCGCTGCAGTCCGTGGTTTGCCCAAAATGGCAGCCTTGGAGGAGGGATTCACGTTGTCTGCGGTACCCTTGGGTGCCGGGCCTCACGGGCTCCTAGGCGTGGAGCAGAGCGACAAAACAGACCAGTTTCTAGTAACAGACGGCGGCAGGACCGTCATCCTCTATAAGGTGAGGGTGCTATGATCGGAGAGCCCCCGCTGAGGGCTCGCCCCTTTCTGAGCACGGAGCGAGAGCTGCAGGTTTTTCACAGCTTCAGAAAGAGATCGTCGAGCGGCTTATTGGAGAGGTGGCTTGGCCTCTCCGGGACGCTGAATGGGGTCTAGAATAGGACTTGGTTGTTTTTCTGGAGAGAGGCATATTTCCGACTTGCAGGCGGCGGAGCGTCTGAGTGCACGCGGGCTAGACTCTGAACGGAAAGGAAAACCTGTGCTTTCGCTTCGCATCTCCCGGAGATGGCCTTAAGATCCCCTCCCGGGGTTTCTGTTACCCCAGCTCCTCGCAGAAGGATTGAAGGAGATTGATTGGGCGGGAGAGAATGACTGGCAGCGTGGGAACAGTGGTTTAACTTTGTGCCCGCTTTTTCCCTCTCTTTGGTGAAAGAAGTTTTGCGGATTGTTATGTTTGTTTGATTTCTTGATGGGAATCTTTATTTCGAGTGAGCTGTGTATTGCCCGCTAACTACACGCTGTAAATCCTGGAGTTGAGCCCTGGGCAGGCTCTATAGGTCCCGCCCCCTTTTTATCCAAACTCTTGACACAACACTCCTAAGCAGTTTTGCTTTTAGCGGCCTCATCGAAAGTAATTATTTTTATCTGGACTGCTGAACCTAGTTTCCTGTGTTTTTAAGAAGCTAGCTATCTACTTTGAAGAATTGGGAACAGGTTGCTAACATTCCCTATAGTGTTTGCTGGTCTTGACTCTTTCTGATGACACCGTTAGTTTTTACCTCCACTGTCAAGTGGACTTAAAATTTTGCAATTCCTGCATAGAAACACAGTGACGGGAATTGACATGATCCCACCTCTGCCTATTCAATTTCCCATGCCTCTGTTCAAAGGCACAGTGGAATCCCATTTTTTTAATATACTATTTACTAGAAAGTGTTGTTAATTTACTTTTTAAATATATTTTCCTATTTTTTTAAAGATTTGTTTATTAATTTGAGAGAGAGAGAGAGAGGGAGGGAGACGTAGACTCCCGTTGCGCAGTAAACCTGATGGGGGGCTCATCCCAGGACCCCGAGATCATGACCCCAGCCAAAGGCTGATGCTTAACCAATTGAGCCACCCAGGCATCCCATGTTTTTTATATTTTTAATTGTAATAAAATACACACAACATACAATTTACTATGTTAACGATTTTTTGAGTGTACCGTACGGGGTATTAAGTATGTTTATGTTGTGCAGCCCTCACCACCATCCATCTCCCAAACTCTTCTCATCTTGCAAAACGGAAACCCTCTACCATTAAGCAGTAACTCCCCATTCCCCCAGCGGCTGACTCACCATTCTGCTTTCTGTCTTAAGTGGAATCATACAATGTTTATCTTTTTATGACTACTTACTTTTTTAATTTAGGAAATTTATTAAATGTACTTATTTTAATTCTTTCTTTCTTTGTCTTGATTGTAAATTTAATTGCTTTTAATGTGTCTGAAATTGACTTTTTGAATATCGTATGTTACCTTGATTTTACTAGGTTTCTGATCAGAAACCCTTGGGAAGCTGGTCAGTGAAACAAGGTCAAGTTATAACATGTCCAGCTGTGTGCAACTTTCAAACTGGAGAGTACATCGTTGTACATGATAATAAGGTGAGTTTTAAAACTTTTTATGTAGTAATATATACAACAGAAATCAAATGTTCATTTATTAACCATTTGTGTTAGATGTAAGTGGAAATTGGAATGCTTTTTTAACTTGTATGTGTTAATTTAAGGTTTTGAGAATATGGAGTAATGAAGATGTAAACCTCGATAAAGTATTTAAAGCTACAGTAAGTCTTTGGATTTTTTTTCCTTTCTTTTTTTTTTTTTTTCTTTTTAAGATTTCTATTTATTTGAGAGAAAGAAAGCACAAGCGGGGAAAGGGAGAAGCAGGCTCTTAGCTGAGCAGGGATCTGATGCGGGGCTCAATCCCAGGACCCCAGGATCATGACCTGAGCTGAAGGCAGACACTTAACCAACTGAACCACCCAGGCTCACACATTAGTCTTCGAATTTTCTAATGTGTCTGTTAGCTTATTGGTGAGATAGAATAATTTATAATGTAGTATTTTGTTTATTTTAATACATCTGTGAAAGTGAGCATAAAAGTTGTATCAGCTTTTCATTCTAGTTATAGTATATCTTGGAACACATCTTAGTTCATGAGTTAGTATGTTAGAAAATAGAAACTTTATTATTACATGAGATTAAGGATTTAAATAATTCCTGAATGATATGTTTGCAGTTTTTTTCCACAAGTTTAGGTGTTTATGGTGAGAATTTCACTGTGCCCTTAAAATAGGTAGAACAGACCCTGCTAATTTTATACATTATGTATTTTAAGGGTGCACAGAATGCAGTAAGAAAGAACTTTGAGTAACTGTGCCTTTTCTACTAATGACCTAAAGTGTGTGTGTGTGTTTAAAGATTTATTTATTTATTATTATAGAGAGAGCACACGCAAGTGGTTGGGGGGATGGTGCAAGGGAGAGGGGAGAGAGAATCTCAAGCAGATTCCCCTCTTGAGTGGGGAGCTGGATGCGGGACTCGATCTCACAACCCTGAGACCATGACGGGAGCCAAAATCAAGACTCATAAGCTTAACAGACTGAGCCACCCAGGCACCCCTGACTGAAAGTGTGTTAATTGACTTTTCTTATAAATGAGCATCTCAACCTAGGGTAACCTTGAAAGTTCCTTCCAGTTCTAAATGTCTAACTAAATATAATTGGCAGATTTTAGAAGTAGCACATAATAGAACTGATTGAGATATAATGACAGTTATCACTTGGACCCTTGAAACTTATAGTTAGCTAACTGTGCTGTCTCCTGGCCCTAGTCTTTTTATTTACCTTGCAGTAACACGATCCTTAATTTTATAGTGGGGTTACCTTCTTTTCTTGGGCTTACAGGCTGTAGTTGTAATTATGGCATCAGTCTTTATCTAGCACCAGAACTGCTTAAAGCTGCATTAGTGGATTCCTTTATACCTCTCCCCACCTGTAGGATTTGGAGAGCCAGGGTGTACCTAACCTCCAGTACTCCCAATGGACGGATAAACCAAAAATGGATAAAAATGATGACGTAAGGGTGGCTCAGTCAGTTAAGTATTTGACTCTTGATTTAGGCTCATGTCATGATTTCGGGGTCGTGGGATCAAGCCCCACATTGGGCTCTGTGCTCAACACAGAGCCGCCGAGCACAGAGCCGGCTTAGATTTTCTCTCCCTCTCCCTCTGCCCCTCCCCCTGCTCAGCTATGCACTCTCTAAATAAATAAATAAATAAATAAATAAATAAATAAATAAATAAATAAAGTCTTCTAATAAATAAATGAATAAAATCTTTAAAAAGTGATGACGTAAGGGGAGAGCAGGAGACAGGGTAGACAGAATAGGAGCAAAAGGCTTCTGTGTGTATTTTATGTTGTACCTTTGACTTTGGAACCATATAAAGCTGAATCAAAATGAAAACAAATCAGTTCTTCAAAAATAAGCTTTCTATCAATGTCCTTATTCTCTTAGGTAGCATTTGTTTTAGAATAAAAACTAATGTATTCTTATATTCTTCTAGTTGTCAGCTGACATATATAGGATACATTCAATACAAGGGACAGAACCCTTAGTGCTCTTCAAGGAAGGAGCTGTTTGTGGTTTAGAGGCCTTGCTTGCAGAGCCCCAACAGAAAATTGAAACTGTTATCTCTGATGAAGAAGTGATTAAGTAAGTTCCAGTACTTGTAAGTGAATTTTTTCCATGATAAAAATGTACTGTGCAGGTTTTTTATAACATTCTTTGCCTTGTTCAAAAGTATTTTGGTTATAAATATAATAAAAGCTTAATTACCATTTATATGCCATTAACCAAATTAGCATCCTCCAAAAGCCTCTGGAGTGATAGGTGATTGGGGAAACTGGAGGGTCATAAGAGTCCTGTTTAATGACAGAAGACTCAATAGTGAGTTATTTGAAGATGAAATGGGTAATACCATGAGACCAAAATCTCTGTTTCTGTTTTATTGCCCTGACTGCCAAGGTCAGCACCCTTACCCCTGAGGACAAGTACAGCTTCTTGTTAGTGACATCTTGATAGTGTTTTGAGCACCCTGCTTTCCCAGAGTCTGGAATAAAACTGGGAAAGTGACTCACTCAAATGATAGAAGGAAATTTCATGATTTCACATTTCTCCAATCCCCATTATTTTATCACATTTCCTGTTTAGTTAACTTGCTGCATCACCTGGTCCACTTGATGCAAGCTAAATTTCTAAAAGTCAAGGGGAAGGCTTGTACTTAGTGAACATTGTGGACAATGACCAGGTATATCTTGGACTGCCCTGTTGAATGTCTCTAATGCGTGAGCACCTGTGTTTAGAGGAAAGCTTTAGGAAAAAGGGATATAGGTAGAGAATCTGAGTTCTAATGGCCACTTTGTCAGAATCTGGCTATGTAGCCTTGGTTAAAGCCCTTACCCTCCCTGTGCCTCATATCCCTCTGTCACTTAAAGAAGGCAAGTGAGATCCTAATGTTTTCCTCGGAGCACTAGTCCCAAAAGTGACTGAAAAGGGAGAGGGGAGGAGTCAAATAAGTTGAATAACACTGCATACTGTCACACACCCACCCCTTTGGAACTTTACAGTTCACATGGTCTTTAAAGCTCTGGGAAGTTCAGCAACTTGCATTTAATCCAGAAATGCATTTGACAGAGAAATGCCTGGTAATTCTCTGTGATGTGTATTTTGAAACACTGAATTAAGTTCTCTGATGTCTCTCTGACTTTAAAAAATATTTAACAGAAGATATTCTCTGAAGTTTAGATTGATAGTTTTCTTTCAGCTGGTGATTTGGCATTTTATAATTTTTCTGCCTATTTTTTTAGGTGGACAAAGATTTTCATGGTATATAAGCATCCTGTTGTAATCTTTATTACTGAAAAAGTAAGTGATATCTTTATTTCCTGGCCTATTTTGTGAGATTTCAAATTCACATATATTATTTTTAAACTAAAATGGGGTTCAGTATTTCAGAAGATATTTTTTATTGTGTATCTTTTAAAAATTCAAAAAATCTGCTAGTTACAAAAAAAATATTTTTTAGAACATTTTTACTTTAATTGAACAAGAGGCTTTTAAGCACTCATTAAAGTAATTAGAAGAGAGCAACAACTGGCTTTAACATTTAAATATAGTTGGTTGAAATGGGAATATTTTTAAAATAAAATAACCTTTTTCTGTGCAGCATGGAGATTACTTTGCTTACATACAAATGTTTAACCCACGTACCTTAAGCAAATACACGCTCGTACTTGGACAGGAAGAAAAATCTGTTATACAGAGTTTCAGTGCATCTGTGGATCGGAAATTCATCTCTTTGATGTCATTAAGTAAGTATTTTTCTTTAAACTTTCAGAGATTGTAAATAAAGGATGGTGGGTTTTCTGAGTCTTAGGTTTTTTGCAGTTTTCTGTTGTACACTTTCCTTCGCACGCTTCCTTACAAACATTTGTGCCTTCACTTTTTGCACTTTGCCATATCTGGTCATGCATTAAGTTAGTGGTTCTCTGCAGTAACTTTTATCATAAGCAATAAATAATAATAAAATACCAATAAAAAAGGAAAAAATCATCTTTTATCTTTATCATCATAAGGCCAGGTTCTTTGATACTGTAATTAGTAAAGCATAAAATAGCTAAGGGGCCCCTGGGTGGCTCAGTCCGTAAACGTCTGCCTTTGGCTCAGGTCATGATCCTGGGGTCCTGGGATCGAGCCCCGCATCAGGCGCTCTGCTCCGCGGGGAACCTGCTCGGAGAAGGCTCTGCCTCTGCTTGCCACTCTGCCTACTTGTGCTCGCTCTCTCTCTCTCTGTCAAATACATAAATAAAATCTTTAAAAATAAAAAAATAAGGTTGGTATCAAGTGACCACTCTAGTTCTCTTTTCTAGCCTTAAGATTTACGGTACCTTTCTTTGAACAGTGGTGGAGGTGGGTGGGTTAAAGAAATCTAACAAAGCATTCATGGCCTATGCCAGTCAATGTTTTATAGATTTGTTGATCCCTTGTAGATTATCTAATGGTCTAGAGTATAACCCTAATCTTAGGTGACTAGTAAAAAGAAAAATGCCTTTGTGGTGTCCTCTTCATCCTGCCCTTTATGGCTCCTCTTGGAGTTGTCTTGAGAAAATTAAGGGAGGAAAAGGCAAGGACATTATTTTCATATTAGCACAATTTAAAGATTTTTTTAAATCTTTTTTGTTTAATTAGTTTCAGAGGTAGAATTTAGTGATTCATCAGTTGCATATAACACCCAGTGCTTGTTACATCAGTTGTCCTCCTTAATGCCCATCACCCAGTTATCCTTTCCTCTCACCCCAATTAAAAAATCTGTGAAGTTTTTTAATGTGCAAATATTTGCAATGGCTATTAAGAAAAATTTCCCATCATTTATCTTATCTAGAAGGTCTTTGGAATCCATTTAATGCCTTTGCTTAGGAGGGACTGGTTTTCTTATAGTCTAATTTGTAAGGTACACTTACTGGTTTGGTTTGGTTTAGTTTGGTTTTTTAAGTATCTTCATGCCCAGCGTGGGGCTTGAACTCAGAACCCTGAGATTAAGAGTTGCATAACTCTACCGATTGAGCCAGCCAGGTGCCCCAGATATACTTATTGTTAAATGAAAGTTTACGAGTTAAGTTTTAGCTTACTGAATGAACGCTGAAATAAGGGAGTCTGAACCAAAGGGTTATAAAATCTTCTTGTAGCATAGCTAGAACCACAATAAAATTGCCAAAATTCAATTGACATGCCAAAAAACAGCAATTTCATATGGTTTTCAGGGTGATATATAATAATGAGAAATGTCATGTATAGACCAGAAGGCTAATTAATTTCGAATGTGAGGTGTAGCCTTTTAGTGACTAGATTGTCTGTATTCCTGCAGTTCTCTCTCATATTTTAAGTTATTATAAGTATTTAACTGTTGTGATATTTCTTACTGAGAGTTTTATTAATAGTATTCCTCCCTCAAGTTTAGGTTTGTAGTACAATTTAAGGGAAAGCATAGAGTGATGTGATTATTAAATTTGTTTATTTTTTTTTTAAAGATTTTATTTATTTATTCGACAGAGATAGAGACAGCCAGCGAGAGAGGGAACACAAGCAGGGGGAGTGGGAGAAGAAGAAGCAGGCTCATAGCGGAGGAGCCTGATATGGGGCTCGATCCCGTAACGCCGGGATCACGCCCTGAGCCGAAGGCAGACGCTTTAACCGCTGTGCCACCCAGGCGCCCCTAAATTTGTTTATTTTTTAATTGTATCCTGTATCAAATTGATATAACTTGAAAGCATCCTAGGCCTTTAACTATAATAGATACAGAACTGTCCTTTAACTGATAATGAATAACAAATATTTGTTTCCAACAGGTTCTGATGGATGTATATATGAAAGCTTGATACCAATACATCCACGTGAACCGGAAAAAAGTCAGAGGGTGGTTAGATCACTGTTGCTCAAGACTGTGGTGTCTGGTAATGCTCGAAATGGTGTTGCACTCACCGTCCTGGATCAAGATCACGTAGCGGTTCTAGGACCACTGCTGCCAGCTTCCAAGGGTGACTGAAATCTGAGCAATTAAGAAGTCCTTTGGATTTTTCCTTCAAAGTGTACCTTTTAGTCTTCCTTTTCTTTTTTATTTATTATCACCCTTTCATTTTCTTTAGCTCGTACTCAAATTATTTTTGTAGCTTCCTAACTCTCCTTGAATAGATCTTTGATTTCATCTTACATTAGTTAATTTTTTTTAGTTTGTTTATTTTATTTATTGTATTTTAATTAATTAATTAATTTTTTATTGTATTTTAATTAATTAATTAATTAACTTTTACTTAATCTGCCCATCCTCTACACCCAACACTATACTCAGACCCTGAGATCAGGGGTCATGTGCTGTACTGACTGAGCCAGCCAGACATCCCATCTTTTTAAAACATTTCCTTGTATCACTACCTTGCTTATGACTAATGTCTTAAAGGAATAAAAACTGTAGATATCTGTGCGAGCCCATAGGCATTTGATCCCCTGCGGTAAATTTGAATTCATAGCCTGGTGACATTTCAGCAGAATGGCAATCCACTGGGCTTGGACAACTTGAAGCTAGTACGCTTCTCCATCTCTGACTTCAGAGCCTCATTCTCATTTTCACCTCACCTTGCCCCCAAACACCTCTCCACACACAGACTTGTTTTCTATCACCAAGAATACATTTGTTCCCGGCTAGTGCGACATTGGGGTCTTTCAGGCAACGTTATAAAACTCAGAATCTTTTTCTAGTATTCAGGTCTCTCCACGTTCTAGATCCCGTCCATTTTTTCCAATCACTTTTCCCAATTTCAGAGCAAGAGTCCTTTGATTTATTGAGTCCATTCTCCCTACTGACTGTATACTTAATCTGCCCATCCTCATCTGTGTTCCTTGTTCTTATATTTCTCCCTCTTATTAAGATTGGGGTGACTAGTTAACAGCATACCTATCCTGTGCTGGGCGTTTCGTGTATATTATCTTGTTGTTTGTATCATTTAATTTTTCAAGAGCACTAGGAGAGAAAATAGTTACTAATAACACTCCTGTTTTACAAATCAGCAAACAGGTATGGGATAACTAAGTAGAATGACTCTTTACTTAGGCCGCAGACCTTACTGTTCTTAAGTCTTGGTGCTTTGTCACTTTTCCATGCTCTGCTTCTCCTCTCTCCCGTACCATCATCATCCCTCTTTCTGGTTCCTGCTTAAATCCCCAAACTACTGTTAGAGCTTCCTTTGTCTCTGGAGTGTTTTCACGTACATACGAGCAAATATTACTACTTATTTTTCTTTCCTCTTCTTTTTATATGAATGGTAGCATACCATTCACGTTTGTGCACCTTATTTATTCACTTACCTGAGAGATTGTAGAGCCCTTTCCCTATCAACAGTTATTACTAATTTTTTATTATTGTTATTATTAACACCTTATTTTTTAGAGCAGTTTAAGGTTTGCAGCAAAATTGAGGGGAAGATATATAGATACCCCATATGCCTCCTGCCCCCCCCACATGTCCACTTTTTGTCATAAGATCTCATTTCCTTGAGTTTCGGTGGCATTCACTGTCTTCATTACTCCTTTTATACCTAAAAGCAAGATTTATGTGTTAACTGTGACTCTCCCTAGTCTCACCACTTACTTCCCACCACCCTCAGTGTCACAGATTGTACGGGGCACAACATCTGAATTTGTCTTATTTTACAGAATGCCTCTCCGTATGGAACACAAAATTTCAAACGCTACAGACTTCTAGAGAGCTACCACAGGGGACCAGCGGTCAAGTAAGTTTTTGTTTTTGAGGATTTTCAAATTTAGTTACTTTTGTGCATGAAAAATATGGTATAAAGGAAGAGACCTCAGATTTAAATAATTTGGCAGGTTTTGATTAAAATAAATTGAGGATAAATTGAGGAGCGCCTGGGTGGCTCAGTCGTTAAGCGTCTGCCTTCGGCTCAGGGCGTGATCCCGGCATTCTGGGATCGAGCGCCACATCAGGCTCCTCTGCTGGAAGCCTGCTTCTTCCACTCCCACTCCCCCTGCTTGCGTTCCCTCTCTCACTGGCTGTCTTTCTCTCTCTCAAATAAATAAAATCTTTTAAAATAAATAAATAAAAAATAAATTGAGAAATATTTTTTACCTGCAAGATGATATTTAATTTGGTTATTGTTTCAATTTTTGTTAAGTTTGTCACTTTAAATTATAGGCAATTTTAGATCAAGGGAGAACAATGAATAAATAAAAGATAGCTGCTCTTTGATGTTTTTACTTTTGTATTTCTTCATAAGTATTTTTCTTTTTTTGTTTTTTAAAGTATTCTCTACATCCAATGTGGGGCTTGAACTCATAACCTTGAGGCCAGGAGTCACATGCTCTACTGAGTAAGCCAGCCAGGAGCCCCTTCTTTCTTTTGTATTTTGAACCTTACGCCAGGGCTGTTACTTTTCCTGATAAATTAGTCTTTTAGGATATATAGTAAACATTATTGTGGAGTTACATAAGAATTATTATCTTTTTAAGATTCGTTTATGTATTTATTTGAGAGAGAGACCGAGAGGGAGAGCAGCTGTGAGCAGGGGGAGGGGCAGAGGGAAAGGAGAAAGAGAAAATCAAGTAGACTTCTCGATGAGTGCAGAGGCCACCATGGGGCTCCATCCCAGGACCCTGAGATCATGACCTGAGCCGAAATCAAGAGTCGGATGCTTAACTGACTGAGCCACTCAGGCGCCCCTTACATAAGAATTATTGAAGAGTTAAAATTTTAGCCAGCCAGACCAAACTTCCTGAGGCAGGGGTCCTTGTCTGTTTTGTTACCCATTTTATCTTCAGTATCTATCAAAGGTGCTCAGTAAGGACTGGTTTAGTGAATGTTCATATATAAATAAAATGTAATCAAGATAATACGATATTAAGATAATTGTGATTAGAGCATGAGGAGACTAGATTTCACAGAATACAGTATAATTTTAATTTATATTTAAACAAATAATAACAAAATTAACCACTCACAGTTCTACCACTCTAACAAACTTAGTTTGATTTCCATGTTCCTTTAAGCTTTTTGTTCATATATCTGTCTTACATTTTATTATTTTAAAAATTGGAATGATAAGCTAGAACCGTTAAATTCTGGTTTTTTCCTCTAGCACGTCATTAACAGAGTGTCCTGTTATAGTACCCTTGGTAATTATTACATTAATAGGTGTATAACAGTGGCAATATTACTTTTAAATAATTTATTTTAAATGCATATATTGATCAGATTTTTACGAGTAAAGAGTATCCTTTAAATTATGCTTTATTCACATGTGGGCAAAAATAAGGGCTGTGTAAACCTACCCAGTTAATAAGTTGTACATGTGAGATTATTTTGAAAGTTATTTAACTTTGTTTTGTCATTTTTTGTTATATTAAGATTGTTCATATGGTAAGTTATTGTTATAAATGCAACTCAGATCTTCTGTTTTTTATAACTTTTTTTGTAGCTCTGGTATTATGGGGAAAATTTATTTATGCTACATGGAAAATTTCTTACTGTGATTCCATACAAGTGTGAAGTATCTTCCTTAGCAGGTGCTCTTGGAAAACTCAAGCATAGTCAAGATCCAGGTAGGAACTTTGTGTGTCTGTGTGTGTTTGTTTAAGTAGCCTCTGTACCTGTTGTGCAGCTTGAATTCATGACCCCGAGATCAAGAGTCGCATGCTCTACTGACTGAGCCAGCCAGGCACCCCAGGACCTTCTGTTTTTTATTAATATAAACCATTGTATTAACTTCTAGTTTGATGTAGATTTCCACAACCATCAGTTTACAGAGCCCGTTTTTGATGTTGAAATTTGCCACTGTTCATTGAAGTGTTCTTGACCCAGGTAGCTACACTGGCAACAGTCTCCGTTGCAAGTACTGCTGCAGGCTGAAGAGCTACACTGTTCTGACCACCAGTGTTCTGACTTCAGGGACAATGGGAGAGTCCCCCAGACAAAATCATTAATACTTTCCCTCTCCCGGGTTTACCAGCGGTCTCATCTGTTGCCTTAATGTTGCTGGACACACAGCTTTATGTTATATTGTGACGTAGCGATCTGGGGTTCTCAGGGAAATTCAGTGATCTCTAAAGCCTCTCTTAAATTGTGCACAAATGGTCGTTTTTTGTTGTTCTTTGGTTGGCTAAATACAGTAGGTCAAAAAATTCCAGAAATTGTATACTTTGTGTTTTCTTAGGCACTCAGACTGTGCCTCATTTTGTAAACTGGGAAACATCTCGGGGATGTGAACTCGGATCCCAGAACTCAGAGCAGTCGAAGAGAATTGTAAGTTTGGTAGTTGAAATAGAAATGTTAATGCAAATATGAAAGAAAAAAAAAGAAAAAGGTGCAATTATCTTAATGATTCGCATTTGTACAACGCTTATAGCCTTGATCTTTTTTTAAAAAAGATTTTATTTATTTGAGAGAGGGAGCACGGGTGTGCACGCGACCAGGAGGAGAGGGAGAGGGAGAAGCAGACTCCCCAATGAGCAGGGAGCCCGATTGGGACTCAATCCCAGGACCCTGAGATTGTGACCTGAGCTGAAGGCAGATGCTCAGTGGACTGAGCCACCCAGGTGCCCCTATAGCTTTGATTTTAAATGACAGAGCAATTTGAATCTTGAACCCAGTAACCTGACATCTTTCATCCAGAAATGACATGTGTAGTCTAGTAGTTAATTTTTATGGGCATGTGTATGTGTAAAACACAGGTGTGAAAATGGACAGTTTGCAATTAGTAGTAATGCCTTCCTGAGTATAGAGATTTTGTGTTTAAGAAACAAAAACATTACAGGTCTTAAAGGCATTATAGTTGATTAGTTGAGATAAACCCACTTTTCACTATAACAAAATTAAAATATTTTTAAAAGTTTTTTATTAGAGGATAAGTGTGCTGTTCTAGTCTCTTTAGGACACTTTATATTCTTCTAAATGTGTTTTGGACCTTTGGCATTGTTTTGAGATCCTAATCAATTTACTTACTTCCAGTTAAGGAGAAGAAAAATTGAAGTGAGTGTACAGCCTCCAGCATCCAAACAACTTTTGTCAGCTATAAAGGTAAATACAATATTAAAAATACGAAAAATCAACTCAAGTGGTTAAAAGAAATCCCATCTACTTTTCATTCCAATTTGTATGACCTTTTTTTATTACATCTGTAACTAACAGTTGTATATGAATTAAGAGCTATCCAGTACTTTGGCTTATTTGGCTCTTACCAAGTATTTTGTGTGGTCAGTGTAATGGTGGTGGTCTCATCACTATCTCTTTCCCCTTTGCATTGACTATATTTGTAACTTAGCCTCTTAAAGAATTTGATTTCTAAACCGTGACATTGTGTTTTGTTTCGTTTTGTGTTTTGTACTTTGTCTTTGTGCGGCGAATTATACCATCAACTCCCAGTTTCACAGGAATGCATGAATACTGTTAATGATTTAAGAAAATGTTGAGCTAGGAACTTTTAAGTTCAGAGTGACATTAATGTACCAGACCGAACTCTTTCTTCTGCCCTTTCAGAAAGATTCAGAAAAACACATTGAAGTAGAACTATGTAAATTTTTGGCTATTAAGCGGACACCTGACTTTCATACTATTATTGGGGACATAGTATTAGAACTCCTGGGAAGACATAAAGCAGAACCATCATTTTATCCCCGGAACTCTCTGATGCAGCTTATCCAAACACATGTACTTTCTTACAGGTAAGTGTGTATACCAAACTTGATACGCATAACTCTTTTGACCTTGTTTTTATTAATTTTCATCATCTGAAAAAGCTTATACATTATTTGCAATTGAGATTTTTCTTAATATATAAAAATGATTCATGGTTTTTTGTCTTAGCTTGTGCCCTGGCTTGATGGAGGCTGCCTTAGAAAAGGCAGATGTGCAGATGTTACAGCTCTGTCTACGACAGTTCCCTGACATTCCTGAGTCAGTCACCTGTGCTTGCTTAAAAATTTTCTTGAGGTAAGTTAGAAGCTGATGGTTGTTTTTCGTTACTGTGTTTTTAATCTTTTACATTACTTGATTTCTGAAACTTTGAATGCTTACAAAATGAACATTTTTCCAGTGAGATCATGCAGTGATAAGAATTCATTTCTTACTTTCAATTTACATGATAGCATTAGTGATGACAGTCTTCAAGAAGCAGAAATCAATATGGAATCAGTTTCTGACTATAGTGGTTCTGTGCAAGAGGAGAAAATGGAAGAGCAAACGGAAATTCTTCACAATGGCTTCAATCCTGAAGAAGAAAACTGTGGTAACTGTGATCGGGAGTTAAACGAAAAGCCTCAGGACACAGCAGAGGAGACCACTTTGTGCCCTGTGATACCAAAGAGAGCAGCTCTGCTGTATCCTTTGAAATAGTTTCCCCCGCATTGTTTCTTTCCCACAGTCAAATGCTGCCAAGCAGTAACTAGGGAGTAAATAGATCATTTCAGATCCTTTCTTTACTGGTTTTTTTTTTTTTTTTTTTTTTTTTTTTTTTTAAGATTTTATTTATTTATTTGACAGAGATAGAGACAGCCAGCGAGAGAGGGAACACAAGCAGGGGGAGTGGGAGAGGAAGAAGCAGGCTCATAGCGGAGGAGCCTGATGTGGGGCTCGATCCCATAACGCCGGGATCACGCCCTGAGCCGAAGGCAGTCGCTTAACCGCTGTGCCACCCAGGCGCCCCCCTTTCTTTACTGTTTTTTAATTTTTTTCAGTTTCTGCTAGAAAATGGAGTATAGTCAGTGTTATATGCAAACAAATTACTTAAACCTGATTTAAGGAGCTTTGTGAAGGCAGAAGCTTTATTGATTCTAAAAATTAGTATTCTGGATAAATACCAGTTACAGGAGTGAAGTATTCCAAGTGACCTCTAGTATTTATGAGAAAGTTCAGCGGTAGAGCTCTTTGAGAAAAGTAAAACTTCATATAAATTTAGAAGAGCTATCTCTGAGGAAGGAAGTTAATCATAATTTCAGTAGAAAAGGCTTTATTTATTAAAACAGGGTTTTCCTTTAGTCCTAAGTAGAAATGCAATTCTTCATTCAGCTTACAGCGAAATGTTTCTTCTGCCTCACTTGAAAGACATCCCGGCACAACATGTCACTGTGAGTGTTCTTAGACATCCTGTAGAATTATTTTTCTTTCTTTCTCTCTCTCTTTCTTTCTTTCTTTCTTTCTTTCTTTCTTTCTTTCTTTCTTTCTTTTTTTAGATTTTATTTACTTATTTGAAAGAGAGAGAGAGAGCACGAGATGGGGGAGGGTCAGAGGGAGAAGCAGGCTCTCCGCCGTGCGGGGACTTGAAGTGGGGCTCGATCCTGGCACTCTGGAGTCGTGACCTGAGCAGAAGGCAGATACTTAACTGACTGAGCCACCCCAGGCACTCCTTATTTCTGGTTTAAATTTTACTGCTTAACTCTAAGCAGCTTTAGGGCATTTGAAAGGTTATCAGGTTCTTTCATGTGACTAAGAGGTTCCCCAGCCCCCATGCTGAAAAATTGTGCCTAGGAGACGAGTGACTTTTGGTTGGCAGATCTTAGCATGTTTCTGGTGCCAAGCCTGAAGGCCAGGTTTATACATATAAGTTAAAACAAGTGCCTGGCTGGCTCAATCCATAGAGCATGTGATGCTTGATCTCAGGGTTGTGTGTTCGAGCCCCATGTGGGTGTTAGAGATTACTTTTAAAATACATACGTACATGTTTTGGTGGTTTTGTTTTTTTATTTGTTTGTTTTTAAGATTTTATTTATTTTATTTTTTTTTTTTAAAGATTTTTTTTATTTATTTATTCGACAGAGATAGAGACAGCCAGCGAGAGAGGGAACACAAGCAGGGGGAGTGGGAGAGGAAGAAGCAGGCTCATAGCGGAGGAGCCTGATGTGGGGCTCGATCCCATAACGCCGGGATCACGCCCTGAGCCGAAGGCAGACGCTTAACCGCTGTGCCACCCAGGCGCCCCAAGATTTTATTTATTTATTTATTTGACAGAGAGGCAGACAGCGAGAGAGGGAACACAAGCAGGGGGAGTGGGAGAGGAAGAAGCAGGCTCCCAGCAGAGGAGCCTGATGTGGGACTTGATCCCAGAACGCTGGGATCACCCCTGAGCCGAAGGCAGACAGACGCTTAATGACTGAGCCACCCAGGCGCCCCTGGTGGTTTTTTTTCTTTTTTTTAACTAGAAACTAAAAATTGCTGATGGATTTTCTCTCTTCTACTTATTATTTACAAACAGAATAAGTTCCCTGCCCACCTCTCCCAAACCAGATGAACTCCTCATTGATGGCAAAGACTGTATCTTATTCATTTTTGTGTCCCCAGATGTCTAACATATTTGTTTGATATATAATTAAATTCAGTAGTATCTTAAAATCTTCAGTCTCTTTATTAGCTTTATATAGAGAGAACATTTTTCTATCAAGGTGTTAAATTTTCCTTTTTCTTCCTACCCAGCTATTTCTCCAGTATTTGTATTTCCTTTATCTGAAGTGTAGTGAAAATGCTACTATGACTCTTCCTGGGCTACACCCTCCAACCCTGAACCAGGTAAGGTAATCGTTTCTTTATTTTATTTTTTTTACTTTTTTACTTTTTGTTTTAATGCAAGTATACATAGCATGCAGTATTATATTAGTTTCAGGTATACAGTTCAGTGATTCTGCATCACCCAGTACTCATCATGATCAGTAAACTCTTATTCCCATTCACCTATTTACCCCATCCCTCCACCTACCTCCTCTCTGGTAATCCACAGTTTGTTCTTTCTAGTTAAGAGCCTGTGTTTTGGTTTGCCTCTTTGTTTGTTTTGTAAATTCCATATATGAGTAAAATCATATGGTATCTGTCTTTCTCTGACTGACTTATTTTACTTAGCATTATATCCTCTAGATCCATCCTTGTTACTGCAGATGGCTGAGTAATATTCCATTGTATATATGTACCACCTCTTCTTTATCCATTTATCTATCGATGGACAGTTGGGGTGCTTTTGTAATTTGGCTAATGTAAAAATAATGCTGCAATAAACATAGGTGGGAGATAATCTTTTTAATTTGATTGGGTACTGGGAAAACTGTAAAAAAAGAAAATAAGGTTATATATAATGTCAGAACTTGGAATTCAGTTACTGATTTCTCTTTGTCTTCTAGTTCATGTGAACCTTCTCCCTCCCCATATATACAAACCACTGGAGTGAGAGGTGGGGAGGATCTCTCAATTTGGTAGATAGATTTTGAGTCGTAATTATATACTAAAAAAAAGTACATCTTAGATTCTTGATTCTTTGGGGCACCTGGGTGGCTCAGTTGGTTAAGCGTCTGACTCTTGATTTCGCCTCAGGTCATGATCTCAGGATTGTGAGATCAAACCCTGCATCAGGCTTTGCACTCAGCACAGAGTCTGCTTGAGATTCTCTCTCCCTCTCCTCTTCCCCCCACTCTTACATACGCATGTGTGTGTGCGCACGTGCACTTTCTCTCTTGAAATAAATCTTAGGAAAAAATTCTTGGTTCTTTATTGTGACCCTTTTCTAGAATTTTCTTAGCTTTTTTGGGAGAGGGTGATAATAAGCGTCCTAATCTCTTAAGAATAGGAGAATAAAGATTAACGAAAAAATGTTTTCAAAGAATCTCCTGGTACTCTTTAAATACAGTATTATGTTGAGAAGCCGTTTAAAACATTAAGAAGTTTATTGTGGTTAGGAGCACCTGGCTGGCTGGCTCAGTCAGGAGGGCATGTGATTCTTGATCTCGGGGTTGTCATTTTGAACCCCACTTAAAAAAATTTTTTTTTAAGTTTATTGTGGTCTAAGGATATGTTACCCTAATTAAGTGTTTGAAACACTTGACTACTTAAAATTTTGCTAAGTAGTTAATTTTCATAGTCAAAAATTGCAGCAATACCAAAGGTTGCATCGCCACTCCTGTAGTCCCTCTTAGGGATAACCAACGTTAAGACTTTCTTTTGCAGGATGTGGGTGGCTTAGTTGATTAAGTGTCTGCCTTTGGCTCAGGTCGTAATCACAGGGTCCTGGGATTGAGCCCCATGTCAAGATCCCTGTTCAGTGGGGAGTCACCTTCTCCCTCTCCCTCTGCCCCTCCCCCCACTAATGCTCTTTATCTCTCTCTAGCTTGTTGTCTCTCTCAAATAAATAAAATCTTAAAAAAAAAACAACAGTTTCTTTTGGGACGCNTGCAGGATGTGGGTGGCTTAGTTGATTAAGTGTCTGCCTTTGGCTCAGGTCGTAATCACAGGGTCCTGGGATTGAGCCCCATGTCAAGATCCCTGTTCAGTGGGGAGTCAGCTTCTCCCTCTCCCTCTGCCCCTCCCCCCACTAATGCTCTTTATCTCTCTCTAGCTTGCTGTCTCTCTCAAATAAATAAAATCTTAAAAAAAAAAACACAACAGTTTCTTTTGGGACGACTGGGTGGCTTATTGTGTGAAATATGCGACTCAGATCTTGGGATTGTGAGTTCGAGCCCCACGTTGGGTATAGAGATTACTTAAAAATAAAGCCTTTATTTATTTATTTGTTTGTTTATCTATTTATTTATTTATTTAAAACCTTTAAAAGAAAAGGTTTCTTTTTTGTTTGGAAATTTTCTTTCTATACCCTAACNAATCTTCCTCTTATCTTTCTGATACTAATTAGATCATAGTATTCATGCTATTTGAACTTCACTTTTTTTTTNGTATTTATTTATTTATTTAAAACCTTTGAAAGAAAGGGTTTCTTTTTTGTTTGGAAATTTTCTTTCTATATCCTAACTTATCTTCCTCTTGTCTTTCTGATACTAATTAGATCATAGTATTCATGCTATTTGAACTTCACTTTTTTAATTCTGTATTCTGTTTTGGACAATTTCTTTCTTTCTTTCTTTCTTTCTTTCTTTCTTTCTTTCTTTCTTTCTTCCTTCCTTCCTTCCTTCCTTCCTTCCTTCCTTCCTTCCTTCCTTCCTTCCTTCCTTTCTTTCTCCTTTTATTTATTTATTTATTTAAGATTTTATTCATTTATTTGACAGAGCAAGAGAACAAGAGAGGAACACAAGCAGGGGGAGAGGGAGAGGAAGAAGCAGGCTCCTAGCGGAGAAGCCTGATGTGGGGCTCGATCCCAGAATGCTGGGATCACGCCCNCCTTTCTCCTTTTATTTATTTATTTATTTATTTATTTATTTATTTAAGATTTTATTCATTTATTTGACAGAGCAAGAGAACAAGAGAGGAACACAAGCAGGGGGAGAGGGAGAGGAAGAAGCAGGCTCCTAGCGGAGAAGCCTGATGTGGGGCTCGATCCCAGAATGCTGGGATCACGCCCTGAGCTGAAGGCAGACGCTTAACGACTGCTCCACCCAGGCGCCCCGAGAGTCTGCTCTTCTGACTGAGCCAGCTAGGTGCCCCACATTTTCAGTTTTGAAAATGCCAGTACCTTTCTGAAGGGTTGTGACCATCTTTTCTAGCCTATTTATATTCCCTTTCGTGATTTGACATGTTAGGCTCTTTGTCCGTTTTTTGATTGCATTTTCTGTCTTTTTAATTTTGGCTAATAAAGAATTCTTTGTGTGTTAGGAAGTTAGCCTTTTTTTGTGGAGTGTACTATAAGTACTTTTTTCCTGTCACTTTTTACTTTTTTCAGTGTAATTTTTGCCATAGATAAGTTTTGATTTTAATTTTATTTTAAAATTTTAATTATTTTTTAAAATATCTTTTTATTTATTAGAGAACATGAGTGGGGGGGTGGGCAGAGGGAGAAGGAGAAGCAGACTCCCCACTGAGCCAGACACTTAACCAACTGAGCCACTCAGGCACCCCTTTAAATTTTAACTCTTAAAATTATTAAGCTTTTCCTTTTTGGCTTCATTATGTTTATGTCATGCTTAAGGCTCTTCCCACTCTGAGAATATAAAAATAATCACCCTTTCTTTCCTTGGTACATTCATGGTTTCCTTTTCTGTGTATAATTCCTTGATACATACAAAATTTATTTTGGTGTAAGAAGTTTCTTAGGGATCAGCCTTCCCCTCTCTACCCAGATGGATAATCAGTTTCCTTAATGTTTTTTCATGACAAGTGATATTTGCATGTTAACTATACCATCTGAAGATATAGAACTATGTAGAATACTTTAGTAGATGTGTAGTAATGTATTTTAGTTCGTGGTAGTTCATCTTTAATACCCTATTTT